>NW_006159616.1:2089391-2095622 GCF_000334495.1 Tupaia belangeri chinensis | reverse complement strand
CCACCAGGTGACACTGGGAAGAGCGCTAAGGCTGGGATTTACCCACCGCCTCTCGGGCGGCCGGGAGGAAGGGAGTGGGCATGGATGTTTCAGGGAGGACGGGGCAGGACGCACTGGCCGGAAGCAGGAGTTCCATAGCACGGGCACGGCTGGCAGTCCTGTGGTGTCCCCCGCTGGGCATCGCCGTAGTACCCTGGCTGGCACTGTTCACACCGAGGGCCATCCGTGTGGTGCTGGCAGCCCTGGAGGGACAGAGTGTGAGTGGAGGCCAGGCCCCTGGAGGCCGCAGGTCGCTGGGGAGAGGAGGGTGGGCCTCACCTGGCAGGTGCCTGTTTCGGGCTCGCAGACCTCTGCGTGGCCATGGCAGCTGCAGCGTTCACAGGTCCCCAGGTAGAGGCCACTGGGGGTGCGTGTGTAGCCAGTGTCACAGTCCTGGGGCAGGACAGCGGGAGTGGGCAGGGGCACCAGGTGGCCGGGGCGTGGGATGAGCGGAGGAGGAGCCAGGAGCAGCACGGGGGGAGCGGGCTGCACTGGTGATGGGCCCGGGCTCACCTGGCAGGATGGACCCCGATAGCCAGGAGGGCAGGTGCAGTGCTCCACTTCCAGCGCTGGGTCCTGGCCGGTGTCCTCGGGCACGGCCACATCCATGCTGATGCCCGAGAGCCTGGGTGTGACAAGGGCCACAGCGGTGAGCACAAGGCCTGCCTGGGCTGCACTCAGGTCTCAGTGACCCTCCCAATGTCCCTGTCAGGCTGCTGTTGGGCCCTATCTGGATCCCCAACAGGGACACCTGTCCCCCAAGGCCACGAGGGCTGTGGCCAATGGCTTCGACCTGCAGCGCTCCTCAGAAGGTTGCTATCCTTCCTCCCAGGGAGTCACACCAGCCTCCTGCCCTGAGGTGACCAATGACAGGCTGACGCCGGGACAGGGAGCAGCTCCTTTGCCTCCTTTGACTGCCAGTGACTGCCTGACCGGAGCTGCCGTGGGATGCGGCAGGGGTGGACTTGACCTGAGACCAGATCCTTGCTTGGCCCTGCCCTGTGGACTCCTCTAGACTCCTGTGCACGCTGGTCCTCACCTTGGGCTTTGCTTCCAGGGAGCCTAGCCTAGGACAAGCCCTGTGAGGCAGGCACTGTCATAATCTCCATGTCGCAGACGGGGAAAACGGGGCACACAGGGCCACTCAGCCTGTGAGCGGCAGAGCTGGCAGCCTGGCTTAGCCCAGGGCCCCCGCCCAAGCGCCCGCCTGCCCTCCGGCCCAGACACCTGCTCTCGGCTGGCTGTTGGGTGTAGGATGCCTGGATCAGGAGGGTGTCGATGCCCGCCAGTGCCATCAGCAGGTGCTCCCGCGTGGCCGGCAGCCCATCAGATCGCTGCCAGGCTTGCTGCCAAGGGAAGGACACTGCTCATCCCGAAACCCTGGGGTACTGACCCGAGAGAAAGGAGCAGAGTCTGCCCACCTCGGCCCCAGGGAGGGCGCCCAGGACGGTGCGGCTCACCTCGCGGAAGGGCACAGTATAGGTGCTGGGCTGGCCGGGGCTGGGCGCCCGGGCGCTGTGATGCTCCAGGACGATGCCATTGCCTTGCAGCACCACCAGCGGCTGCCCGTGCAGCGCCGTGGAGCCAGGCTGGGGCCGCTGGGTCACCGTGAAGCGCAGCTCACCTCCGTACGAGGTCACCTGGGCACGACATGGACAGGTGCTCGGCGGGGCCCTGACAGGTCCCGTCACTACTCTGGCCACCTCTCCCAGCAGCACCTTGCTGATCTCTGAAGGCCCATGCCCTACGTGCTAAGTCTGCTGTTGGGGACTCCCTCTCCCCTCCAGCCCTGCCCACCTTGTCCCCCCGGAAGCGGGGAGGGAGGCTCCAGAAGTAGGGCCCAGGGAGGAGGCTGTGGAAGGAGGAGAAGACCAGCTCCCCAGGCGTCGGGGATGAGATGCCCTCGCTGGTGATGTGGGTGTTGGCAGCGTGGACCAGGCTGAATCGTATGGGCTCCTCAGAGGCCCCGTGCACCTGGGCCAGGGAGAAGGGGCTGGGGTGGGGCCTTGGCCTGGGACTGGCACTTAGTCCACCCAGCTCCAGGCTCAGTGGTCCTGCCCACCTGCCCACCCGCCTCACCAAGGTACCTGGGAGCGGCTCCAGGAGGAGCTGGTGCAACGGCGACTGACGCCCATGCAGAAGCACTTGAGGCAGCCGTCGGGGTTCTGGGTACTCAGGTGGAAGGAGCCGTCGGCACACTCATTACACAAGCGCCCCACCACGTTGTTCTGCAGGCATAGAGCTGGGAGCTGCCAGATGGCCCCTGGAGGGGCTACTAGAGCTTCTGGCTGAATCCACCCACAGCCTGGCCCAAGCCCAGGGGAGCCACTGAGGCGTCACCACCGTCTGAACAGTAATTTCCAGTTACAGCAGATTATGCAACCATTTCCCCCCTTTTCTCTTTGGCTGCCAGGGGGCTCACAAATTGAGAGGTGAGACCAGCAGTTAGCATAATGGCTATGTCGCTGGACTCCCATGTAGTCAACCACTGTTTGAGTCCCGGACCCGGTGGCTTAAACTCATGCCGGGCGCGTGTGCGTGCGTGCCCAAGATCCCGAGAAGAGAATGGAGGAGAAGGGATTGCAGCGTGGCCATCCCCCCTGGGGGGTGATTTCTCGCTTTCTGTCTCTCTCTGTCTGTCTGGCAAGCGCACACGCCCTATAGCAAAAACCTCTCCAAAAACAAACAAAAAGAAAACAAATTGAGAGGTGTGGTATCTCCATTCTTCATATGAGAAAACAGGCTCAGGGTTGTGAAATGACTTGCACAAGGTCACTCAGCTTGCTCATTCACGCTAAGATTTAAGATCAGGAGGGTCTGCCTCCAAAATTTGTCCAATTCTTTTCACCATTGATGTTTGATTCTTTCCTTCTTAATGCAAATGATTTCTCCTCTCTGAGCCTCCATTTTCTCACCCCCAGACTGGGGATACTATGTCACTGTGTCAGTGTGAGCCCCGATAAACCACGGTAAGGGGACCAGCAGTTAGCGTAATGGCTGTGTCGCTGGATTCCCACGTAGTTGATTGCGGTTCGAGTCCCGGACCCGGTGGCTTAAACTCATGCCGGGCGCATGTGCGTGCGTGCTCAAGATCCCGAGAGGAGAATGGAGGAGAAGGGATTGCGGTGTGGCCATCCCCCTGGAGGATTATTTCTCGCTTTCTGTTTCTCTCTCCCTGTCTGTCTGGCGAGCGCAAGTGCCCTATAGCAAAAACCTCTCAAAAAAAACACACACACACACACAAAAAAAAACCACAGTAAGAACAGAAGTACAGAGAGGAAACAATGTTTGCACAGAGTAACTGGGACTTGAACTCAGGTCACCTGACTCCCTAACCAGCGCTCCTTGCCAATGCCAGGCCCTGTCATGGTGGGAAGACTAGCCAGCAGGCCCAGCAGGCCCAGCCAGGCCACCAACCACTGGCCAAGGAGCTCTGGAGAGTGGGCTTCCTTTCTCCTGTACCCTGTGTTTTTCCGGGGCCCAGGCCCTGGGTGGGGGACGGCACGTACCTTACAGCGGCAGGCCTGCTCGGAGGTCCCCAGGCTGCCTCGCTCATCACAGCGCACGATCTCCTGGTCTGGGGCAGAGTGGGTGTTCAGAGCAGGTGGGGATGGGTTAGGCATAGTCTGGGCAGACAGGGACAGAGTAGGGGGGCTCCCCAAGGATCACGGGGTATCGGCTGGGCTCTAGGACTGGGGCTGCGGCAGGGAGGGAGCAGGTCCAGGAAGGTGTCAGAGGACGGTGGCTGCGATACTCACTAGTAGGCCTGCACTTCCCACCAGGCTGGATGGGGTTGCCCTCATATCCGGGGGCACAGCTAGGGGACAGAGGGGCAGTCAGCGGCACTTCCATGCCTCCATCCAGCACAGCCGGCTCCCCCGAGCCTCCGGCTCATCCTCACCTCTCACAGCGGCGGCCAGTATAGCCTGGGGCACATGCGTCACAAGTGGCCTGGCCATCCGTGTCCAGGAAGCAAGTGTCTGAGAACCTGCAGTATCAGTGGGCATAGCGTGGGACAGGGCCGGGCCACACCTAACGCTGCCACCCTTGGGAATGGCACTGTCCCCATGGACACAGCATGCTGCCAGGTCCGATGTAGCTCCTCGTCCACTATTCTTTCTTTAAAGAATTACTTATTTACTTTGAGAGAGTTTTGCTATAGAGTACTACAGTGTGCTCACTGGAGAGGCAGAGGGGGATAGAGACAGAAAGCGAGAAATCACCCCCAAGAGGGATGGCCACGCCGCGATCCCTTCTCCTCTATTCTCTTGTTGGAATCTTGGGCATGCATACACACGTGCCCGGTATGAGTTTTAAGCCACTGGGTCCGAGACTCGAACCATAGTCAACTCAACTAGGTGGGGGTCCAGCAACGTAACCATTACACATATGCTGGTCTCTGGATTACTTACTTATTTTTAAAAATTTGACTAGAGAGAGATAGAGAGAAAGGGAAAGTGAGAAAGCAAGCTGCCGGGACTCGAACCACAGCTGGCCACATGGGAGTCCAGAGCCCCAGCCACCATGCCTCCTGCTGGCCCAAGCCTGCTGCTTTTGATCTGGTTGCAATAGCAGCCGTTGAAAGGCAGATGACCTCAGGAAACAGGCTCAGAGGGGTCGAGGGGCGCAGGATGACTAGGCGACCAGGCTGGGATATGAACCCAGGTCTCCACCTCTCTGCCCAGCTGGCTGCACCGATCACGTTGCCCACCCACTCGGCCCTGCCCCGCGCTGGGTCTGACCTGCGGGAGGCATCGATGTACGGGCAAGGGCAGGGCCGGCAGGCAGTGGCCGTGGCCTTCGTGGCGTCCCCGAAGAAGCCAGCCTTGCACTTGTTGCACTGAGGCCCCTCCGTGTTGTGCTGGCAATTCTGGGGGAGAGCAGGGGGTTGGGGAGGGCAGCTCAGGCTCTATAGAGGAGGGGCCTCGGGCTCAGCCCTCCCTGCCCAGCGTGCGGAACCCACCCAGCTTGGAGACGGGAGCATCCAGAAAGCTGAGCACCTCACAAGGCAGCCTGTGCCCTGGATGGTACCAAATGCCTGCTTAATACTGGCCTGAACCCACTGCTCTCTTCCAAACTGCACCATGTGGGGGTCACACGCAGTGCCCACCCAGCCTGCATCCCCTTCACCCCCAGTCCCCGGGAGTCCATTCTCTCCACCCTGACGGCTTTTCAGGAATTTGGAACAAACAGCTCTGTCCTACCTGAACCTGCTCTTTGTCAGCTCTGTCATCCCTGCTCTCTCCACGGTTCCCAAGAGACCCGGATGACACCTAGGCCCGTCCCCCTGGGGCTGCCCCTAAGGAACATGCTTTCCATGGTGCCCTCCAGGGCTCGTCTGATCAGGGTGGAGCAGAGTAAGACCTTCACCTCCCTGTCTGACGCTTCTCTCTGCTAACGCATCCGGAGGTCACGGTGCATCTGGCAGCCACGGCGGGTAATGTAGAGGCGTGTGCCAAGAGAACCTCACACCTTGCCCCTGCCCCCGTCCAGCACCCAAGTGCCAGCTGGCACTACTCACCAGGCAGTGGCCATACACAGGGTCACAGGAGCTGGCGTGCCCATTGCAATTGCAGCCAGAGCAGGTGCCCAGGTAGGGCCCACCAGGTACCCGGGTGAAGTGGGCATCACAGCTCTCGCAGGACAAGCCGGAATAGCCAATGGGGCACCTGCAGGGATAGGCCCAAGAGGGTGGCTGCGGGAACGCCAGGCCCTGCTGGTTCTCCTCCATCCCTACAGGGTCTCTGGGGTCCCAGCCCCGCAGGGTCAGGTACCTGCACTCCTCCACGCTGTGGGCACGGCCGTGGCCGGTGGCATGGGCGACAGTGGTGTCCATGGAGACATCACTCAGCCCCACGCTGGCCATCTTGGTGTTGTACACTGTCTGGATGAGCACGGCCTCCAGGCTCTGCAGCACCTGCAGCATCTCCGCCCGCTGCACCGGCTGGCCGGACTCGTGGACCCAGTGCTCCTGCAATGGTCACAGGTCAGCGCCCACCAGCTTGCCTCCTGCCTCCCCCACAGCCCTGGGCTCAGCTGTGACCCACCTCAGAGAACTGGACCTGACGCTGGTTCAGAGCGCTGGGGTGGGTGGGTGTGTGGCCTCGGGAGAGTAGGCGGCGTCCGGCTCCCACCAGGACCACGTCTGGCCGCTGCACTAGCTTCAGGGCCGCCAGGGCCAGGTTAGAGCGG
>NW_006159616.1:2083403-2089277 GCF_000334495.1 Tupaia belangeri chinensis | reverse complement strand
CGGGAGACTGGGCGGCGTCCGGCTCCCACCAGGACCACGTCTGGCCGCTGCACTGGCTCCAGGGCGCCACGGGCCAGCTCATAGCGCACTTTGTAGCGTAGGAAGCCCCCATAGGAGTCCACCTGGCCGGGACAGGTGGATTAGACAGGGCGGTGGTGGGCTTGCTTCCTGCCGTGGTGCTCACCAGAGCAACTTCTTCCAGACTTCTGCCCCTCCCTTAGTCTGCCTACCCACTGCTCACTGCATGCCTGCCGCTGAGACTGCAACCCTGGGGTGCTCAGCCCATGGACAAGGAGTACGATAATGCTGGGGGCTGGAGTAAGGGCACTGAGCCTGGCCAGGTGTGGGCAGGGAGGGCTGTCAGAAGGAGGGGATGCCAGCTCTTTTCTAAGCCTGAGTAAGAGTTTGTCCGAAACCAGGAGTGGTGGGCAGAGATTCTACCTCAAAGGAAGGAGCCGGTGCCCATGGGGTTGTGCCAGGCCTGTCCTCTCCCCCAGAGCTCATTCTGCCCCGCCGCCCACCAGCTTCAGAGCCCAAGCAGGCCTGAGCCAGGAGAGCAGCCCCGCCCTTCCCATACAGTGCGGCCCCTCACCTTGTTGCCCAGGAACTGCTCGGGCAGAGCCCAGAAAGAGTCGTGGATGAGGAAGCGACGGGACAGGTCCACCAGCTGGAATTCCTGCAGGACAGTGTCAATGTGCTGCTGGGTGGAGGACAGGGGTGGCATTCCGGGCTGCGCAGGCATCGTCACATTCACACCTGCCGGGAGGGCAAAAGAGGGGGCTGAGCTGTGTTCCAGGGAAGGCCAACGCTACAGAATAGTGGCTGGGAGCCATTTGGGAATTCAGTCACAGACAGGGCAGGGGTTCTCTGTCACAGGACTTCTCAGAGCCTTGCTTGCTAAGAGACCCACAGACTGTCAGGGCAGGAACTGCCCTGGGGAGACCGAGGGGACAGCTACATGGGACTGAAGAACAGGAGCTGGAGTGCGGCTGTACCACATTCAGATGGCGGAGTCCGGGAGAAGGCCTCAGTTTCCCTAGCTGCAAAATGCTCTGTAGAGTTATTTTAAAGATAAAATGGCCAATTGACATAAAAGGCTTTAAAAAATTAAGGTGCAAAGGAAGTGCTTGAAAAATGGTTGACTCTTGTTACTATTATGAGGGTTGGTTAGTCCATCCTCTCCTACACAGACAAGCCAAGAGTCAGCCCCACACGGAGTCCCCCGACAGCACCCTCCCGGTTCTCTGCAACTGTCCGAGAGAGCCGTCCGGGAGGGCACATGGCTACCGAGCCCTGGCAATGCTGCCGGAGCAGGTAAGGAGTGCATTGTCATTCCATGTCTAACAGCCCTGTGGTTAGTGACCACCACACTGGGTAACGCAGCTGTGAGGGATGGGAGCCCACTACCTCCAAACGCCGTCCCTCCTAGCCCCGGATAGTTTGACTGAGCAGTGAGCCTTTGTCTCATTTTTAATTTGCCATAGGGCCCGTGTGCTTGCCAGAAAGAGACAGAGAGAAAGGAAACTGAGAAAGCACCCCCCACGGGGACGGCCATGCTGCAATCCCTCCTCCTCTGCTCTCCTCTTGGGATTTTGGACACACCAGTATGCTTTCCAAGCAGCAGGGTCCAGGACTCAGACGGCACAGCTGGCCATGTAGGATCTAGCTGCCTTAAACGCCACGCCACTGGCTGGCCCTAGACCCCACAAGTGTCTGTCAACGGCTTCTGCCCCCTCGATCCTGAAGGTGACCCTCCTGCAGCCATGGAGAACTACGCTCCACGTTTGCAGAAAGTCCACTCTCAGCCACCAAGTCCAGGCTACATAACCCCAGGCCTTCCATCCTGCCTCTCTTCCGGAACACTCTCAGGTTCCCTCCATCCTGGTCACCATCCACACACAGGCCACCTGCTTACTCTGAAAGCTATGTCCCCCAGCCATTGCAATCCCAGTGAGACAGGTCTGGGTTACAACTCTGCCTCTGAATAGCTGTGACCCCAGGGGAGCCCCTCGATCTCAGCCTTAGGGCCCTCAACTGCTTGGTTTTTATTTTTGGATCTCATTTTATAACTTTAAAAGCAGCCCTGACTGGGGCCAGCAGGCGGCATGGTGGTTAAGGGCTCTGGACTCCCACATGGCCAACTGCATTTCGAGTCCCAGACCTGGCAGCTTGCTTTCTCACCTTCTCTCTCTCTCACTCTGTCCTTCTTTGGTCAAATTAAAATAAATACATAAATAAAGTTTAATAAAAAAAATAATGCTATAAAAAAAAAATAGCAGCCCTCAGGGACCAGCGGGTGTCATGGTGGTTGAGGTGCTGGACATTCCTACATGGCTGACCACAGTTCAAGTCCTAGACCTGGCGGCTTTCTTTCTCACTTTCTGTGTGTGTGTGTGTGTGTGTGTGTGTGTGTGTGTGTGTGTGTATGTCTGGTCAAATTAAAATAAAGAAATTAATTAATTAAAAAAAAATCAAAAAGCAGCCCAACCCCACAGGGATGACTGGCTATCCAGCGACTGGTCAAGCTATAGTGCCAACTGAGTGCTCCACGGATGGTGCCGTGGCCATCAGAATAAATAAACTGGGGGTAGCAAGTCTCTCCAAGCCACTCCGAGGCACTTCAATCGATGAAGGGGCCTCAGGCCACCTCTGCTGAGGGCTTCCCACCTGAGGAGCTGGCCCTCCCCACAGATCCAGTCCTCTGGGACGAAGGCGAGGAAGCTCGGTGAGAGGACGGGCTGCCTGGCACAGGTGACGGGCTGCCTGGCACAGGTGACAGGCGCAGGGCTGGGCCTGAACCCAGGTTGCTGCAGGTCTGGGTCACGCGCTCAGCCCCCTGCCGCTCTGCCTCTCAGGGCTGGACAGAACTGAGCCAAGAAGTAGGTGCCTTCGCATCAGCAGAAAGAGGCCCAGGGGAGCCAAGAGGCCTGTCCAAAGTCACACAGGAGGCCAGCGCTGCAGCGGGACACAAAGCCTGGGCGCTCACATTCCAGGGACACTGGCCTCTCAGGAGGACCGGGAGGACATTAACAAATACCTGTGGGAGTGGACTGTGGCCGAGCCCGCTTCTGACAGTCTTGCCCACATTAACCCGTTGGTCCTTACAACACCCTCGGAGACGGCCATCATTTCACACCCCTTCTACGGGGGAACACCCAAGACCCAAGACAGTAAGCAACCTGACAAAGGCACACAGGCCTAAGTGTCAGGGTAGGGTCTGAACCTGCCACCGGGCTCCAGGGCCCGCCTTCTGCACACTGAACCAGGTAAGTGGTAAGTGCAGGGGTGGCTTTTCCTAACACGCTTGACTTCCCTTGAGATGCTTTTCTCTGGGACTCCGTATGTCTTCAGTAACTGTGCTGCTCTCCGAAATGTGGCCCCATCCGTCCCACACAAGTCCTTAAGCCCTCTGGGCACCTGTGCCCACCTCCCACCTCCCAGCACCTGCCGGCCTGCCACGCACCCTTGACGTCATCAGGCCGGTCGAAGCGTAGCCGGATCTGGTCCCAGAAGCGGTGGCTGCTCTGGCACAAGCTGGTGACTCCGAAGCAGAAGCAGGGCAGGCAGGAGGCACTGTGCTCCAGGTAGAAGTGCCCATCGGGGCAGGGCCCTGTGGCCAGCATAGAGCAGTTCACAGGTGGCTCTGCTCCACAGCCCACCCCACCTGCCTCCCCTGGCCCCTACCTCGCTGTGGGATGAGCTCCAAGACGCCATCGGGAATGCCAAAGACCATGCCCCGGGCGTTCATGGCCTCACACGTGTAGGCACCCTGGTCTGCCTCCTTCACATCGCGGATGGTTAGGGTGCCACGGCCATCCTCGCTGGTCACTGTCACCCTGGTGAGCCCAAGACAGCAGCAGAGTCAGGCCTAGGCCTAGCCTCCCCCACGTTCCCTCCCCCTAGCTGGGTCAAGTCGCACCTGGGATGCGAGGGGATGTGGCCCCAGTTGAGCCTCCAGTTGATGATAGGGGTGGGGACACCGATGGCCGCACAGGTAAAGGTCACCGTCTGACCCCGGAAAGCCTGAATCAACTCCTGGGGAGGGGTCACCACCTGGGGGGGCACTGGGGAGACCAGAGAAGGAGTCAGAGGCTAAGGGTCGAGGGCAGAGGAGAGGGGGAGGAAAGGGCTCCAGGAGCCAGGTGGGAGGAGCAGGGGCGGGGCCTGCATGACGCCTGTGGAACCCCCTACGTCCCGTGTCCCCCACTCCCATCCCCAGCCCCTGCCACTGCTCACTGCAGCCGAACTCGTCGCTGCGGTCAGGACAGTCACTCTCCTCGTCACAGTGGAAGCTAGCCGGGATGCAGGTGTTGGTGGAGACACAGCGGAACTCTGTGGGCCCGCATACTTCCCCGGGCTGCTGGGCGGCTGGGGGACAAAGCCAGGGATGGGCACCAGCACTGGCCCCAGGGAGAGCACAGCGCTCCCACCTACCCCAGCAGCCTAGCCCTGCCCACTGTCCCCAGGGGGGCCCAAGGGTCACTCTCATCTTGCCCAGTCGCCTTGCCAGCATGCCGGTCACCGCGCCCCTGACTGTCATGGAGTCCACAGCACTGAGGGCTGATGGGTAGCATGTAGACGGGTGGGTGGACTGGGGCACGGGAGCGAGGGATGTGGGATGGGTGGGTGCACGGATGAACAAACGGGCGAATGGATGGAGCTGGGAAGATGAACAACGGATGGGCTGGAAAGGGCAGGGGATGGACAGACAGAACAGATGGAGAGCTGCGTGGGAGGGTGCTGGCCAGGTGGGTGGGTATGTGGGAGAGCCAGGTAGACAGACGCTGGGTGGGCGGACAGGTGGACAGAACGGAGGACAGATGCTGGACGGACGGTGGGTGGCTGAATGCACTGGACGATTACTAGGTGGGTGGAGATGGGCAGGGAGAGGAACGGTAACTCGGAGCCAGCTTTAGGTGACAAAGCTCTGGCTCCTAGGGTAAGGTACACCAAGGTCCCTGGCTCATCAGGCCCTCTGAGCCACACGAACACCAAAGAGGAGATTAATAGTAACAAAACGAGGGGCCAGCAGGTGGCATGGTAGTTAAGGTGCTGGGTACTCCCACATGGCCAACCATGGTTCAAGTCCTGGACCTGGTAGCTTGCTTTCTCACTTTCCTCTCTCTCTCTCTGTGTCTCTCACTGGTCAAATTAATGAATGAATAAATAAAATGAAATAATTTAAAAAATGGTAATGAAAACGAAGAGAAGAAATAGACAGGAATCACGAGCAGCCCACCACACTGCTTCCTACCAAGGGCAGCTCAGAGCCCAGAGACCCGAGCCGTGAGGTCTGCATCCAGGGCCTTCCGTCCTCAGCCAGGGCCTGACTGAGAGGGCGGGCCAGGGGTTCAGACTCCCGGGTACTCACGGCAGTTGGCCTCGTCGGTACGGTCCTCACAGTCAAAGTCGCCATCACAGTGCCACAGCTTGAGGGCACAGTGCCCGTTTCCGCAGGGGAACTCGTTGGGCTCACAGGGCGGAGAGGGGCCTGGCGGGCCAGGCAGGGGTCAGCGGCAGCCCCCCCCTGTGGGTCTCGCCCCACCCGCACCCCGCCACCCCTGCCGGTGCGCACCACAGTCCAGTTCGTCGCTGCCGTCCGTGCAGTCCTCCTGCCCGTCACAGACGTAGTCTTCGGGGATGCAGTGCCCACTGTGGCATGCTGCTTCGTGGGGCTCACAGGGCACGGGCCTGCCTGGACCGGGGAGCAGAGGCTGGGGCGTGGGGGTGGCTGGCAGCTGCTGTGTGGTGGTTGCCTCTGGCAGGGGTAGTGAGGGTGGCGTCTCCACCAGGGGCGTGGTGCTGACCTCCGGGACAGGATCCCCTGTGGACAGAGTCCTGTCGGTGCTTGGCAAAGGCGGTGGCTCTTCCCCC
>NW_006159616.1:2082746-2083381 GCF_000334495.1 Tupaia belangeri chinensis | reverse complement strand
ACTCGGCCCCAGCCCTGGTTCTCATCACCCTTGCTTTTCCCCGCCCACCCTCCTCAGACCCTTCTGCCCTCACAGAACCTTCGCAGGCCTAGCGACTCAGGCGTAGGACCCCCTCCCTGCCCCCAGACAGCCCCTCACCACAGTTGAGCTCATCAGACATGTCCCTGCAGTCGGGTCGCCGGTCACAGTGGTACTCCAGGGCCACACACTCGTTGTAGCTGTGGCAGGCAAACTCGGCCTCCGTGCAGAGCCTGGGGAGCTGGGGCACTGTGGCACAGCAGGGGCGGGCCTTGGTGCCCAGGGTCAGGCCAGCCAGCGGGGACACACATCCACAGCACACGGGACACATGGCAGTGGGCTCACCCACCCTTTAGACCCCACACACAGTGGACATGCCACACACATGCAGCCAGCACACCACACACATGCAGGCCACGGCCCGGCCCAGTGTGGAAGAAGAGGGAGGAGAGAAGGGGGCCTATGTCTGGGCCTGGCCAGCAAGCCCACGTCCCCCCCTCTCCATCCATTAACTTCCCTCATCACCCAGCTGGGTCTAGGCCTGGCTGACACTCTCACCTGGCGTCACAGCGACCGCCACAGCGGCTGGGGGGGGGGGGGGGGCGTGTGCTGGGGGG
>NW_006159616.1:2071600-2082124 GCF_000334495.1 Tupaia belangeri chinensis | reverse complement strand
GGAGGTGGGGGGGTCTGTGCTGGAGCGGAAGGGGTGATCAGCGGCTGTCTGGCCTGGCCCTGGGAGTGACAGCTGAGCCAGGCCCATCTCACCCTCCCTGGTCCAGAGGGCTCACTGAAAAGCGGGAGAAGGCTGAACCCTCAGAAATACATTTATACAGAATTCTAGTTCATTTACTTAATGCTTCCATGACAGAGGGATGGAGAAAGAGACAGACGGGCACCCCCACCAGGTCCGATTCCGTGCTCCACCAGTCCCGGCCAGCGCCGCACCAGGGCACGCACACGCTCAGGAAGGTCTCGCCGAGAAACCAGAGCCCTCCCAGGGGTGGGCTGGCAGAGCACAGTGACCCAGGGCACGAGCCAGGCTTCTGTGTCAAACAGCTGTGCGGCTGTTTGTTTTGGGTCAGTTTCCTATTTTTTCCTGAGTCTGTTTCTTATCTTTTTCTCATCTCATCTCATCCTAGGCTCTGGTAAGACTGGCGCAGACGCAGGGTTTGAGTTACATTCCGGAGTTCCTACGCCCGCCCAGAGTGGAGACAAGCCGCACTTCTTTTCTGGGCCTCAGTTCCCACTTTTCCAATCCAGAAGGAATCAGGGGCCGGCGGCGGGCAGCGACACTGCAGTGGTGGCGCAGTAGAGACGCTGACCCATGGGAAAGTGCCCGGCTGGCACCTAGAAAGCTCCCTGAACATGCTCCGAGCAGCTGAGGCTGGGGCAGGGGCCTGGTACAAAGCCCCTGCTGGGGTAACTGTCTATTTCTGTCTCTCCTACTCATGGAAGAAATAAGTAAACTTAAAACGAAACAAACCAGGAGGAGTGACATGCACCTCACAGGAACTGTGGAGACTGAACAGGGGCTGGGTATAAGGGCCTCAGCAACCTGACAGTCAGTGCTCGCCAACACCGGTTGGCCACGGTTGCTCATTTGCTCTAGGGCATGTGTGCTGGAGAGAGACAGAGAGGAAAAGCGGGAGAGCATCCTCCCCCCCAGGGGGGTGGCCAGACCTCGATCCCTTCTCTATTCTCTTCTCGGGATTTTGGGCACGCATGCACACACGTGTCTGGCATGTTTCCCAAGACGCCAATTCCAGGACTCAAACTGCAGTTGGCCGTGTGGGATCCAGCACCTTGGGCACCACAGCCCTAACTGGCCCCCGTTGGCTGCTATGAAAGGCAGAGTGCTCTGGACTTGGAGGACCCCAAGGAGGGAGTTAACACCATCCCCAGTGTGCAAAGGTCTGTGGTGGGGCAGCAGAAATTGGGCCCGACGCTACGTGAGCGGAAACGGCGCTCCACGCACGCCACAAGTGCAGAAATGATGGGGCAGACTTTGGGCGTGGTGAGTCCCTGTCCTTGGTATGCAAGTCCCAGCTAGGACAGCCCATGGTGGAGACACTGGGGGGACCCCACAAGAATGAGAAGTGGGAGGAGGGAACCCCCGGCCCCGGGACAGGCTCACCTGCGCCCAGGCGTCGGAACTGGAACCCCTGCAGAGAGGCCGTGTAGGGGCCGATGGCGCCCCTGGAGACGACTGCGTGCAGCACACTCTGAATCTGAGTGCCGTTGGAGTTCCCTTCTGAGCCCACGTCCAGCTCCACAAAGACCCAGCCGTCTTGCTCTCTAGGGAGGGATGGGGGAGTGGGGGAGAATGAGGCCTGTGCTCAGCTCCTCCACCAGGCCCCTGCCCGGTGCTCAGGCCTGTTCAACAGCCTACACTCAGAATTCAGGCCCCAAGGATCCCACCAGTCCTGACTCGTCACCCACGGCGGTGCACCCATTAGGCCTTTCCTGCCTTCCCCCTTGTACCCGAGCTTCCTTCCCGTCCCATCAGCCCCTCCAGGTTACCCTAGGCCCTCGCCAGCCCCCGGGGCACTCTCCTCACTTGATAAACACCACGCTGACAACCTGGTCTCCAGGAATCTTCAAGTACTCCGACTCCAGCTGGGGCGGGAACAGCACCATCAGTCCCAGACATCCTCATCCCGCCCCCAGACCGGCCCTGCCACCCCTTGGCGCTCCCCAAACCCTTAACCTCACCAGGTCTACCACAGCCTCGGACACCTCTCGGAACTCCTTGGAGCCTGCGTCCTCCAGCCGGGGGCTGTACTCGATGGAGTGAGTGAAATTTACCAGGGCCCGGAAATATACTGTGGAAAGGCAGGAGGGGTGGGGGTGTCATCATGAGGGGTCCTGCCCAACACGAAGTGGCCTCGGGCTGCTGGACCAGTGATGGATGGCCCTGGGTGGCCTGCACAGGTTGGCTCCTATGGGCCCACAGCTATGACCAGCACTGCCTCCAGGAACATGTGCCAAGTAGCCCTGGCAGGCCTGCCCAGGGGTCGAAGCCAAGGCGTGGACTTGAAGAGCTTGAAGCAACAGGGCAAATGGTCCTCCAGAGACCAAGTGATGGTGTGGTTGCTCAGAAGGCTGGACAAGAAGGGTGGCCTCCAGAGGCAGTACAAGGGTTACCCGCCTGGGACAGGGTGTGCTTCTCCACCGTCCCCGGCCAGTTCATCCCTCAGGAGCCATCGCTGCCACCACTTCCTCCAGGAAGGCTGCCTGACTGCCCTGGCTAGGTTAGTGCTTCCTCCTCTGGGCCCCCCCGCACCTCTGCTTCCTCGAGCAGACCACTTTTCACCCTGCATCGCCTAGATCCTGCCGGGTCCCACGAGGACCACAGAGCACTGCAGTAACAGCCAAGGTTCTGCGGCCAGTCGTTCAGGCGCCGCCCCACTCCGGGGCTTTCCAGTCCTCAGTGAGACGAGGATATGACTTGCAGTTACCGCCCCGTGGCTGCGGGGCGTAAATGGTACCTCGTCAGGCACTAGCTCCCTGAATGCAGGCAAGGCCCAGCACAGAGTAAGAGCCTGACAATGAGAAACTGTTACCGTCATTTGCCCTCCAGCCTGGACTTCAGGCTTGATGAGGGGGACCCTGGAAATCATCACCCCAGGACCTAGTCCTTGCATCGTGCCTGGCACAGGAGGGGCCTGTGAGCGGGCTGAATAAATGCGCCTCAGACGAGGGTGGCGTGCGCACACACTCCTACTGCTTCTTAAGCACCTGCTACATACAAGTGAGTTTACACTCATTAAACTGCACAAGTCATGCATTTGTGTGTTGCGAGTGAGTGGTAAGTGAGACACGCAGCGTGTATCAGAGCCTGGCATGTGGCAGTTACCAAACAGCGGCTAAAGCCCATGCCACTTACCGATGGTATGTACGCACTGGTGTGTGTACACACACACCGACACACACCAAGGCACACATACACAACCACTGCGTGAGGCACCTGTTACCTACCAGACTTTTTCATGCATTAAATGTCATCATGTTCATGAATTACGGTGTAAACGATAAACTCCAGCTCACATGAGTTACCACTGAGTTTAAGTACATGTGAAGGGCGGAGAACACAGCCCGGCGTGGGGCAGGTGCAGCGGAGGCACCGTTGCTCTCCCAGCCCTATGACCTCAGGCCCGTTCTTCCCTGTCTGAGCTCAGCTTCCTTATCTGTAAAGCAGAGGCGACAGGAGCGCTGCCCACTCCGAGGCTGTGGTGGGAGGAGTGGTGTTTCTCACAGTGCCCGGTGGGTAGCCGGGCTGCGGGCTGGCTGCACGTGGACCTGTGGACTCCTTCCTGTCTGGGAAGGGCACCCCCCCTCCCAGGTGCACACAGAAGGCAGGCCCTATGGCAGCTGGTGTTCTGGGGGCAGGGGACACAGGGAGACCTCTGTGGACATCACTCTCTGTTGTGGGGGGGAAAAGGGAATCGAACAGGTGAGTGAGGTAAGTGCAGACTCTGGGGGAGGCAGGGGAGAGGGCCTGCTGGTGGGGCAGGCGGCTGCTCTGAGGGAGGCCAGGGAAGGGGAAGTGGAAGGCGGTGAGTCCCGGGGCGGTGTCTGCGAGAAGGGCACCCTGGGCAGCAGCACCAGCCAGTGCCAAGGGCAGGGGCAAGCCCAGCCAGGTGACAGATGCAGCGTGGAGGTGGCAAGCAGGGAGTGGCACTGGCTGTGAGACCGCCTGGCCCGCAGATCACAGCCTTCCGAACCAGGGCACCCTCCCTCAGGCTGGGGGTGAGCGGGTGCTGGGGTAGACTCCTACGCCCAGGGGCTGCTTCTGAAGGCCATGGCCCACTCTGAAACAGCGCTCCTGGGTACCGGCTGGGCGAGGCTTGGTAGCCAAGTGTGGGGGCCGTGGGCTTGGCCACAGAGGCCCCTTGTGAGTGGCACAGAGGCCCATTGAGAGTCCCCCACTCTGGCCCCTGGCCTCAGCCCCACAGTACAGAACGGCCGAGGAGGCCAGGCCTCTGCCCAGGAATGCGTCTGCTCCCAGGGAGGGGCTGAGCCCCACAGAGCCCCTTTCTACTCGGGCCTGGGCAGGGCACAGACCCTCCAGCCCACCCCACCCGTTTCTTCTCCCAGACCAGGGGCAGGTCAGGGCAAGCACCCTCTGTCCTCTAAGCACCCATGGCTGCCTCCCTGTGGCTGTGCCCGAGGGCTGGAGCAGAAGGTGAGGCTGTGTGTCAGGAACCAGCTCTCTCCCAGAGCTGCTGGTGCCGGGCAGCAAGAACAGGGAGGCTGCGGAGGTGACTGGGGCCTGGCTGGCCAGCCCTCTGCCTCCAGGTCTCTTCCAGTCCTACCTGAAGAGCTCATGGAGCCAGAGCTGGAGGGATGGGAGGCCCAGGGCTACCCTGCATGGTGGGGGATATACCCTCAGCCCCCCCATCCCAGTCCAGGAGCAGGCCACCCCACCACCTCCTGGCTCAGCAGAACTCCCCCTCCCACATGGCGAGCACTGGGTCTGTGTGGGTCCCTTGTGTGGGCACAACTGCCCCCAGACTCCAGGGCCTTGCTCCCCATGGGGCTGTTGCATTCACCCCCTGTCCCCCAACCCCCGCACCCCACAAGGAAAACCCGTGGGGAAGGCCTTGTGTCTAGAACCTTGAGTCCATAGGAAGCCTGGCTGTGTCCTGGCCCTGGACTGCCATGCCCCCCGGTATGGTTCACAGCATAGTTCTCATTGGGGAGGGAGAGAACAGGGAGACAGACAGAGAGGGAGGCAGAGGGGCAGAGGGGGGACAGTGCTCCCCCGGCCCAGGCCTGGTCACTTACTGAGAGGGAACTCCTCATCAGGCTCCAGGACCATCATGCCAGCCATGGGCGGGCGGCCCAGGGGCGACCCCGAGCCTGCAGAGGGGAGACAGAGAGGGAGGCGAGGAGGGACAGAGATAGCAATGGCAAGGGAGAGGACCAGAGAGAGGCAGAAGACGTCAAGAGAGAGGGAGAGAATGACAGAGACACACACAGAGACAGAGATGTAAAGAGAAAGTGGAAGGAGGAGGAGAAAGAAAAGGCGAGACAAAGGTGGAGACAAAGGCAGAGGGGGAGAGGGAGAGGGAAGGCCGACAGTGAGCCAAGGAGAGGGGAGACAGAGATAGAGAGCAGGGAAGAGACAGCCGGGGCCGGGGGAGAGGGAGAGGGAAGGCCGACAATGAGCCAAGGAGAGGGGAGACAGAGATAGAGAGCAGGGAAGAGACAGCCGGGGCCGGGGGAGAGGGGTGAGACAGGTGTCCAAGCAGCACGGGCAGGAGGGGGAAAGACACAGGGATGAGTCAGAAGATGGAAACAAACCAGAGAGGGCAGGGGTCCCTGGAAGGGAGGGAGGGGCAGAGCAGGAGAGCCGCAGTGGGGGTGAGGAGGAGAAAGAAAAGGCGAGACAAAGGTGGAGACAAAGGCAGAGGGGGAGAGGGAGAGGGAAGGCCGACAGTGAGCCAAGGAGAGGGGAGACAGAGATAGAGAGCAGGGAAGAGACAGCCGGGGCCGGGGGAGAGGGGTGAGACAGGTGTCCAAGCAGCACGGGCAGGAGGGGGAAAGACACAGGGATGAGTCAGAAGATGGAAACAAACCAGAGAGGGCAGGGGTCCCTGGAAGGGAGGGAGGGGCAGAGCAGGAGAGCCGCAGTGGGGGTGAGATTCTGGGGTCCGGGGCCAGGCGAGGGTACAGCCCGGGCATGGCTCCTCACCATCAGGATGGCCCCTGCTTCCAGCACAGGGAGGTGCTGCCCTGAGGGAGGCTGAGGTGGGGACCGAAGCTCTGGGAACCAGGTGCCACACCTGCCACCTCCTGGTCTGAGGTGCAGCCCAGCCCAGGGTTCGGGGCTGGAGGTCTAAGGCCCCGTCTCTCCCCCCTCGCAAGGAAAGGCACCGGCCCTGGTCTCGGGCTTCCAGGCCGCCGTGCCCTATTCCCTAGCCCAATGCCCATGGCCTCTGCTGCCCTCACAGCTGCTTCTCAAGGAGGGCAGGCGGGTAAGGACTGTCAGGGAGGGCAGAGCTGCTCAGGCCAGCCCCACGAGGAACCATGGAGGCCACCACAGAGCAGGAGGGCCTCAGCAGGCAGGTCTGGCTTGGCAGGAGACAGCTCCCAGGGACGTGTGAGTCTGGGCCATTCTGGGATGTGGCCCCCGCCCAGCTCCCAGGCATCCCGCACCCCTGCAAAGCCTACAGGTGGCAAAGCTTCAGGCAGGGTCTAAGCCCCAGGTGCTGGGAGCTCTCGGTCAGGACAGGCCTCCCAAGAACCAACCTTCATCTGCCAAGGCCCAGCCAGCATGCTGGAGGGCATCTGGAGGCCCTTAATATCCTACCCCTGGGGAGGCCCAGGTCAGACATGCCCAGGGCTGACCCGCCAGCGTGGACAGTGCTGGACACAACACGGCTGCCAGGGCCAGTGTGAGCCCCTGTCTTAACTTCAGCCCTGATCACCCTGACTCCGTCCGGGCACTGGCTTCCTGAGCAGGCAGCAGGAACCACAGGTAGCTGCTGGTTCCTGATACAGGCTAGTTCCTCCTCTCCCCAGAACCCCAGGATGGGCGGGTGAGGGAGGCCTGACTCCTGTCTCTCCACAAAGCCCAACCCCCCTCCCCCAAGCCAGGAAGCCCTGGCTTCTCAGTAGGTGATCCACCCAGAGCGGGTGAGGCTTATTCCACCACTGCTGTTTCTCTTGGCCTGTCTGTTCCACACAGGCCCTACCTGAGGTCCCCAGCTCTGCAGAGCTGGCCCCAAGAAGGGCTCTGGGGAAGGCCCCACAGCTGAGCCACCTGGGGTGAGGCGCGCTGCAATGGCTGAGTGACTGACTAGCTTTCAACTGGGCCTTTCCTGCCCACTGCCCAGGCCTCGTCCCCTGTGGTAAGCACCAGAGCCAGCCACCCCCAGTGTGCAGGACCTGCCAACCAGCCCGCACATCCGTCACTCAGCAGTAGGGGACCATGCCTGCTTCTCCTTACAGCGCACACCCTGGGCAGGCCAAGGAGCCCTCAGGCTCTGAGCCCAGGAGATGGGCCTCCGTGGCTGGGGCATGGCAGGGCAGTGCTCTGGGGCCCCAAGGTGGGCACAATGGGAACTGTAGGGTACCGGAGCAACTTACCCATATGGAATTCCCCGCTGCCCAGGTCCCCACTGCCCTGGTCATCTGCAAGCAAAAGAGACTAACTCAGCAATGACATGTTTGTGGAGCGCCTGCAGGTCCAGGCGTTCCTCTGGACCTGGCACGCAGGGTGCAGCGGCTCTCCTCCCCCACGCCCAGGGAGGGCTGGCCTGTAGAAGTCAGCTTGGACGCCTCCATCAGAGTATGAACCAAGGCCCCAGTTCGAGGGATTCAGTGACCTGTCCTGTGGCTGGGGTGGGAGGGGTCAGGCCAGCCGGGCCTCCAGGTGAGCACAGAGGGCAGCAGATAGATGGTCAGTGTCCTGCACTGTGTACTGCCAACCACCTTCCCCGCTGGTCCCACCATCCTGAGCTGCAGAGGAGCCATGGCCGGCCAGGGCTGCACAGGTTGTCAGAGGAGGACACTGGGGTCTGCAGGCCCCACCCTGGGCGGACTTCACAGGGCCTTTCCAAGGAGCAGAGAGAGGAACAACACCCCTCGTGCCCCGCACTCCTGGCAAGGGCCCTGGGCTCACCTCCAGAGGCGTCGTCAGCAAGCAGGTCCTCGTCGTCCGACAGGTAGGAGTAGGTCCAGCTGCCCCGGCCCACCTCGACGGTCTCTGCATCCTCAGGCAGGGACAAGCCATCATATGCCCTCAGCCCATGGGTCACCTGTGGGAGACAACAGGGCCCACCGAGTCATACTCTCTGGCTCCCACCAAGCCCCAGGGCCCTTCCCCTCACTTCAAGGGGGGACCCAGATATCCCCCCAAACCCTCCAGGAGCTGTTAGGTTGGTAAAGAGACAGGTGGGGGCTGAACTATTGTTTTCACTCGACTTCTCCAAATCCCAGGTGGCCCCTGGAGACCCCAGGGCCCAAGTCTGCACACTATGAATATATCTTAAGATAAAGCAAACAGTAAAGTTAAAGTTGCTTTAATAGTGATGACTCCTTTTCCTACGGAGAAGCTGAGGGACATCCAGGACATGAGCAAGGGACAGAGGACACAGGCAGGTGGACGGCGCCAGGGGCAGCATGGATGGGGGACAGAGGCAGGAACCAAGAAGGTCCATGATCAAAGCTGTGCCTCCAGGGGCCAGCAGGTGGCATGGTAGTTAAAGCCCTGGAATCCCACATGGCCCACCACAAACCCGGTGCCTTGAAAATCACGCCAGGCACGTTTGCGTGTGTGTTCAAGATCCTGAGCGGAGGGACCAGCAGTTAGTGTAATGGCTATGTCGCTGGACTCCCACGTAGTCGACCGCGGTTCGCGTCCCGGACCTAGTGGCTTAAAACTCACGCCGGGTGCGTGTGCGTGCATGCCCAAGATCTCGAGAGGAGAATGGAGGAGAAGGGATTGCGGCGTGGCCATCCTCCCTGGGGGGTGACTTCTCGCTTTCTGTCTCACTGTCTCTGTCTGTCTGGTGAGCGCATGCGCCCTATAGCAAAAACCTCTCAAAAAAAAAAAAAAAAAAAAAGATCCTGAGCGGAAAACAGAGAAGGAATTGCAGCAAGGCCAATCCCCCCAGGTGGGGGTGTGATTTCTCACTTTCCTCTCTCTGTCTCTGGTGAGCACACACGCGCTATACTAAAAACCTTTAAAAAAAAAAGCTATGCCTTTGGGGACCGGGTCATGGTGCAGCAGCCTGCATGCAAAGGTGCTGAGTGGGCGTCCTAGGCCCTCCCTGAGCGCACCAGGCCGGTATGTGCCCACGAGCCAAGCTGGCTGGGCGAGGGGCGGGTCACGGCAGGAAGATCCTGCTGGGATGCCCGCCTGTGTCTGCCTGTTTTCCTCTACTCCCTCTAAAGAAACAAACTTTAAAAAATGGAGTAAAAGGGGCGGGGGGCACAGAAGTTAAGGAGGCTGAATCCCACATGGCTGGCTGCACGGTCTAAGTTCCAGATGCGTGGCTTGAAAATCACGCTGGGCACTTGTGTGTGCGTGTCCAAAATCCTGAGAGGGAAAGGGAGGAGACAGGATCACAGCCTGGCCATCTGCCCTGGGGCAGTCTCTCCCTCTCCCTCTCTCTCTGGCATAAACATGTCCTATAGCTAAAATAAGAGAAAAAAAGAATAAAACAAGAAAAGAGTAGCAGAATAAAAGGACTATCAGTTTAAACTTCGCCCTTGGGGCTTGAAAAAGATATCAAACATGTGTCCCTGTGTACTCAAAAAAAAATTTTTTTTAAGGTTTTTTCCTTAGGGTGCATCAATCACCAGAGAGAGATGTAGAGAGGGAAAGTGAGAAATCACCCCCTGGGCGGGATGGCCATGCCACAATCCCTTCTCATCCATCGTCCTCTTGAGATTTTGGGAGTGCACACACACACACTGGGTGTGAGTTTCAGGGTGCTGGGTACAGGACTCAAACCGTGGTCAGCCCTGTGGGAGTCCAGTGTCTTAAACATCATGCCACTTGCTGACCTGCACGCTCAAAATTTTGGCAGGATGGAGAAATGAATGAGAAAGGATTGCAGTGTGACCACACCCACTGCAGAGTGCTTGCTTTCTTTCCCTCTTTCTGCCTGTCTTTGGCAAGCGCATGTGCCCTCTGACAATTAAAATAAATTAATAAAGTAAAATAAAAAACAAAGCTGTTGCTTCTGACAACAGCTCCTCCCAAGCCATCTTGGCCACCTCTTCCTGCTTCAGTCTGCAGGGCTGCCAGGAGCACATTCTCTGTGTTGGAGCCTTAGCTCTGGCACCTGCGGCCACCCTGACAGGCTCCTCTGCGCAGCCAGCTGGGGTGGGGCGGGGCCAGGGCTAGGGCCTGCGCCCAGCAGCTATGCTGAATGGGGCAGGCCAGGCCTGCTGTCAATCCCACGTGACCCCCCACTAAACGCTGAGACCAGCACATGCTCCACCTCGGGCTCCCGCGCTGCAGAATTGCTGCTGAGGCCCCACTCAGCCAAGGCCAGAGCAGAAGAGCCTTTCTCAGTGTGGGACAGGCCAGGAATGCTTCTCTCTCCTTAGATAAGAACAAGGTGTTGGGATCAGCAGTTGGCGTAATGGCTACATCGCTGGACTCCCATGTAGCCAACCGTGGCTTGAGTCCCAGACCCCGTGGCTTAAACTCATGCCAGGTGCGTGTGCGTGCATGCCC
>NW_006159616.1:2049350-2071279 GCF_000334495.1 Tupaia belangeri chinensis | reverse complement strand
AACGCAGTAAAACAAAAAAAAACAAAAAAAAAAAAAAAAAAAAAAAAAAAAAAAAAACAAGGTGTTTCCAAAGGAGTTTTACTGGGTAACTTGGAGGAAAACAAACCCCAGCAAAGCCCAAGGGAACCCCAGGGCCACACGCATATATATGGATTCCTGCAGCCCCTTAATGCATGTCCAGCCCAGACGGCCTGCCAGGAGGGTCTCCGGCCTGTCCTGGCCTCAGCCTGGTCTAGGCAGCCAGCTCGAAATGATCCTGCTTGTGAAATCCAAATGCACTGGCCGGACAAGTGCTGAGGCCCAGGCAGGAGAAACAAAGAGAAGAGAGCCTATCCCGTCCCTCCCCACCGCTGCCTCTGCGGTTCCCGTCCCTCACGCCTCTCGCCTCTGCCCATCTGAGCCCTCTGCTGGCATGCCCTTCCTTTCTCTTCCACACCAACTCCAACTCACCCTCCCAAATTCAGCCTAAATGTCACCTCCTTGCACTCCTGTCCTGATGCAGAAACAGGTAGGGCAGCACGGATGACCCCCAAACTCATTCTGCTGAGGGACTGAAGCCACGTGCCAGAATCCACTTCTAGGAAACGCTAGGGTGATGTCTCCTCCGTAGTGACAAGGAAATCAGTGGCTGCCCGGGACTGGGGGAGGCCGGGGAGCAGAGGAGGGAAGCTGCTGGGGTGACAGCTCCCAGGCGAGGACACCTCGTTCTCACTGCGCTGTAACACTTAAAAGGGGCACGTTACGCTGGGTATAATTTACGCCTAATAAGGATGACTATGAAGAAACTTCAGGGAGATTGTCCCGACTCCTCAACCCGCAGGCTGGGTCTGGACCCTCCTAGGCTGGCCCAGTTACTGCCTGGAGGCAGGAGGCACCTGGGGGCAGGGGCTGTGATGAATTCATCTCTGGCTTCCAAGAACGCTGTGTTCAAGAAATATTTGAATGCATGAATGAATGAACGGACAAATCATTACTCCAGCTGCTTCCTGAAGAGGACCTGCGTTGGAGGTTCTACCTACCCTATCCACATGTCTCCCTTCCCAGGTTGTGAACGCCTAGGGTCTTGTGGTTAAGACGACCCTGGTACGGAAGTGCCTGGCTAGGAACCAGCACCTGTCAGGCGTTCCACCTCCTTCACCGGGCGGCGCAGAGGACGAAGCTCCCCCTGGGGGAGGTGGTTAAGCAGGCCCTGATGGGACTCAATGGGGCGATGTGGCTAGGGCTGCTGCAGCGCACCGACCCTGGGTATGGGAGGTCCTGGGGGAAGGCGCGTGTCCTCCCCACCTAGGAAGGGCTGTGTCACTGCCACACCCCGCCCCTCCCCAGCAACCAGGGCCATGGAGGGTGTGCACAGAGAATCCTCATCCTTCTAGACATCACTGTCTGGAAAGGAAAACCCCGATGATGACAAGGTCCTAAACTTTTCCAGGGGAAGGTGGAGCTGGGATGGGAACGAGGGCTTGGGACCGGACAGGAAATAACACAGAGACATTCAACATGGAAAAAATGCCAGGAACACACATCTGCAGCGAGAGGGGAGAGAGCCCAGAGCATGTGGAGGTCTGGGAAGAAATCTCCCGAACGGGGGGACCCCAGGGAATGACCCCTTCCACATGCCAGCCTGCCCTTCCCTGCTGCCACCTCCCCAGGGTCTGAGGATCCAGGGTCAGATCAGGGCTTGAAGCAAGGAACAAGCCAGCAAGAGCAGAGACTTCATCTGTGAAAAACTGAAGATCGCAAGGTTCCAGCAGCTGTATTTCACATCTGGGGAAGAGCTGAAAGGAGCTCGAGACTTGACCATAGAAGGGAACTTGGATCCCGACCTGGAAAGTGCAGGCTCAACTTGGGAATAACAGCTAACGGTCACTGATCACCTACTACGCATCAGGCACTTCTAAAGCAGTTACGGGTGTGACAGTCCCACTGCACATGGTGGGGGGTGGGGGGAGAGAGGGGGGCGGGCTGCGCCAGGTTCCCGGCTGATAGGAGCACGTCTCGAGGGGGACTGGGCTTAGATCCCAGGGTACCTGAACATCCCGGCTGACTGAAGGCTCGTGGTGGGGTCGGGGCCCGCGGGTCTGGCTCCAATGCCTAAGCTCTGACCACTGTGCTCGATCGTCTCTGGGCCAGGGGTGTGGAATGAGCTAGAACCAAGGTCACTGGGAGTTGGTCTGCTCCCAAAGCCTCCGGCCACAGTGCACTCCGGTTCCCGGAGTACGCCCTCAGCTGGTGTCATCTGAGCTACGGCAACCCTCCGAGGTAGAGCAGGGATGCACAGAGAGGGGAACTGGGGCCTGGGCAGAAGCCCAGAGCTGAGTGGCGGATGCCCCTCCCTGCATCCTTTGCTCATCAGGACGGAGGGAAGGCTAGGGCTGGACCTCCAGCTGGCGGTAAGGCCCAGACAGAAGTACCAGGACACCCAGTGTGGGGAGTCCCCACCCCTAACCTGACCAGTCCCAGGGGGCCCAGTTGGAAAAGCCCAGGCCTGTGCAGCACGTGTCGCAGGTCCCAAGGAGGGCGGTCGGTGGCTCCAAGGTCAGGGGCAGAAATAGAACCCAGGTTTCCTGCTCTCCAGCCCGTCTCGCCGTGAGGGAGCCCAGCTTCCTCCCAGAGGAACCCAGGACTCCGGGCAGGCTTTGGAGCCGGATGGTAGGCTGGACAGGAGGGGTCTGGAGGGCAAACCTGGGCCAGAAAGGAAGAGGCCAAGCAGAGAGGGGGATTTTCCAGGCCCTGTAGGTTTCTGGGGGAGAAGGGGGGCAGCTGACTCATCCTGACTAAGGCCAGACGGTAGGTCGGACATGCTGGGAACCACTGCTTGGGGCAGGCACTGGCCAGGCACCGAACGCAGGTGGGGGATTAGATAGGGTCTTCTGGGGTGCACCTAATTCCTGAGGCTGGTGGTGTCCAGGCCCCCCAGTGAGGAAAAGGGTACATAAGGAGCTACAGGTTCAAGTCCTACAGGGGCCCTTGGGGGCAAGAGTCAGAGGCTGCAGCTGCCTCTCTGGCTTGGGCCGGGATGCGGAGGGAGCCATGGCCAGTAAGGAAAGAGTTGGGGAGAAAGGTTGAGCCATCGTTGGCATGCGGAAGGTGGGGAGGAGTGAGAGCCAGGGGAGGCAGATACAGAAGGAAGACTGGGTCCAGCCAATGGTGTGGAGATTAAGGCGGCTGGACCCCACATGGCTGACTATGTGGTTCAAGTCCTGAACTCAGTAGCTTGAAAAACACATTGGATGTGTGTGTGTGCATGCCCAAAATCCTGAGAATAGAGAAGGGACGCCAGCATGGCCATCCCCCCTTGGGGGTGCTTTCTCACTTCCCCCGTCTGTCTGTTTCACTTTGGTAAGTCATGTGCCCAGTAGCAAATTAAAAAAAAAAAATCAGATATAGATAGGGGATCCAGGGTTCAGGGCCTGCAAAAGTTAAGTAAGGAGTGTGGGCTGGGCACAGCTTCTCTGTAGAAGTGACTTTCTAAAGCTGTAGGGAGATGGCCATGCAGCGGCGTAAGGACAGCAGGTGCCGAGCTCCAAGCGGGCTTCTCCTCACCAGCCCTCATCCGGCGCACCCTGTGGGCCACCTCCACCAACCCTCACGGCCACCCTGCACTCTGGGGAAGACTGGCACTGCAGGGCCACGGTCCTCATCTGCAACAAGGCCAATCTAAAGAGCTTTGTAAACCCCCAGTGTCTTTTACAAGTACGTTTACAGCAGGATCAGCAGATGGCGTAATGGTTATGTCGCTGGACTCCCACATAGCAGACCACGGTTTGAGTCCTGGACTCGGCGGCTTAAAACTCACACCAGCACTTGCGCGTGCAAGTCTAAAATCCCAAGAGGAGAATGGAGGAGAAGGGGTTGAGGCGTGGCCACAATTACCTGGGGGGTAATTTCTTGTTTTCTCTCTGTCTCTCTCTTTCCAGCGAGCACACGCACTCTATACCAAAAATCTCTCCTTAAAAAAAAAAAAAAAACAACACCTTAAAAAAAAAAAAAAAAAAAAAAAAAAAAAAGGCAAATATGTTTATAGCAAGCTTGTTTGGTGCCACGGCCAGACCTGGGCTGACGTGAAACTGGTAGTATCCTAATTCCCCATCAGGGTTAACAGCCCCGTGTCTGACTGTAACACTGTGAAAATGTCTGATGGGGCTGTGGCTCCAGACATCACACGCCCGATGTCACCTTTCTCAAACCCGAAAACCTCTGAATTCCAAAACACACCTGCCCCAGAGGCATCGGGGGACTGTGAACGCGCACTGTTACTGCATCCACTTCACGGATGAAGAACTGAGGCTCAGGAGTCAGTCGCGCCCTGTATACAGGAAGTGCCCCCACCAGGGTGAGGATTAGAACCGTGCAGAGGGTGCAGAACAGGGGGAGGGTAGGTGTGGATGAGAAGTCACACATGGGGTGTGGGCTCAGGGTGGGGTGGCCTCCAGGCTCCCGTAGAAGGGACCTGTAGCCCTGCTGCCCAAGCCCTGGCTTGGGAGGCTCAAGGTATCTGAGCCTGAGTCTGGGGCTGATACATTCTTCACATGCCTCGGGCAGCCAGCCCACCACTCCTTCCTCATGGCCCCGGCCAGGGAGCTGAGCCCCTTGCAGCCCCCACAGCTGGGCAGGAAGGTCTGAGAGCCTGGACAGTCCCCAGGGCGGCTGCAGCTGCCCAGGGCAAGGCTCCAGGCATCTGGGGCTGGAGTGAGCTCACCGCGTCACAATCTGAGCACTGCGGGGGCGGAGGACAAGCGAGCCCCTGCCTACCCACCTGCCTCCTTCCCACTGCCCTGCCAGCTCTGACCCGCCTTCTCAGGGGCCCCTCCCTGCCCACCATGGAGGAACCAGCAGAGGACGTGACTCCCAGCCCCCAAACCTCCAAGGAGGGACCTGAGCCCAGATGAGTCCCTTCCCCCACTCTGCCCATATAAGGCTCCCAGGAACCCCCTGCTGGAGCTGGTCCTACTCTGCAATCCAGGTCAGGGTGCCGCCCCACCCCCAGGCCGCCCAGTGGACAGTGCCCTGTCCACAGGCAGAGGCGCAGGGGAAGGAATCTGTCAGGGCAGCACTTTGTTGTGCAAACTGCCAGGGGCGGGTGAGCCTGACACAAAGGCCCAAAGGCCTTTAATCCCCTGGCAGTCTGAGAGGGGCGCCGGGCCGGAAAGGAGGTGGCCGCAGCCTCCTCTGGCATGCCCGAGCTGCCCGTGCCACTTGGGAGGCCTGCCAGCTTCTCACACTCAGGCCGTGAAGGTGGCAGGAATCATGCCAGCCCATCAGCCATGAAGGAGAAGAGCCGGCACTCAGGGGCCACACGTGCCAGAGGCAGAGCCGTCACCTGGACGAGGCTCACGCTGCCCACAGTGACCACGAGGCAGGGGGCGCTCCATTCTGTAGATATGGAAACGAGACTCAGAAACAAGGCTGGACTCACACGTGGAGTCCCCCGGCCCAAGCCCCACAGTGAAAGGGAAGCGAGCTCGAACCCAGGGCCCTCTGCCGGTCTCAGATCCTTGCACTCTGTAAGCTCCTGCCAAGGCCTGGGGCCTGGAAAGACCGGTGTGGACATCAACACCAGGAAGGTGGTGGCTTCTGTCTCCGGGTCACTGCTGCATCTCTGGACAGAAGCGCACGTGGCAACAGAGGGACCAAACGAATGATGCTGCCCAACACCCCCGAGGGAGGGGAGCTCATCTCACAGCGCCAGCGAGGCTCAGAGAGAGGAGTGACTCGCACATAGTCAGCCGTGCCCTGACCTGAGGTGGCCTCTGCTTTAGAGGCCCTACATGACGGAGCAGTGGGGGAGCACCCAAACCAGGGCAGTGACCCCAGAGGCTTGACCTCTGGGCTCAGAGGGAAAGCGCGTGCACAGAGGGCCGGACCCCGACCCCAGGCCACTTCGGCCACCTTCTAGCTGGGCAGCCTCAACTTCCACACCGTGGAAAAATAGAGCATCAATCAGGCTTGCTCTATAAGGTTTCATTCATGTCACTGCGGCCTCTACTTACTGAGCACCTACTGCGTGCTGGGCCCAGGGACAAGATGGTGAAGCAGACAGACACGGGAGCACTGACCACTGAACCACGGGACAGCTCATGAGAGAAGAGTTCTGAAGAGGAAAGTGGGGGCTGGGAGACGCCAGGGGAGGGTCCCCAACATAGCAGGGTGTGGGGGAGCAGAGCCTGAGGAAGGTTCACAGAGGAAGTGACAACTCAGTGGGACCTGGAGGATTATTTCACCCAAGCAAGGTGGAGAAGGGGACAGTGAATAGCAGGCAGAGGGGACAGGAAGACGCTGGTGCAGTGGGACACTTGCGTGAGGTGGTGGAGGGTCAAAGGGAGCAGCCCTGAACAGGCTTTTCCACTTAAGAGTGCCATATCCTCTGGGACCAGCAGATGGCGGCATGGTTACATCTCTGGTTTCCCATGTAGTCGACCAAGGTTCAAGTCCTGGACTTGGAGGCTTAAACCTCATGCCAGAGGCCAGCAGGTGGTGTGGTGGTTAAGGGCACTGGACTCCCACAGGGCTGACCATGGTTCATGTCCTGGACCTGGCAGCTTGCTTTCCCGCTTTCCCTCTCTCATTCTGTCCCTTTCTGGTCAAATTAAAATAAATAAATAAAGCTAAATAAATTAATTTTCTTGTTGTTGGAGAGTTTTTGTTTTTTTTTTTTGGTTTTTTTTTTTTTTTTTTTTTTTTAGGGCTTGTTCATTTACCCTGGTCCTACTCTGCAATCCAGGTCAGGGTGCCGCCCCACCCCCAGGCCGCCCAGTGGACAGTGCCCTGTCCACAGGCAGAGGCGCAGGGGAAGGAATCTGTCAGGGCAGCACTTTGTTGTGCAAACTGCCAGGGGCGGGTGAGCCTGACACAAAGGCCCAAAGGCCTTTAATCCCCTGGCAGTCTGAGAGGGGCGCCGGGCCGGAAAGGAGGTGGCCGCAGCCTCCTCTGGCATGCCCGAGCTGCCCGTGCCACTTGGGAGGCCTGCCAGCTTCTCACACTCAGGCCGTGAAGGTGGCAGGAATCATGCCAGCCCATCAGCCATGAAGGAGAAGAGCCGGCACTCAGGGGCCACACGTGCCAGAGGCAGAGCCGTCACCTGGACGAGGCTCACGCTGCCCACAGTGACCACGAGGCAGGGGGCGCTCCATTCTGTAGATATGGAAACGAGACTCAGAAACAAGGCTGGACTCACACGTGGAGTCCCCCGGCCCAAGCCCCACAGTGAAAGGGAAGCGAGCTCGAACCCAGGGCCCTCTGCCGGTCTCAGATCCTTGCACTCTGTAAGCTCCTGCCAAGGCCTGGGGCCTGGAAAGACCGGTGTGGACATCAACACCAGGAAGGTGGTGGCTTCTGTCTCCGGGTCACTGCTGCATCTCTGGACAGAAGCGCACGTGGCAACAGAGGGACCAAACGAATGATGCTGCCCAACACCCCCGAGGGAGGGGAGCTCATCTCACAGCGCCAGCGAGGCTCAGAGAGAGGAGTGACTCGCACATAGTCAGCCGTGCCCTGACCTGAGGTGGCCTCTGCTTTAGAGGCCCTACATGACGGAGCAGTGGGGGAGCACCCAAACCAGGGCAGTGACCCCAGAGGCTTGACCTCTGGGCTCAGAGGGAAAGCGCGTGCACAGAGGGCCGGACCCCGACCCCAGGCCACTTCGGCCACCTTCTAGCTGGGCAGCCTCAACTTCCACACCGTGGAAAAATAGAGCATCAATCAGGCTTGCTCTATAAGGTTTCATTCATGTCACTGCGGCCTCTACTTACTGAGCACCTACTGCGTGCTGGGCCCAGGGACAAGATGGTGAAGCAGACAGACACGGGAGCACTGACCACTGAACCACGGGACAGCTCATGAGAGCAGAGTTCTGAAGAGGAAAGTGGGGGCTGGGAGACGCCAGGGGAGGGTCCCCAACATAGCAGGGTGTGGGGGAGCAGAGCCTGAGGAAGGTTCACAGAGGAAGTGACAACTCAGTGGGACCTGGAGGATTATTTCACCCAAGCAAGGTGGAGAAGGGGACAGTGAATAGCAGGCAGAGGGGACAGGAAGACGCTGGTGCAGTGGGACACTTGCGTGAGGTGGTGGAGGGTCAAAGGGAGCAGCCCTGAACAGGCTTTTCCACTTAAGAGTGCCATATCCTCTGGGACCAGCAGATGGCGGCATGGTTACATCTCTGGTTTCCCATGTAGTCGACCAAGGTTCAAGTCCTGGACTTGGAGGCTTAAACCTCATGCCAGAGGCCAGCAGGTGGTGTGGTGGTTAAGGGCACTGGACTCCCACAGGGCTGACCATGGTTCATGTCCTGGACCTGGCAGCTTGCTTTCCCGCTTTCCCTCTCTCATTCTGTCCCTTTCTGGTCAAATTAAAATAAATAAATAAAGCTAAATAAATTAATTTTCTTGTTGTTGGAGAGTTTTTGTTTTTTTTTTTTGGTTTTTTTTTTTTTTTTTGTTTTAGCGCATGTGCACTTACCAGAAAGACAGACAGAAAGCGAGAAATCACCCCTCCCCCCAGGGGAGGTGGCCACGCCACAATCCCTTCTCCATTCTGCTCTCTGGATCTTGGGCACGCATGCACACACTCCTGGCGTTTAAGCCATTGGGTCCGGGACTTGAACCATGGTCGACTACATGGGAGTTCAGCAACAAAGCCACTACGCTAACTGCTGGACACAAATAAAGTAATTCTTAAAAAAAAAAATAAATAAAAAATAAAAAAAATAAAAACCAGCAGCAGCAGCAAAATAAAACCTCATTCCAGGCACACATGCATGTGTGCTCGAACTACTGCATAGAATGGAGGAGAAGGGACTGCGGCATGGCCATCCCCGGGGAGATAATTTCTCGCTTTCTTTCTGGCGAGCACATGTGCCCTACAACAAATTTTTTTCTCTAAAGAAACTCTCTTAAAAGGAAGAAAAAAGGGCCATGCACTCAGCCATGCTATGGACCAGGTCTCTCCCGCCCCAGATGGCACGCTCCCTCAGCCCCCTAAACACCCCAAGAATGGCCGCCCCGGCAGCTGAATGAGCCGCCTGCCTGCTCTAGCAGGAAGCAGGAAGCCACCGGGAAATGTCCGCTCTCCCCCCGCGGTGTGCCAGGTGCGTTCCAGGCTGGGCTGCCCGGCAGCCGTCCTCGGGGACTGAACATTATCCGCCAAGCTCTGCTGGTGCCCGCGGCGTCCACGTGCCCGCCTCCTCCTCACAGCCCAGCTTGGTTCTCAGGTTGTCTGGCTCCCAGGGGCCCTGCTACCACAGGGCACTGCATGTCCATGGGGCTTGCAGGCCACACCAACCTGGCTGGGCCTGCATGTGCCCTCCTAGGTCAGCGCCTAGGATGTCATGAATGAAGCCCCTGGCACCACCAGGCCTACAGGGGGACGGTGAAAGGTTCCACAAATACCTGTCGAAAAGAGATGCCACTCACAGGGACCCTGCCTGACCTGCTGGGTTATGTCTTTCCACGCTCTCAGCTCACCGAAAGGTTGGAAGAGAAGCCGTCTTGCGGCCTGCCAGGTTCTATGTGATCTGCCTTCCCGCACACGCACCCACACGCGTGACGTTCTCTGTCCCCCTTGGCTAGTGTTCTCCCCGCTCCCCGCTTTCTAGTCACTGACCTCCTCGACAGTCCTCACACCCCTTGCCACCTCGGGGCCTGTGCACATGCTGTGCCCTGCAGGACACAGCCTCCAGACAGCGATCGGGCACTCCTACTTTTCCTCCGGTTTCTGCTCAGTGCCACCTTTTCAGAGACCCGCCTTGACCACATCGGGGCCTGCGCTCTACGACTCTCGGCTCTGCTCTTCATCACACCTCACCACATGACAGGTCATTGTGCATTCCCATGCCTGCCTGTCTGTTATTGGTCTTCCCCACCATAAGGTAAGTTCCTGGAGGGCAGGGACCCTGTCCATTTGCTCACTGCTGTTTCCCCAGCACCTGGCCCATAGTAGATGCTCAATTAATGATGTTAATGAATGAGTGAAGGGGGCTGCAAATGAAGAGACTGAGGCTCAGAGAGCTGACTTGACCACAGTCACAGAGTTGGAAGAACTGGGACCTGAACCCAGGACTTCAGATTCTAAACCTGGAAGAACCCGGTTCTACCTGATCTCTCCTCCTTCCATCACTGTGTGCACTGGTACCTGGGCTCTCCTGCTGGGCAGCCCGTCTCCAAGAGTCTGCAAATGGTTACCAATGAGTATTCCAGGGAGTGAGGGGGGCCTCAGACTGAGCAGGGCCGGAGGTCTGGCTGCAGGGCCTTGCACAACACAGCTGACCGGCCAGGCCTCAGTAACCACTCAGCGCGTGCTCCCGTGGGTATCAGCAACAGGAAAAAACAGGCTGGAGCAGCAGCCCCGCAGCTGTGGCCAGAGAGGCCGGCTCCCCGTCCCCAGGCTCTCCTCATCTGCTTCCTGGAGCGGGAGGAAGGGGCAGGCAGGGCCAAGCCCGTGGTCGAGACAGGCCTGTGGGCCACAGAGCTGGAAATAAGAGAGGCCTTTTCCTTCTGAAGTGCCCCCTGCCCCCTTTCCTCATGACTCATGTCCAGCAGCGTGGGGACAGGAATAGGTGTGGGAAGAGTCCTCCCACATCTAGGAAGGCTGGTTAAACAAAGCCGGGCTCGTTCCTCGAGTCCCAAATGTCTCAAACAACATGGGGCGGGGGAGGGGGGGATATTTAGTGTTTCCCAAACTTGCTCAACTGGAGCCCTTTTCTCAAACAAAGCTCAATGGACCGAGGCTCCACAGGACACACTTTGGGAATACCACTCCAACCACTGGGCCTTACCCTCAGCTAGTCTTAGTAAGGCTTCAGATGTTAATTACGACATTTAGGGGCCAGTAGGTGGTGTGGTGGTTAAGGTGCTGGACTCCCACATGGCTGACCATAGTTCAAGTCCCGGTTCTAGCGGCTTGCTTTCTCTCTCTCTCTTTAGTGAGTGCATGTGTCCTACAGCAAATTTTAAATAAAAATAATAATAAAATTAAATAAATTATTCTTTAAAGAAACATTAAAGACATGACATTCCACCCCACCTGGGGAATTTAGAAACCAGAAAAGCCACAGGCCACATGGAATGAAGTGCTGAAGGAGGGCAAGCCCACCAGTGACAGGCGAGTTGGTGGCACGCAGGGTACATCGCACTCTCAGGGTGAGGGGATGGAGAGGGTGGCCCAGCACCTGGTCACTCTCATCTACTAGGACCATCCAGAAGATCTGAAGGTCCCAGCTGCGGCGTGGTTAGAGTGGACCCGGGGCTGGTTACAGGGGTACAGAGGGACAACACAGGGGTGGCGGCCGGTGTGCTTCCAAGGGACTGAGAACAGGGCTCCCAACTCCCTCGTTCTCTCAGCAAGTCCCTCCCCTTCTCTGGGCCTCGACCCCACCTCTGTCAAAGGATGAAGTCAGCCCAGCTCACGGCTGTCCAGTCTGTCCTCCGCAGCCTTGGGCTAACTCCAGTGAGGGGTGTGGAAGAAAGCGATAGGTAGCAGTTGAGCCCCTCCTCCCAATACGCAGAGCAAATCCACCCTCTCCACTTCACGCTCAGACTTCCTACGTCATGCACCTGGTCCCGCCTCTGGGTAGCTGTGAGGCCTTTCTGGGCCTCCCTTCCTCGTCGTACCCTGGGATGGCAGGCCCAGCTGCCATGGCCCAAGCCCTCGGCAGTGCTGAGCCACATGGAAGACGGGGTTCAGATCCTGACTGATGTGAGATGACCTCGCTGGCTAGGAGGCGGGGCGGGGTAACAACGGTGGCATGACACGACCCTGCCAAGGGCGTCTGTCTCTATTTGCAAGAGATACACTCTTAAAACTTGGCGTGATAATTCTAGTAATAGTATCTTACCTTATAGGCCGTTGTGAGGATTAAATAAAAATGCAAATGAACTGTAAATAGCTCTAGCGCGGTGCATGTTCTGTAAGCCTTTGCTGTGACTATTACTGTTATCTTCATAAAGGAAAGGATTTAGGGGGCCAGCCAGGGCAGTTAAGGTGGGTAGAACTCACAAGGCTGACTGTGAGTTGGAAGCCCGGCCTGAGGACCTTGAAAACACACCAGGTGTGTGTGCGTGTGTGTGCGTGCATTCCCCAAATCCCAGCAGGGCGGAGAAATGGAGGGTAAGGGGTTGCAGGTGACCATGACCCATCAAGGTGCCCTCTCCCTCTCTCTCTGTCTCTAGCCAGTACATGCACCCACTGGCAAAAAAAATAAAAAATAAAAGAAAGGATTTTGAGCCTGCGGTGGTGTGGTGATTACAACGCTGGACTCCCCCATGGCCGACTACGATTTGAGTCCCAGACCTGGTGACTTGTTTTCTCACTGTTCTTCTCTTTCTCTTTCTCTCTCTGCCTCTCTCTGGGGAATGCATGTGCACTATATATCAAACAAAATAATAATCATACATAAATCATAATTTTAAAAAAGGATTTTACTGCTTAATAATTCAGAAAGCTATCAATTCAGATGATCCCAAAGGCTCCTCCTGGCTTTCACATTTTTAATTTTTCACTTTTTTTTGGGGGGAGAGGATTTTGCTATAGGGTGCATGTGCTCGCCAGACAGACAGAGACAGAGAGACAGAAAGTGAGAAATCAACCCCCAAGGGGGATGCCCCCGCCGCAATCCCTTCTCCTCCATTCTCCTCTCGGAATCTTAGGCACGCACGCACACGCGCCCGGCGTGAGTTTAAGCCACCGGGTCCGGGACGCAAACCGCGGTCAACTATGTGGGAGTGCAGCAACATAGCCATTACGCTAACTGCTGGTCCCCTGGCTTTGACATTTTAGGACACCAAAACCATGAACTATTAGGGCTTTGCCCGAGGTCTGACAACCACCAGGAAACAGCAGGGCTCACGAAGGGACTGAGGGCTGGAATGAGGCCACGAGGGCCAGACTGTGGGCAGCGGCCCTGCCGAGGATTATCATCAGCACCGTCACCACCGGTGAGTCATACCTCCCCACCCACCCCGTTCCAGAAAGATTGCAGTTACAAAGATGCACACAGCACAGCAGAGAAACGAGCACATGTAAGGGGAATTAGGGACGGGGAGACAGACAGGCTGCAGGAAGGCGAGTGGCCAGAACGCACGTGCTGGGTCTGAGATCTGGGAAAGGAGCAGCTCATTTGACTTGAGCTTTCCGGTGGCCAACGGGAAGAAAGAAACCCGACTAGTCCCTAAATAAACGGGTTGCTTAGAAGAGGCATGACTATTCCTGATGCTGAGAGCAGGAGACATCCTTGTTGGCAGGGCTGGCAGGGCTGGCCCCACTCAGAGCCTACTCACTGGGACCCTCTAAGGGTGAAGCCAGAGACAGACTCTGCAGCCATCAAAGATCCAGGGAGGCTGGCAGGGCGGTCTAGGGAGTGCCTCTAGCAACCCCGTCCCAGATCGCTGGTCTGGGCAGGACTACGCACAGCTCCCCAAACCCGAACACAGCCAGAGCTCAAAATAGCAGAGCAGGAGAGGGTGCCAGGAGGCCCTAGGCAGGGGCTCTGGCTGGGCCCGCCCACAGGAGGGCCCCGTGTGCCAATGCACACATACCCTGATACACAAAGGGGCACCTTCACAAGGGCACAGTCCTCCCTGGGAACCCCCCGCCCACCCGCTCCCCGTCAACTGCACGTTACTCACGCAGAACCCAGGCGGCCCGCCCCACCCCCCGACGGCAGCCTGTCCAGCAGGAGCCAAGAGGAAAGTCTTTGCAGAGACACCACCCATACCATACAAGGAAGGGCCCGAGACCTGCCTCTCTCCACCCCAGGACCAGCCTCGCTCGCTTGGGAGTCTCGTGGAGGTCCTGTCTCCTCCCGGGTCCTCCTGCTGCAGGTCAAGACAATGGGGCTATTCTGGGTCGCTGGGTTATTTAAAGCTCTGGCTGGGCCTGGCCCTGGGGAACAAAAGGCCTTGGCCTCCATAGGACCTTCCTGACATTACTGCTGCCCAGACTCCACTGGCTGCCTCCCCAATGTCTCCCGTCAGGCCTTGAGGGCCAGACCATGAGGAATGGTCAGTATGAGCATCTCCTCCTCCAAGAAGCCCGCAGCGTTGCCTCCCTCACCCAGCCGCACTGCCCAAGTGCCTCAGAAACACTGGCACCTGGCCCCTGCTCTGCTGTCTTCTCTGGGCCCCAGTTCTCATCTGCGAAATGTGGATACGAATCCCAGGGTGCGTGAGAGCACCTGAGAAACCTCCAGTTCAGATGAAGTCGTGTCTCCCCGCTGCCATGTGGGGTGGAGCGTGAGCAGGGATGGGAATTTTGTTTTGCCATTGCTCTTGCCCTGTACTTGGCACACAGCAGGTGCCCCATCAACACTTACTGACCGGTATAAATAATCAGGGGATGTGTCTGTGACCCCAGAGAGCGGCCCAGGGCAGTGGAGGTTTGGCTAAGCTCCTGCCTAATATCATCGGCTCTTGTTTTCGTCTTTCAAAAAAAAATTATTTATTTGTTGTTATTATTTATTTTTTAATTTGACCAGAGAGAGAAAGAAAGGGAAAGTGAGAAAGTGAGCAGCCAGGTCCGGGACTGGAACCATGATCAGCCATGTGGGAGTCCAGCACCTCGACCACCACACACCTGCCAGCCCCGCCAGCTCTCGCATTAAGCACTGGGACTAGGTCAAGCCTCGGCTGAGCGCTTCATGCTGATGACCTCACTTGATTCACTCAACAAGCCCAGGAGGCAGCTATTACTAGTATTTTACAAGCAAGAAAATGGGAGTTCGTGGGAACCAGCAGTTAGCATAATGGCTATGTCGCTGGACTCCCACATAGTCAACCGCAGTTTGCGTCCCGGACCTGGCGGCTTAAAACTCACGCCAGGCGCGTGTGCATGCGTGCCCAAGATCCAGAGAGGAGAATGGAGGAAAAGGGATTGTGGAGTGACCATCCCCCTTGGGGGGGGATTTCTCGCTTTCTGTCTCTCTGTCTCTGTCTGGCGAGCGCACACGCCCTATAGCAAAAAAAAAAAAACCTCTCCAAAAAAAAAATGGGAGTTCGCTCCTGGTGGCCAAGGAGCTTGGTGGCCAAGCTGGGAACTAAACCCAGGAACTTGAGGCCTCTATCATCCTGCATAAACACACCTCAGAGAAAGGCAGCAGAAAGCACCACTGGGAGCCAGGAGCCTGACCTCAGCCAAGAAGCAGCTGAGCAGCTGTGTGACTCTGCGTGAGTTGCTTGGCCTCTCTGGGTCAGTTTGCTCTTCCACAACTGCAGGCACGATGCTTCCTATTTCTTAAGATCGCAAGGAAGATCAAAGAAACTACAGGATGTGGCCGTGTGGCCCATGTGCACCCCCTCCCCTCCCACAGGGCTGTGGAGCCGGTGGGAAGATGTGCTGGGAGGAGGAGGTGCCCAGTGCTGGCTCTGGAACAAAGCTCAGCAGCTGCGGACAACAGCTGGCGAGAGTTTTGGGCCTGGCCCAAGCAGGGGGAGAAGGGGCAGGCTGGGAAGTCACCCCGGCTCTCCTCTGTCACTCTTCCCTGCTGACAGCTGCTGGGGCCTTGAGCCAAGAGCCTCACGGGAGTGGGGGATTTGGAGCAGGCTGGCCGGGGTCACCTCAGTTGAGGACTGCCAACTGCTCAAGTCCCAGGGTGCCCAGCCCTGCTGAGCTCAGCGGCCAGGACATGGGCCTCACTGCCCCACCCCATCCCACAGCCCTTTACCCAGTTTCTGGGGAAGTCTGGGGTGAGGGTGGACGGGCTGGAGCAAAGGTCTGCAGCCGAGCATGCCTGAGCCAGAGCCTAGACCGCCCCCAGGGACCCCAGTGGGGAGGCGGACAGCAGTACTCAGGGAGGAGGGCCCTCGGAGAGGTGGTTTTCCTGGTCCAACAGCCGGGCACAGGCGCCTCGCTGTGAACTTGGCCTGCCCCAGGCCCCCTCAGCCCCGCTCCCAGCTCCACTCCCACCCAGCTCACTACAGGCCTTTCCAGCCGGCCCCAGCCCACATCACTCTCCTCTGAACTCACCCATAATTACGAAGAACCATGTTTTCCAAAGCAAAACTCCAAAAGCGGTTGAACAAAGGATTCCCGGGCTACTTCCGGGTATCAGAAGCAGCCCCGGAGATGGGGCTGGGACGCAGAGGGATCCAAGATACATCCATGGTTTTCTTTCTTTTTTGGAGAGGTTTTTGCTTTAGGGCGCGTGCGCTTGCCAGACAGACAGAGACAGAGAGACAGAAAGCGAGAAATCACCCCCAAGGGGGGATGGCCACACCACAATCCCTTCTCCTCCATTCTCCTCTCGGGATCTTGGGCACGCACACACATGCGCCCAGTGTGAGTTTTAAGCCCCCGAGTCCGGGACGCGAACCGCGGTCGACTACATAGGAGTCCAGCGACATAGCCATTATGCTATAGTTTTCTGAGAAGCCCGTGACCTTCGTTACATTTAGTTAACAGTCGAAGCCATTCTAGGGAGATGTGAGGGCCATGTGCCCCCCATCCCACGCAGAACTGCCTGTATACCCTGGCCTGGAGACTGAGCTGAGTGGCCCTGGGCAGACGACTTGAGCTCACTGAGTCTCTGCTTCTAAAATGGGAGTAAGAATGACCCCCTTCTAAGGCTGCTGTGAAGGTTCGACAGGACGACCTCAGGGTTTGGCGCCAGGCAATAGAGCGAAGTGTCACTTCTTCCCCTTCCTCTCTCCCACCCTGCCCACCCACGACCTCACAGCGGTGAGCTCGCCAAGCCCTGGGGACTTAATAATCCCTGCTCTGCCCCTTCCCAGGCGGGCTAACACCCAAGGAAAACAAGTCTCCCAAGTGCTACAGAAAGCTCCAAAGCATTCCTGGACCCTCTGCTGTCAGGCTGGGAGGGACCACCGAGCCCGAGGCCCTCATTTATCAGGAGAGGAAATTGAGGCCACAGAGAAGGACAGGCATCAAGGGGGTGCAGCCAGAGCTGGGTTCCCCTGATATTTTTGGGTGCTGGGCAACTTCATCCCTTTGGGCCTCGTCCCCGCCACCCCCTGCCGTAGTGTTCTCTCGGTAAGCTGGCGTGTGTGCGGAGGGTCTAGGACAAGGCCGGGCACAGGGCAAGGACATGGTAGCTCTAAGAAGAAACGAGGAACCTTCCAGCAACTTGACAGTGGAGGCAGACCCAGGCCCAAGCTCCAGGCCCCAGAGTCACCTCCTCCCCCTCCATGGAGATGGGGATTCCCCAAGGCCAGGCTAAGGGGCCCCACAGATGAGGACTCCAGGAGGGTGGCATTCGGTGAGGTCTTTGCCAAGTGCTGATCAGGACCTGCGAGCCTGTGTCAACTTCTAGGCCCTCTGCCTGTCCCCAAGCCCCAGACAGACAGGCCCTGGGAGGGAATGGCAGGAACGGCTGGCAAGGGAGGGCTGCATGTCCTTGGCAGGAAGAAAACATCCCAGGGCCTCAGGTTACCGGAAATGGTAAATCTCTCTGCTGCCTGTCACCTCGGACTAGGAATGTCTGCTGCCTGAGGGAACATCCTGTCCACCTGCCCCACACAGCGCAGGGACAACAGGGACCTGGGCCTACCCTCTGCTCCCTGCCTGCCTTTGCAGCCTTGGGCTAGCCTCTGGGTTGGTCTTGGGGGTCTTCCCAGCAAAGGGCACCTGCCACTGGGGGCAGTAGGTGTGGCCATAACTGATCAATCACAGAAGGAGGAGAAGGCTGGACAGGGAAGAACCCAGAACAATTGAGAGCTGCCCCTAAACCTGACCCATTGAATCCAGGCCTATGGCTATGTGCCCCCAGTTTGGGGAAGGCTCTGATCTCATGAACCCGGCACCGGCAGCTCTGTGGGAGCACCGCACTCTGAGCAAGTCACTGTGGTACCTCCTGCCCCTCACCTCTGATATGGAGGGCAACGGCAGTGGGTGGGGACTCTAAAATCCACGAGGGGGGCTGGAAGTGGCTCAGCCCCGAGTCCGGCTCACAGCAAGTGCCAGTAACAGTGACTATTAGGTATCAGGGAGTACTGGGATGAAGGGTGACTAGGAGGGCATTGTTACGGGGGCAGGTTCTATGGGGGGCAGGTATTACAGGAGTAGATACTACAGGGGGGCAGGTACTCTGGAAGCAGGTACTATAGGAACAGGTATAATAGCAACAGGAACTATGGGGCAGGTACTCTAGAAACAGGTACCATGGTAACAGGTACTATAGGAGCAGGAACCATGGGAGTAGGTACTACAGGAACAGGTACTACAGGAGCAGGTACTATAGGAGTAGATAGGGAGCAGGTACTACAGGAGCAGGTGATATGCAGGCAGGTATTACAACAGCAGGTACTACAGGAGCAGGTACTACTAGAACAGGTACTACAGGAGCAGGTACTTCAGGAGCAGGTAATATGCAGGCAGGTATTATGGGGGGCAGGTACTACCGGAGCAGGTACTATAGGAACAGGCACTATAGGAGCAGGAACTATGGGGGCAGGTACTCTAGGAATAGGTACCATTGGAACAGGTACTACAGGGGCAGGTACTATAGGAATAGGAACCACAGGAGTAGGTACTACAGGAACAGGTACTACAGGAGTAGAAACTACAGGAGCAGGTACTATAGGAATAGGAACTACAGGGACAGGTACTCCAGGAGTAGGTACTACGGGAACTGACACTGTAGGAGCAGACACTACAGGGGCAGGTACTCTAGGAACAGGTACTATGGGAACAGGTACTATAAGAGCAGACATTATGGGGTCAGGTACTCTAGGAGCAGGAACCATAGGAACAGGTACTATAGGAATAGGAACTACAGGGACAGGTACTCCAGGAGTAGGTACTATGGGAACAAGTACTATAGGAGCAGACACTACAGGGGCAGGTACTCTAGAAGCAGGTACCACGGGAACAGGCATTAAGGAACTACAAGAGCAGGTACTATAAGAGTAGGTACAATGGAGGCAGGTATTTTAGGAGCAGGTAGGAAGCAGGTACTATGGGAGCAGGTACTATGGGAACAGGTACTATGAAGGCAGGTACTCCAGGAGCATGTACTATAGGAACAGGTATTATAGGAACAGGAACTATGGGGACAGGTACTCCAGGAGTAGGTACTATAGGAACAGATAATATAGGAGCAGATACTACAGGGGCAGGTAAGAAGCAGGTACTAGTACTATGGGAGCAGCTACTATGGGAGTAGGTAGAAAGAAGGTTCTACAGGAGCAGGTAATATGCAGGCAGGTACTATTGGGACAGGCACTACAGGAGCAGGTACCATAGGAGGAGGTATTATGGGAGTGGGTAGGGAGCAGGTACTACAGGAGCAGGTACTAAGGAGAAGGTACTATAGGAGTAGGTAGGGTGCAGGTACTTCAGGAGCAGGTAATGTGTGGGCAGGTACTATAGAAGCTGGTCCTATGGGGGCAGATCATGTGTGGGCAGTATTATGGGGTCAGGTACTACCGGGGCAGGTACTATGTGGGCAGGTACTACCGGGGCAGGTACTATGTGGGCAGGTACTACCGGGGCAGGTACTATGTGGGCAGGTACTACAGGAGAAGGTACTATAGGAGCAGGTAATATGCAGGCAGGTACTACAGGGGCATGTACTACAAGAGCAGGTAATATGCAGGCAGGTATTTGGGGGCAGGCATTACAGGAGCAGGTAGGTACTTCAGAAGCAGGTAATATGCAGGCAGGTATTACGGGGGCAGGTACTACAGGAGCAGGTACTATAGGAGTAGATAGGGAGCAGGTACTACAGGAGCAGGTGATATGCAGGCAGGTATTACAACAGCAGGTACTACAGGAGCAGGTACTACTAGAACAGGTACTACAGGAGCAGGTACTTCAGGAGCAGGTAATATGCAGGCAGGTATTATGGGGGGCAGGTACTACCGGAGCAGGTACTATAGGAACAGGCACTATAGGAGCAGGAACTATGGGGGCAGGTACTCTAGGAATAGGTACCATTGGAACAGGTACTACAGGGGCAGGTACTATAGGAATAGGAACCACAGGAGTAGGTACTACAGGAACAGGTACTACAGGAGTAGAAACTACAGGAGCAGGTACTATAGGAATAGGAACTACAGGGACAGGTACTCCAGGAGTAGGTACTACGGGAACTGACACTGTAGGAGCAGACACTACAGGGGCAGGTACTCTAGGAACAGGTACTATGGGAACAGGTACTATAAGAGCAGACATTATGGGGTCAGGTACTCTAGGAGCAGGAACCATAGGAACAGGTACTATAGGAATAGGAACTACAGGGACAGGTACTCCAGGAGTAGGTACTATGGGAACAAGTACTATAGGAGCAGACACTACAGGGGCAGGTACTCTAGAAGCAGGTACCACGGGAACAGGCATTAAGGAACTACAAGAGCAGGTACTATAAGAGTAGGTACAATGGAGGCAGGGATTTTAGGAGCAGGTAGGAAGCAGGTACTATGGGAGCAGGTACTATGGGAACAGGTACTATGAAGGCAGGTACTCCAGGAGCATGTACTATAGGAACAGGTATTATAGGAACAGGAACTATGGGGACAGGTACTCCAGGAGTAGGTACTATAGGAACAGATAATATAGGAGCAGATACTACAGGGGCAGGTAAGAAGCAGGTACTAGTACTATGGGAGCAGCTACTATGGGAGTAGGTAGAAAGAAGGTTCTACAGGAGCAGGTAATATGCAGGCAGGTACTATTGGGACAGGCACTACAGGAGCAGGTACCATAGGAGGAGGTATTATGGGAGTGGGTAGGGAGCAGGTACTACAGGAGCAGGTACTAAGGAGAAGGTACTATAGGAGTAGGTAGGGTGCAGGTACTTCAGGAGCAGGTAATGTGTGGGCAGGTACTATAGAAGCTGGTCCTATGGGGGCAGATCATGTGTGGGCAGTATTATGGGGTCAGGTACTACCGGGGCAGGTACTATGTGGGCAGGTACTACCGGGGCAGGTACTATGTGGGCAGGTACTACAGGAGAAGGTACTATAGGAGCAGGTAATATGCAGGCAGGTACTACAGAGAAGGTACTATAGGAATAGGTAGGGAGCAGGTACTACAAGAGCAGGTACTATGGGGGCATGTACTATAGAGAAGGTACTATAGGAATAGGTGGGGAGCAGGTACTACAGGAGCAGGTAATATGCAGGCAGGTACTACAGGGGCATGTACTACAAGAGCAGGTAATATGCAGGCAGGTATTTGGGGGCAGGCATTACAGGAGCAGGTAGGTACTTCAGAAGCAGGTAATATGCAGGCAGGTATTACGGGGGCAGGTACTACAGGAGCAGGTACTATAGGAGTAGGTGGGGAGCAGGTACTACAGGAGCAGGTAATATGCAGGCAGGTATTAGGGGGCAGGCACTACAGGAGCAGGTACTATGGAAGCAGGTATTATGGGGGAGGTACTATGTGGGTAGACACTACTAAAGCAGGTACTCGGGCCACGCAATGTTCTCTGCTCTCCTGACGTTCACGTCCCCCAAACGCCCATTACAGATGGCGATGGTGCTAGAAGTGCTAACGAGAAAAACAGGGGGTTGGGGGGCGACGTTGCCATGTCACACGGGCCAATGCCTGCAGAGGTATGGCGAACAGGAGGAGGTCAGGTGCGTGTGGAGAAGAACACTATTGGCTAGAGGGGACCATAAAGGCCCCAAGGCTTGCCCCGAGGCAGGAGAACGCTCAGAAGGTTCTGGGAACAGCCGGGGGCCAGTAACCTTCATGACTGTCCTGACAACTAGGCATTTTAGCCCTGTTCTCTGATGAGAGGCCTGTCCCAGGGCCGGGAAGGGGCGGGGGGCAGGGCCAGGATCGGACCCTCCTCAGCCGAGTGACCAGCGCCTAGTCCCCTCAGTGCTCCTGCGGGGAGAGACATGTGAAGGGCGCTGGGGTCAGGCCTCCGACTCCCCAGACTGGCCATGTGACCTCACCCAGTCTACACCTCCCAGTCGCCTGGTGGATGGCCCGGCGATGCCTGCTGCCTCCACCTTGGAAAGGAGGCCAGGAAAGAG
>NW_006159616.1:2046338-2048136 GCF_000334495.1 Tupaia belangeri chinensis | reverse complement strand
GGGGGGACCTGGGCTTGGCTGGCATCTCAGGCCCGCATCTCCTCCCGCCAGGCGTGGACGCTGACGCAGACCCTGCAGCCCGCACTGTCCAGGTGGCCTCCAGCCTGCTCCCGAGAGCCTACCCCCACCTCACCCCCGTCTGCACCCAGGCATCTGTCCGGCACTCTGACTCTGAGTGTCAGGCCCCTTCACCACCAGGACCCGGCCCAGGCACAGCTCCTTGTGTTCCTGGCAGGCAGAGGCCCGTGGCCGGCCTTTGTTACCAGAGGTGCCAAAGCAGGCCAGCCCTTGCTGGCACCGGGCCAGTCCCGAGGCCCAGCCAAGTGCAAACAGCATGCCTGGCGCCCAGATACGGCGTGTTAGAGCGGGCGGGCTGCCCACTGCCCCCGTCACAACAAACCATCTCCACTCTGTCCAGGGGCCCTGGGAGCTGGGGACTGCCAGGGCAAGCCACCTGGGACCGACCGTGCAGTGGGATCCCGCCTGGACATGGCAGCTCCAGGTGACAGCAGCTGAACAGGGAGATGGGTGGAGGGCACGGGTGGGCAGTTAAGGGGGAAGGGGGCCGCATAGGGCCAAGTCACGGATTCTTTAACTTTACGAGTGGCGCCAGACGTGGGGGAGAGCGGGACGACTGCTCCCAGCTGCTGAGCACAGGGCAACCCTGTCTGTCACCAGCGAGGCCCTCGGGGTCCCGACTGGGACAGGGAGCCAGCAATCATGACAACAGCACGCCTTACTGGGCGCACGGTACCTCAGACACCAGCAATGTCGCCGGGACCTCTTCACCAGGGCAGGCGGCTGGGACCGTTCACTGAGGTGGCCACAGGCCATGCGCAGCCGCTAGGGCAACTGAGAAATGCTTCCTATTTTTAAGAGGTTTTTGCCTTAGGGTACATGCCACACCATCTGCTGGCCACAATAAACACTTCTTACTAGTACTTAGAACTTTTATTTCCCTGAGAAATTTTTGCTATAAGACACAAGTGCTCACTGGAGACAGAGATAGAAAGCAAAAAGTTCCCCCCAGGAGGATGGCCACACCACAGTCTCTTCTCCTCCGTTCTCCTCTTGGGATTTTGGGCACGCACGCACACATGCCCTGTGTGAGTTTCAAGCCACTGGGTTCAGGACTCAAATCATGGTCGACCATGAGGGAGTCCAGCGACATAGCCTCTCTTCTCCTCCGTTCTCCTCTTGGGATTTTGGGCACGCACGCACACATGCCCTGTGTGAGTTTCAAGCCACTGGGTTCAGGACTCAAATCATGGTCGACCATGAGGGAGTCCAGCACCTTTACTATGTCACCTGCTGGCCCCAATACTTCCACTTTATAATGTTGTTATTTCATTAAATTTCATATTGAATAGTCGCAAGACATATTGGGAGGTGCAGATTACACCAGCATGGATCCTTAAGCCAAGCCTGGAGGTAGAGCTATCTGCATTTTACGAAGGGGGAAACAGGCTCACCTGAGACTGCACAGCTGGTCGGCCAGAGAGGCGAAACCAGAGCAGGCCTGGCTCCACCTCCATGCCCCCCGCCAGCTTATAGTCAATGCTGGAAGAAGACAGTGCCAACTGCACAAGAGCAGGTGGCAAGGCTGCCTAGTTAATCAAGGCATCGCACGTCTTTGCCTCTGGCCCGAACTCTGTCAGCTCCACGGGTTATCCCACGCAGACCAGAACTTCTGACGGGCCATTTGCTTTGCTTTTTTTTTGTAAAGGCTTTTTTCCTATAAGGCGCGTACGCTCGCCAGAAAGACAGAGAGAGACAGAGAGACCGAAAGCGAGAAATC
>NW_006159616.1:2038777-2039148 GCF_000334495.1 Tupaia belangeri chinensis | reverse complement strand
AGCCCGCCTGGACATGGCAGCTCCAGGTGACAGCAGCTGAACAGGGAGATGGGTGGAGGGCACGGGTGGGCAGTTAAGGGGGAAGGGGGCCGCATAGGGCCAAGTCACGGATTCTTTAACTTTACGAGTGGCGCCAGACGTGGGGGAGAGCGGGACGACTGCTCCCAGCTGCTGAGCACAGGGCAACCCTGTCTGTCACCAGCGAGGCCCTCGGGGTCCCGACTGGGACAGGGAGCCAGCAATCATGACAACAGCACGCCTTACTGGGCGCACGGTACCTCAGACACCAGCAATGTCGCCGGGACCTCTTCACCAGGGCAGGCGGCTGGGACCGTTCACTGAGGTGGCCACCGGCCATGCGCCGCCGCTAA
>NW_006159616.1:2037371-2038720 GCF_000334495.1 Tupaia belangeri chinensis | reverse complement strand
GAGAGATAAAGACAAGGAGAGGCAAAGAGAACTCACCCGGGGTGGGGGATGGTCACTGCAATCCCTTCTCCTTCATTCTCCTCCCAGGATCTTGGGCATGGTCGCACCCGTGCCCAGCATGAATGTGAAGCCTCCGGGTCCAGGACTCAAACAATGGCTGGCCATGTGGGAGTCCAGTGATGTAACTGCCACACCATCTGCTGGCCACAATAAACACTTCTTACTAGTACTTAGAACTTTTATTTCCCTGAGAAATTTTTGCTATAAGACACAAGTGCTCACTGGAGACAGAGATAGAAAGCAAAAAGTTCCCCCCAGGAGGATGGCCACACCACAGTCTCTTCTCCTCCGTTCTCCTCTTGGGATTTTGGGCACGCACGCACACATGCCCTGTGTGAGTTTCAAGCCACTGGGTTCAGGACTCAAATCATGGTCGACCATGAGGGAGTCCAGCACCTTTACTATGTCACCTGCTGGCCCCAATACTTCCACTTTATAATGTTGTTATTTCATTAAATTTCATATTGAATAGTCGCAAGACATATTGGGAGGTGCAGATTACACCAGCATGGATCCTTAAGCCAAGCCTGGAGGTAGAGCTATCTGCATTTTACGAAGGGGGAAACAGGCTCACCTGAGACTGCACAGCTGGTCGGCCAGAGAGGCGAAACCAGAGCAGGCCTGGCTCCACCTCCATGCCCCCCGCCAGCTTATAGTCAATGCTGGAAGAAGACAGTGCCAACTGCACAAGAGCAGGTGGCAAGGCTGCCTAGTTAATCAAGGCATCGCACGTCTTTGCCTCTGGCCCGAACTCTGTCAGCTCCACGGGTTATCCCACGCAGACCAGAACTTCTGACGGGCCATTTGCTTTGCTTTTTTTTTGTAAAGGCTTTTTTCCTATAAGGCGCGTACGCTCGCCAGAAAGACAGAGAGAGACAGAGAGACCGAAAGCGAGAAATCACCCCCCAGGGGTGGTGGCCACGCCGCAATCCCTTCTCCTCCATTTTCCTCTCGGGATCTTGGGCATGCACACACACATGCCCGGCGTGAGTTTAAGCCACCAGGTCCGGGACTCGAACTGTGGTTGACTACACGGGAGTCCAGTGACATAGCCATTATGCTAACTGCTGGTCCCAAGGTCTTTGATTTTCTGACATGAAGGGCAGAGTGATGAAGGAATAATCCCAGCTGGTTGAGGAGCCACGTCTGAAGACACTGGAAATCTCCAACGGCAAGAAAGCTGGGCTGGCCTCCCCCTTATATCTGATAACACTCCAGAGGGCCCTCGGGGCTCCCGAGAACTGGATGGCACCCACTCAGGGGCACGGACAACTGCCTAGCTCTGGGGC
>NW_006159616.1:2019274-2036543 GCF_000334495.1 Tupaia belangeri chinensis | reverse complement strand
TCCCTCTTCTGGAATGCTGTTCCCATGCCTCCCGATCTAATCTACTCATCCACCCTTCAAGGTTAAGCACAATCCCCACCTCCACTCTGCAGTCTCCCTGGACTCCACACAGACACCTCTCGTCCTTGCCCATCTGGAGGCCTTCATTTCTAACCTACGGGCCTGCAGGTACAGCCTTAGTCAGTCACGCGAGTCGCTGCTTCTACTCTCCTGCTCCTTGGGGGACATACACCAGGCGGGTTTTGGTGTTTTCCTTCTTTTTTTGCTATATGGTAAATGTGTTTGCCTGAGAGTGACAGAGACAGAGAGGGAGAGAAAGCAAGCAAGCACCCCCTAAGGGGGACCACCATGTTACAATTCCTTCTCCATTCTCCTCTCAGGATTTTGGGCACACATGCACCCAGCATTTTATTATTTTTTTAAAATTTAGTGAGACAGAGAGAGACAGAGAGAAAGAGACACAGAGCTATCTCTGTCCACTAGAAATGAGTCTGGAAGAGGAAGTCTCAGCAGAAAATCTTCATTTTTGGTCAAGAAAACCAATATTTCTTTCTTTCTTTCTTTTTCTTTTCTTTTCTTTTTTCTTTCTTTCTTTTTTTTTTTTTTTTTTTTTTTTGAGGTTTTTGGGCGCATGCACTTGCCAGAAAGGCAGAGAGAAACAGAGAGACAGAAAGTGAGAAATCACTCCCCAGGGGGGATGGCCATGCCACAATCCCACCTCCTCCATTCTCCTCTTGGGATCTTAGGCATGTACGCACACGCACCCACTGTGAGTTTAAGCCACCGGGGCCAGGACTTGAACCATGGTTGAGTACATGGGAGTCCAGCGACATAGCCATTACGCCAGCTGCTGGTCCCCCCAGCATGTTTTTTTAAGCCTCCAGGTCCGGGACTCTGACTGCACAGTCAGCCATGTGGGATCCAACCTCCTTAATCACCATATCACCAGCTGGTCCTGGTCTCTTATTATTTTTTTAAGCTTTAGATACCTTCTAATGCCCAACATATAATAAGAAGCAAATATTGACTAAACTGAATTTAATTATAATATCACTTTACAAATTTGGAAATTCAGTTTCTTATGGCCCTGCCCCAATTTCCCATGATCCTCATGAGTCCCTTCCCTGCTCTGGACCTCAAATTTTCTTTTTTTTGTGTGTGTGGGGTGGGGAAATGGGGATTTTTGCTATGTGCTTACCAGAGAGACAGAGAAAGGGAGAGACAGAAATTGAGAAATCATCTCCCAAGGGGCTGGCCATCCCACAATCCCTTCTCCTCCATTCAACTCCTGAGATCTTGGGCATGCACACACACATGCCCAGCATGAGTTTCAAGCTGCCAGGTCTGGGATTTGAACCACAGTCAGCCATGTGGGTGTCCAGTGACATAACCATCACACCATCTGCTGGTCTCTGGACCTCAATTTGTACATCTGTAAAGTGAGGAAAATAAGTACCTGCCTTGTTGAGTGATGATCTGTACTTTTATATTTAACTAATATTACATGCCAGACACTTCACAAACATTAAGTCATCATTGTAACAACCCATGGAATAGGTGTGGTTATTACCACTATTTTATAGAGAAGATTTAGGTTGAAATGAAATACTTAGGGCCAGCAGATGGTGTGGTGATTAGGGTGCTGGACTCCCATCTGGCCAACTGCAGTTCAAGTTCCAGACCCTGCAGAAGCGGCTTGCTTCCTACTTTCCCTCTCTGTCTGTCGGTCTCTCTGTGCCTCTCTCTGGTGAGTACATGCGCCCAATAGCAAAAAAAATTTGAAAGAATAATAACTTCAGGGACCAGCAGTTAGCGTAATGGCTATGTCGCTGGACTCCCACGTAGTCGACCGTGGTTCGCATACTGGACCCACTGGCTTAAACTCACACCGGGCGCAAGTGCGTGCGTGCCCAAGATCCCGAGAGGAGAATGGAGGAGAAGGGATTGCGGTGTGGCCATCCTCCCTGGGGAGGTGATTTCTTGCTTTCTGTCTCTCTGTCTCTCTCTGTCTTTCTGGTGAGTGCACGCACCCTATAGCAAAAACCTCTAAAAAAACCAAAAAAACAAAACAAAGAATAATAATTTCAAAAATTAAATAAACAGGGGCTGACAGGTGGCATGGTGATTGGGTTGCTGGATGCCCACATGGTCAACTGCAATTTGGGTCCCAGACCTGGCAGCTTGCTTTCTCACTTTTCCTCTCCCTCTCTGGTCAAACTAAAGAAATGATAATGGTTCAGGACCAGCAGTTAGCGAAATGGCTATATTGCTTGACTCCCATGTAGCCAACCACAGTTCGAGTCCTGGACCCGGTGGCTTAAACTCACGCTGGGCGCATGTGCGTGTGTGCCCAAGATCCCGAGAGGAGAATGGAGGAGAAGGGATTGTGGTGTGGCCATCCCCCTGAGGGGTGATTTCTCGCTTTCTGTCTCTCCGTCTCTGTCTGTCTGGTGAGTCCACACGCCCTGTAGCAAACTGCCCCCCCCAAAAAGAAATGATAATGGTGAATAAAATTAAATGGATAATTCTTTAAAAGAAAAAAATTAAATGAATAAATTTTTTAAAATAAATAGCTAAAAGAAAGAATGCCAGTTGAGTGCTTAACACAGCATGTGCCGATGGGAAGTGCTGAGTATGACAGCGACAGGGTTTTCTCTTTTACAATGTATCTTAAGGGTCTACACAATGGGGGAATTCAGGATACTTCCCCAGAGCCGGTCACATAGGAGGTGTTCTCCAAGGCTCTGTTACTACACTGGCCGGGTCCTGGATGTTCCGGTGAGGGAAGTTAACTGAGGCAGGGCAGCCGTTCCCACGGGCCTCCCTGCTGCCTCCTCCTCCCCAGTCGGGCTGACACACACGGCCACTACCTGCACCACACACCTCATCAGTGGGGAACCCCTGCCCTGGGCCCATCTTTCCCCAAGGACAGGGGGTACAGAATGACCTTAGGGAGATGGCCTGTCGGCTGTGCTGAGCCCATGGCGCATGAGGAGCGTGTGGTTACGCTTCAGGGGTGGTAACAGGCTGGACTTTCTTTCCAGGCCTGCCAGGGGCTTTGATATCCCACTACCCTCTGAAGCCCAGTCCAAGAGAGGAGGATACGGGGAAAGAATGAGTGCAGATGGAGCATCTGTTCATCACTGTCCCCACATCACACAGTGTTCAGGATGAAGGGGGACCATGCGGGTCAGCGCCTTCTCCAGCCTGAACGTACAAATCACCCGGGGTCTCGTTAGCTCCCAGATTCTCGTTAGTTCACTAGGTCTGGGCGGGGCCGAGATGCGTTTCTGATGAGCTCCCAGGAGAGACTCGAATGCTGGGACATGGACCACCCTTGCAGCTCTAAGGACATAAGTGATTGGAATGGTGCCCTGCGCACAGTAGGCCCACAGGCGCTATGTTTTTTCTTCTTGCAATCGAATCTGTAAGAAACCCTCCTAGAACTGCGGTTCTTTGACTGCTGTTCATACTGAGGGCTAGTGAGGTCACGTGGCTCCCCGAAAGCACCCTAGAAAGAGGCAGAGCAGACTCTGGCCAAGTCTGCCAACCTGTCCTTCCCATGCATCACACCACCCCAGCCCCACCGCCTGGTGAGCACTCACCAGCCCTGTCACTGGCTCCTTGCTGGGCCCGCCAGGCTCTGGGCACGGGCCCAGGCTCCCCAGAAAGAGGCTGTGGCCATCCTCTCCACTCCCCCAGCAACGGCGCCCAGCAGCCTCCCCCTCATCACCTTATAAAGCGGCCGAGTTGCTCCTCTCCAAGCTGCAGTTTCATTTTATATGGAGTGTCCTCTCCCTGCAGCCCCAGCGCACCGACCGACCGCTTCACACATTCCTCTGCAGCAACATTACCTAATTTAACCATAGCCCCTGCTCTTCAGGGCTCTCAAAATAGCAGCTGCCAACAGGGGAAAATGCCCTAATGTTATTGAAATAAACAGTCCTCCCACCTCCCCCACTCTCGGCCTGCACCAGCCTCAGGGCCAAGCCCAGGGAGCAACCCAGGCTAGCAGAGCTGACTAGGCCTAGGGTGACCGAGACTCCTCCAAGTCCTTGTTCTTGACCACCCCCCATCCCTCTCCTACACAGGTCTTCACACATGTCCCCGGGGCGGGCTCTCCCTTCCATGCGGCTCAAACCCTCCCGTTATCCCCACAGGCTACTGCTGCCTACAATTCAACTTTCTCTCTCCTAACTGGAACACAAACCCAATCATTGCTACCAGTCCCCAGGTATTAATTAAGAGCTAAATACTTCCCATACCTTGCCTGGCTCACAGGCAGAGAAGGGATCTCAGTCCCTCTTTCAGATAAAAAGCAGGTGCTCAGAAAGGTGAAGCGACCTGCCCAAGGTCCCACAGCCCAGAACTGGCAAAGCTGGGGTTGGAAGTCATGCCCAGCTGTCCCAAAGCCCCGAAGATTATATTACCTTCCCCTGGAACTCCGCCACAGGTTCTGAGCCTGGGAGAGGAGGGGTGCCAGGGCTCCTCTGGGCTGGAAGCAGCTTGCTACCCTCTTTTCTTATTGTGGGGTCTGCTCATACACGGACCCCACACCACAGGGAACTGCTATTATCCAGTAGTTGGCATTTCACCTAGATCCTGTGGGCCCCAAGTGTGCCCAGGACCACAGAGCACAAGGTGCCCGTCAATGTGGGGCTCCAAGCACCCACGCGCCCCAGAGCAGACCTGACACGTTAAAACAGGGAACACCCAGGTGGTTGACATACCTTGGGTGCAACCAGTGGTTAAAGAGCTGGGCAGCTGGGCGGGCCTCCCTCTCTCCACCTTCCCACTGCCCAGAGTAATCATTAACCCGGGCAGAGCCAGGGTGGAGAGCCCAGGCAGGAGGCCTGGCTGCAGCACCCCAGACGCAGCTCCTCCCAGCTGGTACATCCCAGGCCACTTGTCCAGCAGTACAGTGGGGCCTGGAGGTGGGAGCCGTCATGGAAGGCTGGAGCTACATGGGGCAGGGGGCCCAGGAGGTGCCTGGAGAGCACTGAAGGGCTCGGGCCTTCTTCACTCACTCCTTACCATATTACCCGGGGCAGTCCCGAAGGGGGAAGAGGACCACCAAGTAAGGGCTCTGGTGATTGGTCAACTGCTTGCTGACTGGAGGCAATTTGCATGACCGCTTATTCCCACTGGCCAGGTGAGGCGCAGAGAGGTTCACTCAGCAGCCAGGCTCCCACAGTGGGAAGGGACAGAGCTAGGACACTCGGGGCTGTGCCTGCGGCCCATGACGCCGTCCAGAAACAGCCTATGAACCTATGAACTGAGGGATGGGGGGCTCACGGCCACATCAGGGGGCCTCCAGGCTCGATCTGGCCGTCAGAAGTCCTCCAGCTCCCTCCAGAGTCCTGGATTTGGAAACCCCAGCAGCCAGACAGCTGGAAAGGGGGCTGGAGCTCTGGAAAGGTACCCTCCCAACCCGAGGTGCCCATCAGGGCAAGAGGTGGGCCTCCTGGGAGACTGAGGTGGGTCAGGTGGGGGCACCTGAAGTGTGAGGCGGAGCCTTTGACAGTGCTCGAGGGGAGAAGAAGAAGGCGGGACCTATAACCCCCTCCCCTGGGAAGCCACCTTCCCCTCCTCCAGCGCTCAGAGAATACCCTTCAGCTGCTCAGGTGAAACCCAGGTGAGGCCCAGGCAGGCTGAAGCTTTGATCTTATCTCGAATTCCTGCCCAGCCCCCAGCCTTCCCTTCACCCCCTTCCCCTCTCCTTCATCCCCACCTAGGAGGTGGGAGACCAGGTTTAACCCTTTCCTTCCATTCCCACCTGAGCTGATCAGGCCTCCCCCCACCCCCAGCCCAGGAACAGGGGGAGAGAGAAAGGGGAAGGGGACCTGGAAGCTCAGGCCTGCTCCCCTCCAGTGAACGCCAACAGATGCCTCAGAGCTCCACCCTGAGCTCCAGGGGCAGCTGCCATTTCTGCTAAACGGAAATAACCAGACCCAGTATAAATAGCCCTGGCTTTCACACCAGGGGCTCCTGAGACTCAGAGAAGTGGGCCGCTCCTCTCCCCACTCTCAGCTCCTATGAATCCTCTTCCCCGTGGCCCAGGCCCCCTCTGCCACAAGCCGCCTGCAGGGACAGACTGCACAGGAAGAGTACCAAGTGGGAGCTGAAACAGAGACTCCAGAGGTCTCCTGGGGTGTGTGTGGGGGGGATGGTCAGGACCCAGACGACCTGCTCTAAAGCTCTAGAGGCTTCCTTGAGTGCCGCCTCCTTCCCTCCTCCTGCATTGACTAGTGCGGGCGGGCCTCCCTGCCAGCCTGCAAGCTCCTGGTATTTATTCCCGTAAATGTCTGCATTCATCCATAAATGCTTGTGAATGAATGGTCCCATTTTGCATCTGGGGAACCGAAGCTCAGAGAGGTTGAAAGCCCTGGGTCCCAGAGTACAGGAACCCTGTGACTCCAGACTAGTGCTGGCTTGCTGCGGCCCCTGCATGTGAGTTCTGCAGCAGGTGCAGGAGGGGCACGGAGCTCCCAGGGCTGGACAGGCTGGAGGTCTGAGGGTTCATCTGCTTACCGACTCAGGGCTGGGCACTTGTGGGCCGGTGGACGGTGAAGGGAGATGTGGGATTGGTGAGATGTGAGCTCCTTGGGGAGGCTACCACCCCTGACCCCAGGGAACACCACCAACTCTGGGGGGGGTGGGAGAGCCATTCTCTCCGAGGACTCCAAGTTCCTCTCCTCTGATGTGAAGGGAGGCCAAAAAGCAAGAAAGTAGTCCATCTCAGGAGCAGGAGCGACACCAAGGCCCAGGGAAGACGGCTAGTGACTGGCTAGCTCAGGCCTGACCTCTTCCTGTCAGGCCAGGTGGGGCCGGTGCTGGGAGGATGTCACCTCAGCTATCTCGGGGACTTCCTTGCATTCTTTATCCAGCTTTAAGGATTCCAGCAGCAGGCAAGGGCCCTTCCTGCTCTTGTTCACCAGACAATGCAAATGCAGCGACAATGGGGATGACTCCTGGACCTCTGGCCAACACCTGCCTCCACTACCTAAATCCTCCTTGTTTAAAAAAAAATTAAAAATTGCCAGAGGGTGTGTTTCTCCCCATCTCCCCCTCCAGAGAGACAGAGAGGCTGGGAAAGTGAGAAAGCAGCCACCCAGGGGAACGGCCATGCTACAACACCGTCTCCACTTCCCACTCTTCAGGATTTGGGGCACACGCACGCACACACACACTCCAACGTGTTTCTCAAGTCACCAGGTCTGGGACTAGAACCACGCACTTGGCCACGTGGGATCCAGTCACCCTAACTATCATATCACCGGCTGGCCTTTTTAATTTTTTTAAGAATTATTTTATTTAACTTTATTCACTGTCATTATTTATTTTGTTTTGTTTTTTTGAAGTTGACCAGAGAAAGACAGAGAGAGAAGGAAAGTGAAAAAGCAAGCTGCCAGGTCCAAGACTTGAACCACAGTCAGCCATGTGGAAGTCCAGTTGCCTTAACTACCATGCCACCTGCTGGCACAGGAGAGGGATGACAGACAGGCAAAGGGAAGTACCCTCCACAGGGTCTCCTCAACCACCTTCCTTCAGCCCTCCAGCTTGTCAGGATCTTGGGTGTGAATGCATGTACACAAAGCCAGCATGCTTCAGGTCAGCCGGGCCAGGGATCCAAACCCACAGCCAACCATGTGGCTTCCAGCACTGCATTTCAGTATGCTGACTGTGCCATGGAGCCTGGGCTCCTCCCTGCTCTTTAAGGCCATTTCCTCCAGAAAGTCCTTCCAGATAACTCATGCGAAATTGATCTTTTCCTTCCCTGACAATCTGCTGTTGCCTGGACTTTGAGTTGTGCTAGTACTTATGGCCCTGGAGTCCTGACTCTCCCGCAAGATCCACAGCTTCTGGAGAGTTAGGAACTGTGCCTTGAACTTCTGTCAGGAAACTGGTAATACTGGGTTCAGCTCCCACTGTCCTCTGCACCTGGATGTGTGACCTTGGGCAAGTCACTGTTCTCTGAGCTATTTCGCATCTGGGAAATGGAAGTATAATCCCAACTACAGAGGAGAGCTGATAATGCAGAAAAGACAATTAGCACAGTAGCTGACACACAGTAGGTCCACGGACCATGTCAGCAGAACGACTGAAAAATGAATGGATGGATGGAAGGGTAAACTCTCAACTCTTCCACAAATGGGGCTGTTCACACTACCTTTCAGCTGGGCTGTGCATCTGTCTTTCACCCAAGCCCCTGTACCGAGGGGGGCACAGGGCTGGGTCAGAGCAGGCCTCTCCTGCAGGCCCACAGGGAACCCGTGACTAACTAGGAAAGACCTGCTTTCCCAACCCCAGGGTCTCAAGCCTGGGCGAAGCCAAATCTATCTCACTGCTATCCTTGAGCTGCGACTGAAGTGAAGGCAGGGCAAAGGCACCCACGTCTGAGAAGCAGGAGCTGGGAAGCCCACGCGGCAGACATGCGGCTTGCCATACCCTTTGCTCAGCCTGGCTCAGGCCGCCCTTCTCCAGGGCTGGCCTCCTCCTCCTAGACTGTCCTCTCTCCAGAATAGCGGCTTGGGAGTCCTGCAGTCAAACAACCTGGCCTCTACGCCCAGCTGTGGCAGTACTCAATGAATGACAGACCAGTCATTCTTCCTCCCACCCGCCACGAAAAGTAGAGATGATATTCCAACCTCGAAGACTGGGTTGTATGAAGTAACGCCCAGTGGGAGGCGCCACCCAAGGGAGCACAGCAGTTTCAAGAGAGGGTGTGAGCCTTCGCTGGACACCAGCTGAGGATCATAGGACGGAGGTCATTGGGGAGGAGACCCTGAAGGCCTTCAAGGCAGAGAAGAGACTGGTGTGTCCTCAGGCAGCTCTAGGGCTCTGTTCCTCTGGCCCAAGGGTCACAGCAGGCAAAAGGCAGAAGAGGGAAAAGAGCCATTAGAGTCAGAGGCCACAGGGCCGGGATTTATGAGGCCAGAACTTCAGCCCATCCCGCGCAGCGAGGGCGCCAAGAAGAGGCATGATCCCAGTTCCCAAGTATTTGAAAACTGGAGCAGCCAAACAAGGAGAGGGATGAGTCAGCAGGGGCAAGGGGAGGCTGGGTTCAGGGCGGGCTCCTTAGGGGAGAGTCAGGGGTGGGCAGGGAAGCAGGGCAGGGATTCGGAGGTGGGCTGGGAAGGGGCCAGGGCAGCTGGGAATTCCCAGCCCCACCCCAGGAGAAGCATCTGCGGGGTCACCCAAGGCCACCTCTGAAGTCCTCTCCCTGCCCAGTCCAGCCCAGGCTGCCACCCCTTCCCCACCTACTGGGATTGGCGAGATGGAGAGAGACGCCAACTGTTAAAAAAAATGAAACACCTGGACGTGACCCACCTGGTGGGCAGGGTGGGGGGTCTCTACCCATCAGCCCAAGTGCACAGGGCAGGGCGAGCGAGGGGGGGAGATCCTGGGTCTTGTGTGTCTTCCTCCTCAGTCCTGCTGTTTCTGAGAGCCCACGAGGGGCAGCTCAAAGCTGTGCAGCCCAACAGCCCAACGAGGACCCGCAAGGTCCTGCCCCTCCAGCCTGGGCCTCGGGAAGCGCTCGGTTGGGATGAGGTGGCAGGACGCCCCCTTCTACCGCTCCCCTCAGACTGCAGGAACATCCTTCCTCACCGGTGGGAGCCCCTGGGCCACACCTCCTGGAGCTCAGAGCCCACCAACTGCACACATCTGGGACAGGGACAACGTGTCCACAGGCTCCAGCCTTTCTCAGGCCACACCCTGGGGTGGCCCCCCTCCCTCCAGGAAGGAGCAATCAGCATGGGAGGGTGGACTCTGTCCTGCAGCTGCGGCCTCGGTGGGGGAGGGGGCAGTGACAGATCAGCCGCAGCTACATCCGGGGCTCTGAGACTGAAAGAAAAGCAGAGGGGACAGGGACGGCCCCTTTCCACAGTCTTTCACTGGACGAAGGTGCACTATGCCAGGCACTGGGCCCCTGGGTCAAAGCCCACGCTTGACCGGGCAGGACAGGTGGAGCAGACGGGGCTCATCCGCCTGGAAGCACGGATTGTGATGCCTACCTCACAATTAACCTGAGGCTCAGAGAGGTGGAGCACCTTGCTTAAGGCCACGCACTAGTCAGGGCTAAGCAAAGACCACAAGCAGGACGCTCTGAGCCACACCTTTCTCTGGACCACAGTGCTCAGGGAAGAGGCTCTGAAGCCAGTGAGGACACACACGAGTGGGCATCCCAGTTTGTGCTGCACCCCTGAGTCTCAGCAGGGAGCAGTTGCTGGGGAGGCAGCTACCCGAGTCCAGGGGCTAGAGGAAGCCCCTTCCCAATCCTCGGCGAAGAGCCTGGGCCGTCCTGGCCCACTGGCCTCCTCAAGGCCTTACTGTAACCACCCAACCACCTGCCTGACGCCAGGCAGAGCGCAATGAACAGGACCGAGGCCCTGCTCTCCCGGGGCTTCCATGCTAGACTGCGAGAAGACCACACACCCATAGTAACACCCAAACGGGGAAGGCGTGCGCTCGGGCCTGGGGCTCAAAGGAACCAGTGTCTGCATGGCTACCAACGGACCTCAGCCAGATGCCTTGTACCCAACCCCTGAGTGACGCTGAGGCCCTGGCATGGGGGAGGGGACACCTGCCCGCTCGAGAAGGCCAGAGGGCTGACTTCTGTCCCTGGCAGCCAGCTCCGTCCCAGCCACTCTGGACCTCCTCCCAAGTCCGCTCCCCCTGCAGTGTTCCCATCTCAACTGGTGGCAGCTCCTTCCTTCTCAGGCCAAAGACTGGAGACAATCCGGGATCCTCTCTGCCCCGCCCACACTCAATCCATTGGCCATTCCAGCTGGCCTGACCTTCAGGTTATACCTGGAGTCAACCCCTCCTTCCACCTCCGCTGCCCTGGTCGGCGCGCCCACTGTGTCTGGCTGGGTCCTGGCCTCCTCGCCTCTGCCCTCGACCCTCCACATTCTCGTCTCCCCTCGGTGATTGGAACGACCCTGCTGAATGCTAGGCCCCTTCGATAACTTCTTGACTCACTCAGAAGCCAATCCGAAGCCATGGCTGAGGTCCTGCAGACCCCTCCCTGCCAACCCACTGCCCACATCCACCACGCTCCCCCTCCATGCTGTCCGGCCACCCAGGCCTCCTGGCTTTCCAGACACGGCCAAGCGCTCGCTCCCTCACTGTGGGCCTCTGCACTGGCCCCCCTGCCCGGAATGTCCTCTCTCCAGAGAGCTGCAGGGCTCACACCTTCATTTCCTTCAGCTCTCCTTGTACAAACGCTATCTTATCAGAGGCTTTTCCTGCCCACCCCTCCACCTCATCATGCCACCCTCTTCCCTGCTCTGGTTTTCCTTCCAAGCGCTTATCGTCACCTGACACTGTTCCTCGTCCGTCTTCCTGAATCAGCTACGACGCAAGTTACACAAAGGGAGGGAATTTGACTTCTTGTCCTCTCTTATCTACAGTGGGATCAGATACATAAAAGATACTCCAGAAATATCTGTTCAATGAATTTTTAGTTTCTTTCTTTCATCCGTGAGTGAGAGAGGCAGCACTCCCCCTCCCAAGAGTCTTAAAGCTGTCATCCACTGGCAGCTTCAGCCAGCCCTGGGTCATGGGCATGCGTGTGGCCAGCACACTCAGCGAGGTGACAAACGCAAACCCAGAACCTTCCCATGGGGGTCAACTTTGCTTTACCACTGCGCTACCATCTGGCCCCTTGGTAAATGAATTTAATCCTATATACACCTGTAGGAGTCTTTCGTTTACAGAATATTTCATCATATTGTCACTGGTTCATTCACTCACTCAATGCATACTGCATGCTTTTTATGTGCCAGACAGCGCCCCTAAAATCCGGAGCAGTAGGGCACCCTCCTCTGTGCCTTGGGGAAAGGGCTCCGGTAGGGAGCTGGGAGTTGGTCCCTGAGGCCCTGGCACTGATGGGTATCATGGAAAGTGGGGTAGGGGGTGGTTCTGGGGGTGGCTGAGAGTTAAGGTCCCACATTCCCAGGCCTCAAAGAGCCACCTTGTTCTCAGGGCTTTCATGATGGCGACCCCCCAGCCCAGCCACCCCCAGCAGCCACGAGCCACTCCCCTCTCAAGGCCACTATTGACAAGGCCCCGGACGACGCCACCAGTGAGGCTGGCGGCTCCCCACGAAGCGAGTTCCACACATACTTCTGGGTTTCAGTCAGCGGCTCTGGGCGCTGGGGCAGGCAGCCCCAGCCAGGCCCTGCGGAATGTCCTCTCTCCAGAGAGCTGCAGGGCTCACACCTTCATTTCCTTCAGCTCTCCTTGTACAAACGCTATCTTATCAGAGGCTTTTCCTGCCCACCCCTCCACCTCATCATGCCACCCTCTTCCCTGCTCTGGTTTTCCTTCCAAGCGCTTATCGTCACCTGACACTGTTCCTCGTCTGTCTTCCTGAATCAGCTACGACGCAAGTTACACAAAGGGAGGGAATTTGACTTCTTGTCCTCTCTTATCTACAGTGGGATCAGATACATAAAAGATACTCCAGAAATATCTGTTCAATGAATTTTTAGTTTCTTTCTTTCATCCGTGAGTGAGAGAGGCAGCACTCCCCCTCCCAAGAGTCTTAAAGCTGTCATCCACTGGCAGCTTCAGCCAGCCCTGGGTCATGGGCATGCGTGTGGCCAGCACACTCAGCGAGGTGACAAACGCAAACCCAGAACCTTCCCATGGGGGTCAACTTTGCTTTACCACTGCGCTACCATCTGGCCCCTTGGTAAATGAATTTAATCCTATATACACCTGTAGGAGTCTTTCGTTTACAGAATATTTCATCATATTGTCACTGGTTCATTCACTCACTCAATGCATACTGCATGCTTTTTATGTGCCAGACAGCGCCCCTAAAATCCGGAGCAGTAGGGCACCCTCCTCTGTGCCTTGGGGAAAGGGCTCCGGTAGGGAGCTGGGAGTTGGTCCCTGAGGCCCTGGCACTGATGGGTATCATGGAAAGTGGGGTAGGGGGTGGTTCTGGGGGTGGCTGAGAGTTAAGGTCCCACATTCCCAGGCCTCAAAGAGCCACCTTGTTCTCAGGGCTTTCATGATGGCGACCCCCCAGCCCAGCCACCCCCAGCAGCCACGAGCCACTCCCCTCTCAAGGCCACTATTGACAAGGCCCCGGACGACGCCACCAGTGAGGCTGGCGGCTCCCCACGAAGCGAGTTCCACACATACTTCTGGGTTTCAGTCAGCGGCTCTGGGCGCTGGGGCAGGCAGCCCCAGCCAGGCCCTGGGAGCAGGAGGGGGTGGCAGGGCCAGAGAGGCCGAGGCCAGGGCTGGGGCAGCATTCCAGCAGGGCCAGGACCCTCAGTCCAGCCTGCCCCTTCCAGGCAGGAGATGGGGTGAGACCAGGGCGGGAGGGTGCAATGGACTTGGCACACGCTTGGAAAGCTGCTGGGAAGGGTGGCGTTTGCCCCTTCCTCCTCCAGCCTGAACCCCTCCCAGCTAGCGCAGGACAGGGAGAAGCCAGGTCAGGACTGAGAGCCTTTCCTAGCACCCCGAGTTGTCTGAGGGTCCAGAATCCACATATCCGGCTTCCAAGTAGCCCTGAATCATCACCCTGCATCATCGCCCAGATCTTTCCACAACCCGGGAAGCTCCTTCCACAGCACCCCTGAGGCTCACTCCAAGGCCAGGCAGCCCTGCAGCCTGACAGACTCACCCTAACCTCAAGCCCCAGGGCACCAGCAGTAGACAGGACAGAGGCCCCCAGGCTCGCCAGCACAGGGTGCAGGGTGCAGGGTGAGGCCTGAAAGCCCCTGAGTAATTCAACTGTCAGCAGCCCCTCAGGGAACAGCTGATGAGGACATCGGTTAATTAACACCCTACAAATGGCCCTCCTAGGGTTAAGTTCCTAGACTTTCACAGGAGGCCCCAGGACCCCAGGCACCCTGGTCCTGAGTCCCTCTGTCCCTGCACATAGTCCCCCCACCCCCTGCCTGAGGGAGTGAGCTACCTGGGACCAGCAAGCTCCCTTTTATCGGCATCTCCCGGCACCCTGCCACACAGTGGGACAGCAGGCAGAGCGAGGTCAGGAGGCCTCGCCTGGCTTCACAGCCTGGCTGCTGGCGTCACTGGGCAAGTAACGCAACCTCTCTGAGCCTCAATGTCCTCTACTTAGAGGATGGGGACACCACTAAGCTATGGCTTAACTTACCGAGCACTTAAAACCTGCTGGGGACTGATCCTAAGCGAAAACAGAGAAGGTCCGCTCTGCCGGGACCCACAGTGGGTGGCAGGAGATGGTGAACAAGTGAAGAGACACAGGCGGAGGTGCTGGAGCAGTGACAGTGACAGTGACAGGAGACAGAGGATACGGGCAGTGTTGCCAGGGCACAGGGTCATGTGAAAATTTGGGGACAAGCGTTCTAGGCAGAAGGAGCACAGCTGCTAATGCCCTGAGGTGAACATGTGTTTAGCATGTTCGAGAAACACTGGCATAGCTGGGGGCGTGGAGAGGGAAGGTGGCAGAGGTGGAGTGTGGGGCCCTGTGCCCACACCAGGTCAGGGTGCAGATCTGCTTGTAAGCAGCACGGGGAGGTGGGGAGTTGGGGAACCCTCGGGCTGATGTGAGGGTTCATTGGAAACTTAGTGCCTGGCAGACAGTGGGCACTGGATGAATGTGGACCACCCCGATACTGGGGCATCTCCTGGCCTGACACTCCAAGACCTCACACCCCACTGTTCTGCTCACATATCCTCCAAGCCTGAACCTGGTCACCTTCCGTCACCCTCCTTCCTCCCGTCTCCTGGGCAGGGCCTCAGACCCGCAAATCCAAACTTGCCTGAGCTCAACCTGGGAACAGGCCCGGGCCAAGCCAGGCGGGGGCCAGGACTCCCCAGGTGCTGGGAGCACGGCCTAAGGAGGGGAGGGGATCCTCTGCCCCTCCCAGCGTCAGGCCTCTAGTCTTCAGCCCGGGAATCTCCAGGGCAACTCACAACCCTGTCCTGGGGAAAGAGGTGACAGGGCAACCCATTCTGGGGAGCGGAGGGCTGAGGTAGCCCCGGGAAGAGGAAGCTCCCCCAGTTCCTGTCAGCGGCCTCCCCCATGCCAGCAAGGAAATCCAGCTGAGGCAGGAAACAGGTATCTCCGTGACTTCCCTCAGCACCCCCAAGACTCCTGTGTCCTGCAGGGCTGGCCCCAAGAAAGGAAGGGCTAAGGGCCCAGCAGGAAGAAAGGGGGTCAGCGGGCCAAAGCAGGTCCTGAGTCACCCAGGCCCGCCGCCAGCCCCCCTCCCCAGCAAGCCTTCCAACGGCCTCAGCCGACATTACTCCCACACTTAATCACAGACCACCGATTCCTGCGGTCCTGTCTCCTGGCTCTAGTAAGGTCTTGAGCTCCCTAAGGCCCATTTGGGTCCTACCCTCTCCCACTCACTATGGCCAAGGAGGAGCCCAGGGCTTTCTGGGACACTGGGCTAGGAACCTGATCTCATTTAAGACTCATGCAAACTTCTCACCCCCACTTTACCGACAGGGAAACTAAGGCTTACAGAGGGGAACCTGCCCCAGTTCACACAGCTAGAGAATGGCTGAGCTGGGGTTCAAATTCGGGTCTGTGACTCCAGAGGCCAAGTTCTTTCCAGCCCACCACATCAGTCTGGTGGGGCTGTGATTGCTGAGGAGGCTGTGGGGGTTGGTGCCACCTGTTCGTTCCTTGATTGCAGCACACTCACCTGTGGGTTCTGGACAAGCCCAGCGGGGCCTGTTCTTGCTCTCTCATCTATCCTTAGCGCCTAGCACCAAGCCAGGGGCCCTGGCACACAGTAGGTGCTTGGCAAATACCTACCCAATGAATGAACCTCTGCACTCCCAACCACTGTCGTGGAATGGTGCTCAATGAAGATGCAGTGAATGAACAAGCGAGCGAGAGGTTGGGGGCAGTCCGGGAATTTCGGTGGAAATTCCTTATGCACACAGCAAATAGCTCCACCCACCGCACTGGCCACTGTACAGCCCGTGCACGGGGAGCCCCTGGTCAGGAGGCAGAGCGGGGGAAGGCCAGGAGAGACTGCTGCAAGGCTAGCACACTGGAACGGGAAAAGTCAGCACTGGGAACTGCAAGTTCAGACCCAGACTGGGGAGCGACTGCATGTCTGTCTTCTTGGAGGTAGAGGCTGGGACAGGAGTAAGGGGGCTGCCCAGGCGGGATGGGAGAGGAGCTGCTGGGTGGATGGCAAGACTGTGAGGGGCCAGGTCTGGGTGGGGGCTAAGTGGTGACTCAGAAGGGCAGAGGTGACAGGGAGTGAGCAAGGCAAGGACAGGGAGCCAGTCACTGGGTAAACACTGGCCTGGCTGGAAGAATCCCGGGCTCTAAAAACAGGAGGCAAGCAGGCCTGGGGACGGCTGGAGCTTCCAGAGAGGGTGGCTCACCACGCAGGCCCAGCTCACCATGAGGCCCCCACCCAGGGCTGCCAAAGCCTCCCTGCCCACTGACCCCTTGAGTTCACTCAGGTCCTGGGGCCACTCCCCACCAAGCGCCTTCCTAGAGGTGGGTTTCCCAGTCCCGGAATTCTCTTTTCTTCCATGTGGGCAAACCAAAGTTCAGAGCAGGGGACCAGGCTGTAGGGGTAGGCCCCCCCTTGCACCTTGGAGACCTGGGTAAAGGAAAGGGGAACCCCCCTCCCCCAGTGTGCACACCAGCCTGTGCTCCAGCCGCCCTGCAGCCATGCCTTCGGATTTCCCTCTCGGCACACGGGGCTGGGCTCCGAACGGTACCTGGCTTGCCCGAGGTCACATAGCTACTCAGTGAAGGGCAGGGATTGAGTCAGCTCCGGGGCGGTACGACACAAGTCGTGGGGGTTCCACACAAGCCTGAGTTCTGTCCCAAAAGTTCTTTACTTGTGCCTGCCTGCTTACAAGTTCCCCCCGGGGACAGAGGGCGTGGTAAAGTTCCCGCAAGGACTGATAGAATACCCATCACACTAACTGCCCCTCTGCCAACTTGGCACAGCCAGGGTTTCCTTCGTTCTGCCAAGTTCCCACCCTGCTCGAAGTTTCTCCCCCTGGTCCCCAGGAGCGGCAGGCGGGACCATGCCCAGCGCAACTCCAGGACTCGGCAACGTGGCCGGGAGACCCATGGGCTCCCACACGGGCCGGTCCTGCCCCTGGCCCCACGCAGGGTCCTTGGGGAACACACGGGACAGCCCCCACGCCACGAGGTGGCGCCGGCCTGCGCTGGACTGGGGTCCTTGCGGGCGCCGCGGTCCTGGGCCAGAATCTCGGCCGCGCAGTCCCGGGCACCCCACCTAAGCTGGCGGGCGCGGTGAACGGGACCCGGGCGCCC
>NW_006159616.1:2013143-2019003 GCF_000334495.1 Tupaia belangeri chinensis | reverse complement strand
AGGCCGGCTCCCCGCCAAACGCGGCCTGGAGTGTGGGATGGGATGGGACGGGGGGCCGGGGACCCGGGGCCCGGGCGCGGGACGGGGCGGGAGCTCTGCGCGCAGGGCCCGCGTCTCCAAGAACGCCCGACTCCCGCACGCTGGCGCGTAGCTCTTCTGGCTCCCCGCCAACTTCCAGAGTCCCCGAAGCCTCCCCACGCCCCTGCGCACCCCGCACAAGGCGAGGGCTCACACGGGCAGCTTTCGGGGTCCCTCAGGCTCGCCTTCCTGCGCTCACACACGCACGCACGATGTTCAACACCAGCGCCACACACTCCCGCCAACTCGGACCCACAACGCTCTCACTCATCGCCGTCCTGGAGCGCTTTCACACTCTTGCGCACTAACGATCCTCATGAGCAGGCTCACATGAACACTTGCAGCTTCCGACTTTCACCTTCCCCCATAGCGTAAGGATGCGTTTTCACAAAGTTCTCGCCACGCGCTCACCTGCCTGTGCGTTTTAATTTTTCTCATACACTAATCGGAGTGGGCACTGAACGCTCAACTGGTTGCCCTCTATACCCTACACCACTGCCCCCATAAGTCACTCACGGGCCAACTTCCATCCTCATAAATCCCAGCCCCGTGCCAGAGACACAGCAAGTCACAGAACCCAGCCTAGACGCAGACCCCGCCAAAGCCCCAAACACAGACGCTGGGCGTAAATCACAGCCGAAGACCCGCCGCGGACACACACCCACAGGCAGTGCACACCAGCACGCACGGCCTCTCCACCGCCTACTCTCAGGCCCCCTCTGCTGCCTGAAACTTTCCAGGGCAGCCCGGGGCGGATGGGAGGAGAGAACACTGGTGTGTGTTTGTGGCGCTTTGAGGAAAGCCTTTTGAGTAATGATAGAGGGAGAAGAAAAACTGAAGTTTCCATTGTTTCCTGTGAAAGTTGCTAGGTTCCAGGGAGTCAGAGCTGGGGCTGCAGCCAGGAGGGAGGTGAGCTGTGCAGAGGAAATGGCCAGCTCACCGGTGGCACCAGCCTGACTCCGGAAAGCGTGTTCCCCGTGATAGAGGCCTGCAGGCCCACAGCCACTCTGGGGCCGCCCATCCAGGCACCAGGCTGATTAGAAAACACTGGCATCCTCACCCTCATCCTAGGTAGATGCCGCATCTTCCAAAGGTTGGCTTCTTCTCGCTCTGCAAGGAGCATACCTGGGGGACCAGCCCAGAGCTGTAGGAGCGGAAGTGATGGCCCAAGTGATGGGCCAACTTCCCGGCCCCAACCAGACCCCAGGCACAGCACTGAGTAGGGTCCGCCTCTACTCCAGACAGGGAGGTAGAGGTGGACAGACGGAGACACCCAATCTTGGCTCTCCGTGACCCCCTAACCTGGTGGGGGAGGGGTGCGAACATTGTCCGTGTGTTCGCATTGTTCTCGGTGTGGTCGAGAATCCTGCTCCCACCTCCTAGTTGTACCACCTTGAGCAAAGTAGTCAGCCTCCATGTCTCAGCCTCCTCACGCAGAAGATGAGCATAACGCCAACACTTCCCTCAGAGCGTTGTTTCAAGGATTAGAATGAAGGTTTTTGGATTTTTCCGTTTGTTTGTTTGTTTTTAAAGAAATGAACAGTTTCAGAATCAGCAGATGGCATAATGGTTACGTTGCTGGACTCCCACCCACATAGTCGATCATAGTTCAAGTCCCGGACCCGGTGGCTTAAAATACACCAGGCACACGCATGCTCCAAATCCCGACAGTAGGATGGAGAAGGGATTGCAGCATGGCAATCCCCTCCGGGGGGGAGGGAGGATGTGATTTGTCACTTTCTGTCTCTCTGTCTCTCTGGCAAGTGCACGCACCCTATAGCAAAAAATCTCTCTAAAAAAAATAACAGTTTCAGGCACTAAATAAATGATAGTCATTTCCCTTTATTTTAGTTTTTTAAAAAATATTTTTAATTTTGTTTACTCATTTACTTATTTTATTTTGACCAGAGAGAGAGAGAGAGAGAGAGAGAAAGCAAACCACCAGGTCCAGGACTTGAACCATGGTTGGCCATATGGGAATGTCCAGCGCCTTAACCACCACACCACCTGCTGGTCCCCTCTCTTGATTTTAGCTTTTGCTACAGGGTACATATGCTCATGGCCACACCGCAGTCCATTCTCCTCGGGATTTTGGGCTTGCACGTGCCCCCAGTGAATTTTTCAAGATGCCCAGTCCAGGACTCGACTGGGGGAATCCAGCCCAATCACCAAGCACCAGCTGTCCACCCTTTCTTTTACTACTGCTTCTGTTTTTGTGTTTGTTTGTTTTAAAGAGATTTTTGCTAGAGGGCACATGTGATCACCATAGAGACAGAAAGAGAGAACTCACTGCCCAGGGGCATGGCCATGCCCAATCCCTTCTCTTCCACTCTCCTCTCAGGGCATGCACATACGCACACAACCTCCAGGTTGGAGTTTCTCTTTTTTTAGAGATGTTTTCGCTATAGGGAGCGTGTGCTCGCCAGACACACAGAGAGAGACATAGAGACAAAAAGCAAGAAATCACCCCCCAGGGGGGATGGTCACACCGCAATCCTTTCCCCTCCATTCTCCTCTTGGGATCTTGGGCACACACGCACACACACCCGGAACGGGAACTGCGATCGACTACGTGGGAGTCCAGTGACATAGCCATTACGCTAACTGCTGGTTCCCCAGGTTGGAGTTTCAAACTGTGGTCAGCATGTGAAAGTCCGGCACCTTCACTACTACGCCACCTACTGGCTCCTATTACACTTCTGCATGTGCTCCCACTTTGAAGATAGAGACAGGGCTCTGCCTTCAGGGAGCTTCGGGCTGACGGAGGTGCAGCCTCCATACCCAGCGTGTACTCCCAATCTGCTGGCAAGACAGCCCCTGCTCCTAGATCTCAGTCTGCTGGGGAGTACAGCCTTGCACTCAGGAACTCCCTGTCTGATGAGGAAGGCTTCAGGACTCCGCTGACTTCAGAGTTGGCAGGTGGCCAGTGCTGGTGGTGAGATTTTTCCGAGGCCTTGCCCATTCGTGGAGGGTCAGGCTCCATGACAAATTGCAAACCTCGGGCCCTTTAAGTCCCAAAGCTTTGGCTTCTTCGATGATTTGCTCATGAGCAAAGGGAAAGGGGAAACAAGCCACCCTTTGTAGATGTTTGGTCAAGACTAACCCAGAGCTGGAAGTCTTGCTTTCTAACAGAGGTTGGGGGAAGATGGCAATGCTGCCCGCGGACTGCGAGGAGCTGGGCTGACACAGAGAGCCGGAAAGCAGAGCAGGAAAGCATGGCCTGTCTAGAACGTCTTCTCGAGAAACCCTACCCGCCTGAGGACTGGTCATCCACCTATTTATTCTGCGCACTCTCCTCCCCACTAGGGACTTGGCTGCTCAGTTTTACTTTGCAGCCGTCGATATCTTTAGTAAATGCTCTCAAGTTGCTTTGTATTGGCCTGGCAGTCTCCTCTATGGCCTTGAAGAGAAGAGGCAGGGCCTTCTGGACTTCGCTGGGCCTGGGGGAGACGCCTGGAACGCATCGCAGGTGCTCCTAGCCCAGGGTGATTGTCAAACACTGGGAGAGAGACAACTCCCAAGTCCCGCGTGAGGTTCCTTAGGTAAGGAGGGGCTACAGAGTTTGGATAGGCAGGGCCAGCAGGTAGCATGGAGGTTAAGATGGCTGGATCCCACATGGCCAACTATGTGGTTTGAATCCCCAACCTGGCAGCTTTAAAGAACATGCCAGGTATGTGTGTGTATGTGCACCCAAAATCCAGGGGAGAGACTGGAGAAGGGATGTGGCATGGCCATCCCCCCAGGGGAGGTGTTTTCTCACTTTCTCTGTCTTTTTCCGGCAAATGCACAAACTAAAAAACAAACAAACAAACAAAAAAATAGAAGAAGAAGTTGGATAGGCAGGAACAGCCAAAGCTGATTTCTGAGAAACAGGAGCTGGGGACTTTTTTTTTTTCCTTCGAGAGGTTTTTGCCATAGGGTGCATGTGCTCCCCAGAAAGATGGAGAGAGAGAGAGAGACAGAAAGCGAGAAATCACCCCCCAGGGGGGATGGCCACGCCGCAATCCCTTCTCCTCCATTCTCCTCTCGGGATCTTGGGCACAAACACCCAGGGTGAGTTTAAGCCCTGGGTCTGGGACTTGAACTGTGGTCGACTACATGGGAGTCCAGCAACATAGCCAGTATGCCAACTGCTGGTCCTGCTGGGGACTTTTGGATCCAACAGCTGGGGTTTGCAACTCACCTGTCTGCCTCTCCCAGACTGACAGGACTGGGCTTCTCCTGGCTTCTACTTGCATTCCAAGTCTCTTCTCCACCTCAGAGCCTCACACTTGTCTTCCATTCCTTTATCTGTTTATTCATCAAGGGCTGCCATGGACAGTTGGGCGGGTTGTTCACCGCACAAACGAGTACAGCCGAGTGGGCGAAGAGGAGTCGCAATACCTCCTGTTCCGGGGTCCTTTTTGCTAACAGGAGCAAGGCAGCATGTGGGTTATCCGTAGCCCTAGGATCATCCACGGGTGAAAGTAAACGCCTGCTATGATGAGCGTTTCCGTGCCGTGCGGGCAAACAGACGCTAGCAGAGTCAGGGTGAGAACAGAGTGAGAAAGTGGACCCAGACATGGGTGTGAAAGGAGCCTGGCACAGAGGAGGGCAAGTAAGGGTGGCACTGAAGAAGAAAGGGAAGAGAGGACCCGATTCTAACTAAGCGGGCAGTGAAAGCCCATGGAGAAGGAGAGGCTCTGAAAGGCCCAGCAAGATCTCGTCCTGCCCATCGCTCCGGCCACATGGCTTTGCACGTGCTGTTCCTTCCCCTCGGAGGCTTCCCCACCAGACGGCCATCCCCTTCACTCTGCTCTCAGGATGCAGCTCAAAGGTCACATGGGCTAGGTCACATGCCCTGCTCCTACACCTCCCACAAGCCCCCATGCTTCTCTCTGGCAGCATTCGCGACAATTGTCGTAATTTGGAAGGTCATTTACGGTTATGAGACAGAATAAAGACAGAGACCATGTGTTTTTCTGATAACTTATTTATTTTTTTTAAGCTTTTTGCCACAGGGTGTGTACATTCAAAGAGAGACAGTGAGAAGGAAATTGAGAAATCACCCCCCAGTGCAGATGGCCACACCACAATCCCTTCTCCTCCTGGGATTTTGGGCACGTACGCACATGCACCCAATGCACAGGCCCAGGACTCAAACTGCGATTGGTGTGTGGGAGTCCTGTGCCCTAACCACTACACCACTTGCTGGCCCCGAGAGCGTGGCTCTTGTTTCTTGTCCCCAACTACAACCCCTGAGAAGAGCACAGGCCCACAGTTGTCCCTTGGGTAGTTTTGGCGGAAAGGAAAGAACACATGGGTTCAATGGTGGCCCACGGTGCATGCGTCCCTCTCCTGGTTTGCACTTGGGACGAAGGTAAAGCCCATCATTGTTCGACTCCTGCTGCTGAATTGCACTTGATCCCCTGCATTGTGAGGACGTGGCGATCCGGGGTGAAGTGGCTTGCTGCGGTCACACGGCCAGTGAGAGGTAGAACCAGCATTCCTGTTCACATCTGATTCCAGAGAGCGCATCCTCAGCCGCACCGGCCCTGCCTCCCCTGGGCCGTTCTCCACTCTGCTCACATGGAAGTCTTCTGGGAATGGCCTTGGGCCCGGCCTGCCTGTCCCTCCTGATGCCCGCTCACCTACTGTGGCCTGGCCACTCTCGGGGCATTCTTGCTGAGATCCCGCCTTGGGTCCTCAGTGCAAGCTTCCCACTCTACACCGCATGGGTCACCTGCCCTCCAAGATGCTGTAACCAGCAAAGGAGTTGTTGGTCACTGAAGGCTGGGAACTG
>NW_006159616.1:1997651-2011695 GCF_000334495.1 Tupaia belangeri chinensis | reverse complement strand
ACCTCCAGGGACACCAACACAGGAAAGTTTCCAGACAGGCTACGGAAGAAGTGGCCCGTCCAACTCTGTTTAATCCAGCCTTCCTCGACGTGTTTGAGACCGGAACCCACTTGCTTTCATGGAAAATCACTTAGGGCTGGTGTTTCTCATAATACACTTTTTGCAAATTGTTGCCTCAGAGCCTGGCTCCTGAGCTGACTGTAAAAGGTCTCTCCCATGAATCTGTCACTTATGTCCCCCACCCACACAACTCCCCTCCAGCCAGGCTGGAATTCTTAGGGCCTCCGTACACCCCCTCACATTCCTGCCCACAAGCCTCAGCTTTGGCTATGGAAGACTTCTGTACAAGGAGTGAAGCCAGAGCTTCAGAAACATGCATTTTCCCTCCTTCATCAGTGCAGACACACACGTTTCACCTCACTGTGACCCTTGTATTTGTATGATCTCACGTCTTCCTTTTCTCTTTTATTTATTTATTAATTTAATTTTTTTTTGAGAGGTTTTTGCTACAGGGTATGTGCACCCGCCAAAAGACAGAGAGAGACAGAGAGACAGAAAGTGAGAAATCACCCCCCAGGGGGGATGGCCATGCCGCAATCCCTTCTCCTCCATTCTCCTCTTGGGATCTTGGGCATGCACGAACACGCGCCCAGCGTGAGTTTAAACCACTTTGGTCTGGGACTGAACCACGGTCGACTACGTGGGAGCCCAGCGACATAGCCATTGCACCAACTGCTGGTCCCCGTAATATTTCTAATACTTATTTGAAACTGTGTCCCATCAACACACCATAGTTGATTAAGCCTGTCCTGCTGTTGGCCTTTGGGTCGTTGTCCAGTCTTCGTTATGAACAAAGCACTGCTATGAAAGGCTGTGTGTGGACTGGGTGTTTACTTTTCCAGCTCTCAGTGTTCAAGGACCACCAATCTGAGGCCAGAGGTGGAGTGGCCTCTGCAGGGACACTAGTGGCAGAGCGAGGCCTCCCTCCCAGGCCTCCTGACCCTGGCCCTTGGTTCCTTCCTCCAGCCTGCACGGCCCTTCCTACTGAGAAGATTTTCCGTCCCTTTCATGGCTTTCTTTGCTCAGTCATGGGCTTGCTGCAGTGTTCCTGTATGTTGTCTTTGGGAGCTTGAGAGAAATCCTTTTGGAATGTCCTGTGCCTTCTCCCTGCAAGTTCCCGGCTTTGTTCAATTGTTCACCAGAAATTCCTGCCTTGTTGGGAGGGGTCCAGGAGGCTGTTGAAGAATTTGCCCAGCACTGTGGCACCAGGTCAGACACAGCACGGCTGAGGTTCTGCTCCTTCTGCGGAGCTCAGCTTAAAGGAGGACAGTGTGAACGGGACTTGGGTGGGAGTGGGGTGCCACCCCTCCCAGGGTTATGTTCCCAATAGCAGGACCGGCTCCCTGAAGACAGAAAAGGCAGTGAGGGGTGAAGTGGGGCTCAGAATGGGGTGAGAGACAGAGTGGACTGAGGCTCAGAGGGTGAGGTTCACAGAAAAGGTTAGGGGAGGAGCGAGGGTCAGGAACAGGGGGCATGTGTCTCTTGCAAAGTGAACTTTAGCAATACAAAAGTCGGCATTTGTTTTCTGGAATCATCAAACAGGAATATCAAATTATCTGTTTGAAAAGACGTCAAAATTTTTAAAATATGCACAAAATCATTTAATAACATGCACCTGTGACAAAAGAAGACCCGATTACATGGGAACCATTGGATCGAGCGATTGAAACCGAAGGTGACCTTTAAGGAAATTTCTTTTGCTTATTATTTACTGGGAAGAGCATTTTCCGGGTAGGCCCTGCCCTTGCAGGCCACTCAACGTTATTGAGGAGCAGCCCAAACTCCCGGATTAAACAGCCTCTTAGCTTTGTCTAATTTACTGCATATTTTGGAAGCCGAGATTTACCCCTCTTCCTCTTGGAAGCCATCCAGCAAATACTGAGAAGGAAAATGCACTTTGGATCGGAATGGCACTGTTTGTGGGCCAGAGCCCTGAGTTGGAGTCCCAGCTTGGCAACTTACCAACTGCAGGAGCTTGGGCAAATCACTTTCTCTGAGGCTCAGTTTACCCGTCTGCACAAAGGGATACTGAGACCTAGCCCAGCGGTGGGGAGAGGGCTGAGAGCCTTGTTTCAGGCCTCGTCAGCGTGCTGGCACAAACGTGAGTGCTCAGTAAACGACCACGTACCCTGCAGGTGCGAAGGACTTTCCTTGGCCACCTTCAACAAGGGGACGGCTCAGCAGGCTGTGGCATTGTTCTGCAGCAGCATGCTGCTTCCTGTTTACAAGGACCCTGCATATGTATGGCTTGAACTGTGGACACGGGGGACTTCCTGTGGCCTCTGCTTGGCCACGTGGAGCAGAGGACCTGCTCTAACTAGCATGCTTATTTTCTCTGGACTCAGGCTGAGTACCTTGTGCAAGGGATTTGTGAGGTGTGAGTATCCCAGGCGGTAATTTGGGCCAAGGACAGAGATTCTGTCCCAACAGGTACAATTTAAACCCTGGCCAATGGGCAAAGCTCCCTTGAGTACCTACTGTATACAGGACTCTATAAGGACACCTGCCATTCATGGAACACCCACTGTGTACATTTGCAGACTACCTACCACTAGCAAGCTGTTACAATTATGAAAATAATTATTGAGTGCCTACTCCATAAATAGTAGTCTATAATGACAATGTCAGCTTTTTTTTTTGAAAGCTTTGCCTTAGGATGTGTGTGCTTGCCTGAGAGAGAGACAGACAGTGAGAGGGAAAGTGAGAAATCACCCCCAGGGGGGATGGCCAAGCACGATCCCTTCTCCTCCATCCTTCTCCCGGGATCTTGGGCACGCACACACATGCACCTGAATCATGGTTCATGATTTTGAACCACGGTCAGCCACGTGGGAGTCCAGCAATGTAACCACTATGCCACCTACTGGTCCCCAATGTCAGCATTTTTGAAGGATCATTGTGTTTGATAAAAATATGTATATATATATATATAAATAATTTCTTTTTCTTTCTTTCTTCCTTCCTCCCTTCATTCCTTCCTTTCTTTTCCTTCTTTCTTTCTTTTGTTCTTTCTTTCACTCTCCCTCCCTTCCTTCCTTCCTTTTCTTTTCTTTTTAATTTGACCAGAGAGAAAGAGAAAGTGAAAAGGCAAGCCTCCAGGTCTGGGACCCTAACCACAGTCTGTCATGTGGGAGTCCAGCGCCCTTAACCACCACACCACTAGCCGGCCCCATGTTCTATGTACTTTATCAGAATATTTTATACTTGACCTGTCTGTACCTCAGTTTCCTCACCCGTAAAATTGGGATAATGGGGGACTAGCAGTTGGTGTAATGGCTACGTTACTGAATTTCCATGTAGTCTTCCTATGTAGTCGACCGAGGTTCAAGCCCCGGACCCGGCGACTTAAATTCACGCCAGGCGTGTGTGCATGCATGCCCAAGATCCCGAGAGAAGAATGGAGGAGAAGGGATTGTGGCATGGCCATCCCTCCTGAGGGGTGATTTCTCACTTTCTGTCTCTCTGTCTTTCTGGCGAGTGCATGTGCCTTACAGCAAAAACCTCTTCCCCCCAAAAAAGTGGGGTAATGGTACCTTTCTTAAAGAGGTGTGAGTTGTGATGATTAAATATATCAAAACATACAAAGCCTTTCAAACAATGCCTGGGGCCAGCCAGTGGTGTGGTGGTTAAAGTAGCTGGATCCCTTGAACTGAGCTGTTCAAGCCCTGAACCCGGCAGCTTGAAAAACATCCCAGCACATGTGCGTGTGTACCCAAATCCCGAGAGGAGGATCGAGGAGAGAGGATTCCACATGGCCATGCCCACTGGGGCATGCTTTCTCACTTGCTCTCTCTCTATCTTCAGAGAGCACACTTGCCCTGTAACAAACAAAACCAGTGTCTGGCATATAGTCCTAAGAGCTTAATAAATGTTGGTTATCGTTGTTAATATTGCATGAAACACTGTCATCACCCTTAGGTTAATGGAGTTACCCTTTCTGAGCCCGTATGGCACACAAAGCCTGTCATCAGCATTACAAGTTGGACAGTGGCACAGCGGTGAAACATGATGCTTGGCAAGGCTAACCCCCATCAGGTTCCAGATTTCCATCCAGAGACCCCCTGAGTATGCTGGGTACACGTGTGTTCATGGTTTGGGGCTGGCTGAGGCTGGGGTGGGTAATGTGGGGACCTGGCTGGGGGTGCTCTCTGATTCTCTCTCTCCAGCCTCATGGAAGAGATAGGTGAAACCCGAAAACAAGAGCATTTAATAGGTGTAGCCCTGGTGGCACAGTCGGTAGCAAACTGAACTGCAGTGCTAGAGGCCATGTGGCTAACTACTGGTTCAAATCCCTGAGTTGGTTTAAAAATACTCCAGGTCTGCTCATGTGCCCAAGATCCTACGGCGAGCTGTAGGGCTGGGGAGGGGGATCGCAGAGTGATGAGACCTGCCAAGGGTGCGTCTCTCTCTCTCCCTCTCTCTTTCTCTCTTTCTCTTTTACTCTCAGAAGCCTGTTGTTAGCCAGAACTGAGCTAGATGCTGGGCATCTCAGGAGCAGTGCCTAGGCAAGGGTCATACACCCTAACTGGGGGCATCTGGGCCATTTCAGAGCTGGCACCTCCAGAAGGAGGGAGGACAGACCACTCATCTGCCTCAGAGGAACAGGCAAAGATAGACCTGGAGCAGGGAGGAGACGGCTTGCAGTGCCGTGCAGAGGGCTTGGGAATCTGGCGCTGAGATGGCCCTTCCTGGGCCTATGTTCTTGTGAGTGTTTACCTGTTGGGGGGGGTCACTGGTGGGGTGACAACACACGAGACTGAGGCCACAGTCTTCTACCCAGGGAGGGAAGGGAAGCAAGACACAAAGAAAGAAGGCAGTGCATGCTGGGCCCAGGCCCGGGTGGCTCTCCCTTGGCCCGCGGACATGGACCAGAAGGAGGGGTAAATTCAGTAGGCCAGGGGCTTGGGCCTCCAGCAGGCCTCCAGTCCTGGGACCACATGGAGAGCTCGAGGTGGGGACACCAGGTTGTTACCCTCTCTGCTTGGACACTGGCTCAGCTGCAGCAGGTCGCTGCCCCCAAGCTCCAAGGAACCTTGTGGCCTCCAGGTTCTGCGTTATCTCAAGGTCAGCCCCGGTCCACACTCTGAGCTGCTATTGGTCGCCCAGGAGATGGGAGGGGCCGGGTGGGAGGGAAACCCCGGCTCAGGATCCCTGAGGCTCAAGTCCATGGGTGGGGGCACTTAATTCTTGGCTTGAGATGCTCTGAGCCTGCCTGGGACCAGGAGGAGATGTTTAGAAACATCAGCCTCGAGGGCCCCCATTCCAGACCGGGAAGCAGGCCTGGAGACGGGGCGCGGGGTATCCCAGATCTCAAGGTAGGCGGATGGCAGGACGAGGCGAGACCCCCAGTCCCAAGTCTCCCTGGCAGAATGGTGGCTAACTGGGGGCCTGGTGGGACCTGATTTCCCAGCAGCCGACTTGGCTGGGTAGCCCTGGGAACACTTTCCAGGAATTCCAGCAAGAAATCCAGGAAGGTGGAGAAAAGGGCACCTCATTCCGACTGCCATTCAGACTCTAGCCCGCACTTGGCCCACACAGAATCACGCACATAGAGATCTCCCGCAAGGGACCAGGCCCCGACACGCAACTACCACTGGCTACCTGGTCCAATATCTCGCATGCTAGCCTCAGAAAGGTTTCTCAGGGCCCAGCAGGTGGCATGGGGGTTAGGGTGCTGGACACTCCCACATAGCCGACCATGGTTCAAGTCCCGGACCTGGTGGCTTGCCTTCTCACTTTTCCTCTCTTTCTCTGTCTCTGTTTCTCTCTGGTCAAATTTAAATGAATGAATGAATGAATAAATAAATAAAATTAAATAAATCATTATTTTTTTAAATAAATAATTATTTTTAAAAAAGAGAGAAAGTATTCTCTATGTCCACTTTAGGCCCTGGTCATGAAAATCACATCTTTAAAGAAACAGGGTCAGCCCCCGGCATGGTAGTTAAGGCAGCTGGGTCCCACATGACTGATCACACAATTTAGTCCTAGACTGGGTGGCTTGAGAAACACATCAGGTACATATGCATGCGTGCCCGAAGTCCCAAAGATGGGAGGGGTGGGAGTGCAGTGTGATCCCTATGGGGGGGGTGTTTCTCCCTTTCTCTCTGTCTCTCCCTGGTTAAAATGCACGTGCCCTCTTGCATAAATAAATAAATAAATATTTTTTAAAACTTTATTTTAAAATTTGACCAGGGATAAAATGATAGGGAAAGCAAGAAAGCAAGCCACTGGGTCTGGGATTTGAACTATAGTCAACCATGTGGGAGTCCACTGCCCCTAAAACCATGCCACCTGCCAGTTCCAGCAAAATTTTTTTTTATTTTTAAAAAGTAAAGATTTAAGTATGTATAAAGTATTGGGTCATTGGAAAAGTCATGACGAACTTTTGCATAGAGAAACAGAAAAAATATGTCACGACATTTTCGACAACTCAGTACTTAGAACACTTCCTGCCACAAAATAAGTGCTCTATTGGGATTTCTTTTTTTCTTTTTCCTTTCTTTCTTCTTCTTCTTTTGTAGAGATTTTTGCTTTAAGGTACATGGACTTGCTGGGCAGAGAGAGAGAGAACGAGAGGAAAAGTGATAAATCATCACCCCCAGGGAGATGGCCACGCTGTGACCCCTTCTTCTCCTCCTGGTACTGTGGGCATGTATGCACACATACCCAGTGTGAGTTTCAAGCCACTGGATCCGGGACTTGAACCGTGGTTGGCCGTGTGGGAGTCCAGCGATGTAATTGCTACGCCACCTGCTGGCCCCATAGTGTTTCTTCTTGCTCTTCTATTATTATTATTATCGCTGCCTTTCTGCCCTTGTGGGCTTGTGCTAAAATCAACAACCCTGAACAAGAGGACTGCGGAGAGGAACTGGGAATGACCCGCTAGCCAGTCGCCCCCACGTGGGAAGCAGAGGCCAAGGAAGGCCAAGGACCTTCCTAGGGATTCACACAAGATGAAAACCAAAGATTCAAACTGAGCCTTGCAGGCTTGGTGTTCAGCTCACAGAGGACCAAGGCATTTGTTTTAGAGAGATTTTTGCTATAGGCCGTGTGTGCTCACCAGAGAGACAGAAAGCAAGAAATCTCCCTCCAAGGGGGATGGCCACTCCGCAATCCTTTCCATCTCCTCTCAGGACTTTGTGCACACACACACACATACCTGGTGTGAGTTTTAAGCCGCCAGGTCTGGGACTTGAACCATGGTCAATTATGGGGGAGTCCAGTGACGTGACCATTATGCCACCTGCTGGTCCCAAAGCCATGGCATTTTTTTTTTTTTGGAGAGGTTTTCGCTATAGGGCGCGTGCGCTCGCCAGACAGACAGAGAGAGACATAGAGACAGAAAGCGAGAAATCACCCCCCAGGGGGGATGGTCACGCCGCAATCCCTTCTCCTCCTTTCTCCTCTCGGGATCCTGGGCATGCATGCACACGCGCCTGGCGTGAGTTCTAAGCCACCCGGTCCGGGACGCGAACCACGGTCGACTACCTGGGAATCCAGCGACATAGCCATTACATTAACTGCCGGTTCCCAAGCCATGGCATTTTAAAATTGGTTGCTAACACGAAACAGTCGGCTCTCTGGCTTCTCTCATAAAGGCAGCGACCTATGTGAGAGTGGGACCCAGACCAGGCAGGCGCTCTCCGCTCACCCAGTGTCTGCTACTCCCTGCCGTCACCCAGCCCGGTTCACTCCTTGGCCTCTAACCTGCCTGGCCCAGAGACCCTTGAGTTTGTGACCCCCAAACTAAATGGCCACTGGCCCCCAGCAGCACACCTTGGGAGGAGCTTTCTGCCACAGAGAATTTATTGTCCACACCGCAGCCCGATGGACGCGTGCCCATTTCCCAGCGGATGTCGATGTCACCACCAGTTGGAGGGCTTGGAGATGGGCTCAGGGGCAGTCCAGCCTGAGCGGATTGCTTCCCAGAACTTGGGCAGACGACCTAAGGAAAAGAGCCCGTGTCCAAACAAAGGGAGCTCGGGCAGCTTGATCCCTGGCCTCTGTGGCAGCGTGGGAGACAGGCCCGGGCAGTGAGGCTGGTGTGAGCCGCTCAGGCAGGTGGAGTTGTCTAGGCACTGTAGTGCACGGGGGCCCCTGGTGGATGGCACCATGGAAGTGCTGGGGGTAGTGCCCTGAGCCGTGGCCATGCAGGCGCCGGGGCTGGAGTAACTGCGGTCCAGGTGGAGCGAGTTGGCGGCTCGTTCCAGGCAGTTAGCGGCGAGCCTGGGCAGGCTCAGCGTTTTGGGGCAGTTGTTGTAGAAGGCACTGGTGGATCGATCCAGGTAGTTGATGCCTTTGATGAGTTGGTCCAGGAAGGAGGGGCTGGAGGGGCCTGAGGGACGGTCTGTACAGAGCAGGCAGTGGGGGCCACTACAGCAGGAGGGCTTTCTGGCCACCCTGGGGTGGGTCGCCAGGTGACTGGTCTCCACGCACTTGGAGTTGTAGGGCCGGCCCATGCAGATCTTCCTCAGGGCCAGGCCGGTGGTGCTGGAGGGCGACTCCTGCTCAGAGTGGCTGCTGCAGCTGCTGGACTCCGAGTCACTCGGGGCGCGGGGGCGCTTGAAGCTGTTAGCCTTGCTCGGGCGGGGACCTGGGGCCCAGCCTGGAGCTCGGTTCACGCCGCTGGGATGGCTCAAGTGGCTGTAGGTGTTGGCATGGCTCACCTGGTGTCCAGGCATCCTCCGGGCCGGGTGGATCAAGCTTCGTGGCTGAGCTGGGAGAGCGTCTGGAGGTGACCTGGGCCTGGCAGGAGAGAGTTGGGGCAGCTCACCTGGGCACCCATTCTTCCCCCAGGATTTCTCTTCGGGTGTTCAGATACCCCCCTGCCCCTCATCCTCCCAGCCCCAGGGAGTCTCAAACTGGAAAACTGGCACCCTCTTCTTCAGGAAAGAAAAAGGATGGGAAGGAAGGACAATGCCTAAGACCAGAGGACACCCTAGAAGAAGCGGGGCAGTGTCTTCGTTTTCCTTCTACTCTACCCACACTCTGAAATTCCCATTTGCCTTTCACGCAGGGACTCAAAGCCCACAGAGGCCAAGGACTGGGTCTCTGATGGTAAAGTCCCAAGCAAGGACAGTCCTTCCTCAGAGGCGACACCCAGCAGCTCCCATCAACCTTCCCGCCCACCCCGCTGCTTCTGCATCCTAGATGTGATGTCCCAGCCTCGATGCGACATGACACGCACCCATTGCCTGGGGGCCAGCTCAGGGAGGAAGTTCCTACACTGTTCCCAGTTGACAGAGAGAAACTGAGGCTTGGGGAGGTGACCTGGCTTCCCTAGGATCTCGCGGGGTGTGAGTGGTAGGGCCAGGGCAGCATCTTCGGTGTGTCTGATGACCCCCGACAGACAATGCTGTGTCGTCAGGGGGACTTTGGCCTCCCTCATAGCCTGCTAAGGATGAAGGGGGGGGGGTGCTGCCAGGGCAGGGACATCAAGAGGGGTAAGGAGAGCGGGAATAGCCAACCACAACTAAATCGATATTGACTTTAGGAGCCCCAAACAGAGTTGGGGGATGGGGGTGAGACAAGTCCCCCAGGGGGCTGATTCTCTCTGAGCGTAGGGGATCTCCTCCCCCACCCCACCAGAGGAGGAGCACTAGGGTCCTTGGGCTTCCTGGCTAAAAGCTGGGCACTTCAGGGACACGAAGGCCTGACCAGGCCAAAGAGCTGCCCCCTCCTGGGCCCACCTGGACCCAGCCAATGACACTGTGGTTCCCCAGTGCTCACCGCCCCCCATGCTCAGCCAGAGGGAAGGCTCTGACCCCCACCCACCCCCCACTGCCAGCTCAGTGCTAATTTTCCCTGTCCACCTGGCAACAACAGCTGTATTCGAGGCCGTCCCGCCTGGAGACCAGCTGCCGGCCCCTTCCCAGCCCACGGCCTGCCCGCTGCCCCTGTCCTTTGGGCCAGAAATGGGTGGAATGTCCAGACCTGGCCTCTCCCACCCCCTGTCCCCCACCCCGTCTCCTCTGAAAAGACAGAGGTGACCGGGGGCTGACCCAGGCAGAGCCCCTTCTGGCCAGCCGCGTCCCTCTGCCACAGGGCTTTGCCGGCTCACTCTGTCTTCTAGGAGGTGGGTGACTTAGACCTCCTCTTGCGATCCACTGCGGATACCTTCATGCCGCCACTCCAGACTGCTGGCCATGTCATAGAATCATGGAATCCTAGAGCCGGGAGGGGCCCCCAGGGTCATCCTGGCCAGGCCCCTGCGTCAGGGTCAGAGCTACTTTAGCCTGCCAGGACAGATGGGCCCTATTTTTGAAACGAGGCTGGGTGGCCTTTTTCCAGGGTTCCTTGTTTTTCTCATGTTTAACTACTCCGGGAGCCAGGGAGTTTTATGTTAGCTCAAATTTAACTCCTGCTAGCTGTGGTCAGCATTCATTTCTTTTCTTTTCCCACTGGGTGGGCAAACATCGAATCCCTCTAGAGTTATTTTTTAAAAATTATTATTTTTATTTAATTTTATTCATTATTAAATTTAACCAGAGAGAGACAGAGAAGGAAAGTGAGGAAGTCCAGCCACCAGGTCTGGGACTCGAACCGTGGTAAGCCACGTGGGAGTTCTTCACCTGAACTACCACACCACCTACCAGCCCCGGTTGAGTGCTGCCTCTGTGGATGACCCATTCTCAGGTATAATACCAATGTCTTTCTCCCTTCTCACCCAGCCCTGGTGCAGTCAACAGCCCTGTGCGAAGCACCTCTTCGGGGTCAGGCTCTGGCTACAGTCCGAGGCTCCTTCAGGGAGCAGACCTCAGGGCCGCTTTCAGAACCCAAGCCTCTCTTTTGGGTCTGGCCCATAGGCGTGTCTGATACGTATTTATTGAATGAAAGGATTTTATTCTTTAAAGTCTCGTGGTATTTGCCAGGAAAGACCTCTCTCCTGCTTTCTTTTCCCTCAAATATTAATAATATAGTTTTATTTTCACTATGAAACATTCTCAGACCTGGACCAGCAGGTGGAATGGTGATTAAGGTGTTGGGCTCTCTCATGGCGGACCCCAGTTGAAGTCCCAGACCCAGAGGCTTGAAAATCAGCCACGAACACGTGTGCCCAAAATCCAGAGGGGAGAATGGAAGCGAGGGACTGAGGTGTGGCCATCCACCCTGGGGGGTGGTTTCTCACTTTCCCTTTCTGTCTCTGGAAAGTGTATGTGCCCTAAAATGAACTAAATAACAATACATTTTAAAAATTTTAGAGAGACCAGCAGATGGCGTAATGGTTACGTCACTGGACTCTCACATAGTGACCGTGGTTCAAGTCCCAGGCCCGGTGTGTAAAACTCATGCCAGGTGCATGTGTCCCTAAAATCCCAAGAGGAAAATGGAGGAGAATGGATTGCCGTGTGACCATTCCCCTGGGGGACGCTTCTCACTTTCTGTCCCTCTGTCTCTCTGGCAAGGTGACTGTACTCAGGGAGGTCTCTCCAGACATGAACCCAGAACCTTCCTGTGTGGACCAACTCTCAGGGCATTGCGTTTTACTGCCGCTCCACCGTCTGTCCCTAGCAATCACTCTTCCAGTTCAGGACTCGCTCACGGTGGGGCCCTGCGCTTGGTTCTCTTTCGTACCCTCCGACTTAGAATTGTTCCTCGGCCTTTCTTTGTCTTTCCGGACACTGACGATTTTGAAGAGTACAGGCCAGTTTTTGGAGGGTGTTCTTCGATCTGGGTTTATCTGACGTTTCCTAACGAAAACAGATCCAGGATTACGAGCACTTTGGCATAGCTACCCCTGAGACGGCCCTCCTTTTCCCACGGTCACTGACAGGGCCTTTAGCCTCAGGGTGGGGTCGAGTTGTTTAAACGGGGAGCCAAGACAAGGGTTCACAGGGTCTCCCCGCCTGGAGGAGGAAGAGGAGCGAGGGGGAACTCATTGAACCTGGAAGCGGTGTCCTCAGTTCCCTGTGGGGCCCGAGCCAGGGCTTGGCTCTGCTCTGGGCTGGGGGCCGGCAGGCAGGCAGCCAGCTGGAGGGCTGGGCCTCGGGGCTGTTTGTCCTGAAGGTACCCAGTACCAAGAGCACTAGCCATTTCTGGCCTGGGCACGAAGAGTTGCTGGAAATAGCTCTGGGACAATTATTTCAGGAGGAATGTGCTATCCTCCATCTCCCCAGAAGACCAGGCTGTGTTCCATAGGGTCAGGAAGGTCTGTCTCTGGCTCCCCATGCTAGGGGACCCGTAGGCCTGCTGGGGTCACAGAGGCCTCAATGGGGTAGGAGCAGAAAACGGGTCTGGGAGACAAAAAAGCCTCCTCTCCTGCTGGGGGAAGGTGACTCTGTCATTAGTTCTCAGATTCTGGGATCTCTGGGGCTGGCCTGGAGTTAGGAAGGGCCAGCTGAGGTGCCGCTGACTCTGAGCCCGGGGACACATGGTGGGGAAGCTGGTGGGAGGTGTCTTGCCCAGGCCCATCTGGAAAGCCGACACTGGTGGAGCACCTACTGTGTGCCGAGACCTGACATTGTCCGGGCCTGGCCTTTCATTTCATCTTCACAACAGTCCTAAAGGGTAGGTATTTTCTTTTCCAGATGAGGTAATTGGGGCTCAGAGAGGGCAGGAGACTTGCCCAAGCTTGTCCAGGAGGCCAGAATTAGAACCTGGCCTTCTGATTACGGAGCCTACAGGCTTAAGCACCAAGCAGGGAAGAGGGAGGGCCACCCCTCACCCGGTGAGGACTTGGGAAGTGCCACTGTGGACCTAGCACAAGGGGAGGGGTCTAGCTGCAGACCCCATCCTCCACCGCCCAGCCAAGCCTCCCTCCCCAGCATTGCAGGATGGGTGTCTCTGAATGTCCTGGGGGGTGCCCTGCCCTGCTGAGGCTCCAGCTCCAGGGCACCCCTCTTGCCCCACCGGGGCCACCCCCAACCTTGCTTCCTGAGCTCCTTTACCAAATCAGCAGCAAATCCTGGGCTTCCCTCATGCCCGACTGCTCTCTGCCTTCTCCCTTGACTGCCCTTCTCTGCAGGGGCCCCCACTTAGCACAAAAAGTTCAAGGGCATGGTTCCTCCGGGGTCCCTCAGAGTAAGGGAAGCAGCTCTCTTCCACAGAGATCTTGCACCCTGGCCCCTTCACACCCTTTAACCCCTCACCTGGAATTTAGCGCGCAAGCCTGAGATGGCGCAGGTGTATCCCTTTGTCCCTCAGCCACGTGGCTCTTGGGAGCATCACAGGTAAGAAGCCAGCCCAGCTCAGGAGCCACCTGCATGTGACACCCACATCAAAGAAATGGCCAGAGCCCAGAGCCATAAAGTCTTCAGGCCTCTTACGCCCTGCCTGAAAGGTGTGTGGCCAGCCCCAGGTGACTCTAGCAGGGTGACTCACCTGAGCCCTTACCTGGCATTGGGCCACCTTGCCTGCAGGGCTGAAATCTCGCCCTGGGCCAGGATTCTGGCTGTCCCCTGCAGCCTTCCCCCCACCCAGGACAGTAAGTCACGCCCAAACATCCCCTCCAGGATTCTGGCCCTCCCCTCACCAGCTGCCAGAAACAGCGCCTCCCCAAGCTTCCACACCCACACATCCCCTCCAGGATTCTGGCCCTCCCCTCCCCAGCTGCCAGAAACAGCGCCTCCCCAAGCTTGCTTGTGGCAGGCACAAGCCAGGGCAGATCTGGGCTCAGGAGCACCAGGCAGGTGTGGCCTGGTGGGAGCCACAGCCAGCAGGAGCCCCCTCCTGCCAAGCTACCCGAGGGCTTTGAGAGCTGAACAGCTCATCTGGGAGCTGACAAGGCTCCCATCTTTATGGGCCCGGGAAACTCCCTGTAAGGTGCGGGGCTGGGGAGACATCACCCGCAGGCTCATGTAACCTTGCTGTGAGCACGCAGTGCCCTGGGAGGCAGGACGGCAGGTGACTGGCTTGTGCTAGGGCCTGGGGCAAGTAGCTGAACTTTTTTTTTTTTTTTTGAAGAGGTTTTTGCTATAGGGCGCGTGCGCTGGCCAGCCAGACAGAGACAGAGAGACAGAAAGCGAGAAATCACCCCCCAGGG
>NW_006159616.1:1995090-1997502 GCF_000334495.1 Tupaia belangeri chinensis | reverse complement strand
TCTCTCTCTTTTTTTTTTTTTTTTTTTTTTTAAAGAGAGACTTTTGGAGAGCGGCAGGTGGTGTGGTGGCTGGGCGCACTGGATTCCCACATGGCCAACCGTGGTTCAAATCCCAGACGTGGCTGCTTGCTCTCTCCCTTTTCCTTTCTCTCTCTCTCTGGTTAAATTAAAATAATAATAATAACAATAGCAAATGGAATTAAATAAATAAATAAATCTTTAAAAAGAAAGCGAGGGAGAGACTATTGCTATGGGACTTGGGCCCTTGCTGGAGAGCCAGAGAGACAGAAAGCGAGAAATCACCCCCAGGGGAGATGGACACTCTGCAATCCCTTCTCCTCCATTCTTCTCTTGGGATTTTGGGCACTCACGCACATACAACCAACATTTTTCAATCATTGTGTCCAGGACTTGAACTGCAGTTGACTACGGAGAAGTCCAGAACTTCAACCACTATGCCACCTGCTGGCCTCAATAGCCGAATATTCTTTAAGTCTCTAGGTCCCATTTTGAGAAATGGGTGCAAAGACAGGGTCGGTGTGTTGACTTGACTGGCTTACAGTAATGAAGAATGTTGGGCTGGCCTCATGGCCTAGTGGTTAAGGAATCCAGGTCCCAATGGCTGACCGTGGTTCGAGTCCCACATGTGGAGTCTTGATAAACACTTGCATCTGAAAGGATAGAGAGATGGAGGAGAGAGGACTGCGGTGTGACCATATCCCATTGGAGGGGGGCTTTTTACCTGTCTCTCTCTCTCTCTGATGAGTGCTTGCACCCTCTGGCAAAAATAAAAATAAAAAGATAAAAAGATAACAGAGGGCCCGGAGGTGGTGTGGAGGTTAAGGTGGCTGGATCCCACGTAGCTGACTGCAGGGACTGAGTACCTGGACTGCCACAGTGGACTGCCACAGTGGCAGCTTGGAAAAAGCGCCTGGCCTGTGTGTGTGCCCAAAACCCAGAAGAGAACGGAGGAAAAGGGACTGCGCACGGCCACTGCTCCTGGAGGGTGCTTTCTCATTTTCCTCTGTCTCTAGTAAGCTCATGCACCCTATAGCAAAAAATAAATTAAAAAATGATAGTGAGTGTTTATGAAATGCTCCATGGGTCCCAGGCCCAGTTCCAAATGCATTATCAATGCACAGGCTTCTACACTGAGATGCCGGCCTGCAAGAGCGGACTGCTAAACATTCTGGGCCTGGAGCTGGCGCTTGTGTGGGGGCTGAGGCACTGGACTCCCACATGGCCGTTCGAGTCAGTTCCGCCCTCGCTTTCCCTTTCTGTCTCTCTCTGGGCAAGTTAAATAATAATACTAATAATAATAAATAAAATTAAATAAACAATTCTTCAAGGGCCAGCAGTTGGCATACTGGTTGAGACATTGGACTCCCACATGGTCGACTACAGTTCAAGTCCTGGACCCAGCAGCTTGAAACTCACTCCAGGTACATGTGCATGCATGTTCAAAATCCCGAGAGGTGAATGGAGGAAAAGGGATTGCAGAGTGGTCATCCCCCCAGGGGCGATTTCTTGGTTTCTGTCTCTCTGTCTCTGTCTCTCCAGTGAGTGCACGTATCCTATAGCAAATGTATATATATATAATGTGCGTGTGTGTGTGTGTGTGTGTGTGTATTATGTAATCACATTTAAAAAATAACAATACTTCTTTTTATTTGTTTTTGTTTGGTTGAGGCGTTTGCCTTAGGGCACATGCACTTGCAGTGAGGGCTGGGGGACAGAGACAGTGAGAGGGAAAGTGAGAAATCACCACCCGGAGGGATGGCCATGCCACAATCCACCTCCACTCTCCTCCCAGGATCTTGGTCATGCACACACACGCACCCAGCATGAGTTTCGAGCCACTGGTCTGGGACTCTACGTGGTCAGCCATGTGGGAGTCCAGCAATATAACCACTACGCCATCTGCTGGTCCCAGTAATAATTCTTTAAAGAAAACTTCTGGGGCTGGGACTAGCAGGAGGCATAGTGGTTAAGGCATTGGACTTGCACATTGTCAACTCTGGTTCGAGTCCTTAACCTGGTGACTTGAAAAATCACACCAGGTGTGTGTGAGAGCATGCCCAAATCTCAAGAGAATGGAAGAGAAGGGACTGCAGTGTGGCCATTCCCTCTGGGGGGTGGTTTCTCACTTTCCCTCTCACTGTCTCTGTCTCTCTTCAGCAAGCACATATGCACTATGGCAAAACAAAACAAAACAAACAAAATTTAAAAAAAAAAAAAAAAAAAAATAACCTTTGGGCCAGCAAAGGGGATGACATGGTGGTTAGGGTGCTGGACTCCCACATGGCCAATGACAGTTCAAATAAAGTCCAAGAGCAGGCAGCTTGAAATTTATGCCAGGCACATGGGTACACATGCATATGTGCCGAAAAATTCCAGGAGGAGAATGGAAGA
>NW_006159616.1:1985277-1995066 GCF_000334495.1 Tupaia belangeri chinensis | reverse complement strand
TTTCTGGGCCGGCGCATGGCCTGGTGGTTAAGGTGGCTGGATCCCACCTGGCCTACCCGCGGCTCCTGTCCGAAACCTAGCAGCTTAGAAAAACACACTGGGTGGTCACGGGGTCCCAAAATTTCAGAAGGAAGGAGAAATGGGGAAGGGCTGTGGTGTGATCGCGCTCATGTGGGGCGCCTGCTTGGCACCCCCTTCCCCGGCCTCAATCCAGCACATATGCCCTCTGACAAACTGGAAAATAAAAACTTCTGGAATTTTGGTGAACTACTGGTCAGCCACAGGGAGCTGAAAACCAGACATAGTGGGAAGTTACACCACAGGAACTGGCATACGTGACAAATCAGGGCTTGTTTTGTTTTGTGTGAGACCTGGTCACCAGCACACTAGTGAAGTCATGTGGCTGTGGCCAAACGCTGGCTCTTTATTTATTTATTTTTATTTGTTTGTTTAGATTTTTTACCATGGGGTACATGTCCTCATAGGAGGAAGACGGAGAGACAAAGAAAGTGAGAAATCACCCTTCCCCCAGCAGGGGGCATGGCCATACCACAATCCCTTCTCCTCATTCTCTCGGTGTTTTGGGCATGTACACACATGTGCTTGGAATGTTTTGCAGGCTGCCAGGTCCAGGACTTGAACTGTAAAGTTGGTTATGTGGGATCCAGCACCTTAATCACCATGCCACCTGCTGGCCCATAATGTTAACTATTATTTTTAGAGAGAGATTTTTGTTATAGGACATGTGCACTTGGCAGAGAGACAGAAAGAGAGAGACAGAGATAGAAAGCAAGAAATCATCCCCAGGAAATGATCACACCACAATCCCTTTTCCATTCTCCTCCCAGGATCGTGGGCACACATGCACATATGCTTGACATGATTGTGAGAGTCCAGGATGTAACCACTACGCCATCTGCTGGTCCCAACGTTAACTTTTTTTACACAAAGTTATTGCCATAGGGTGTGTGTGCTCACTGGAGACAGACAGAGAGACCACGAGCGGGAAAGTGAGAAAACTCCCGCCGGGAGGCCATGCCACACTCCTTCTCCTCCATTCTCGTCGGATCTTGGGCATATAGGCACATATAGCTAGCATGATTTTCAAGCCACCAGGCCCAGGAGGATTTGGGGCATATAGGCACATATGCCTAGCATGATTTTCAAGCCACCAGGCCCAGGACTCGAACTGTGATCGGTGGTGGGAGTCCACCACTGTCACCACTATACCACCTGCTGGCCCTGTAATGTTAACTTTTTAAATCTCTGTTTCTCCATTCATAAAACCATAATCATAATGGCCTGTGAATACTGAATATTAGCCTTGCTTTGCAAGCATTAACTCGTTTATTCCTCAACGTCACCGTCAGCAATAGAGGTTTTTCAAAGGAGAGAGTGGAGGGCAGCGGTGAAGTAGCGCCTCAGGAACAGCCCAGGCGAGCCCGCGCAGTCTGCTCAGGACTGCCCTCTGGTGGTCTGAGGCGGTACTCGCAGTCGCCCTTCTGTAAGCATTACCGAGTGGAGGCGCAGGCGCGCCCGGGCTCCGAGATCACCCTTTCCTTTCGGTCCAGTGGAACAGCTCCCGTCTCTCTCCTGTGCGCAGTGGGATGCTCACAGCCTTCCCTGTGTTTTTCAACCTACCAGGGCCAGGACTCAAACCGTGGTTGGCCTTGTGGAGCCTGCTCCCAATGCACAGCACGTAACCGCTGTGCTATGGGGCCGGCCTATTCGTTTCTTCCTGGAGAGAGCGAGGCAGAGCGAGAGAGGGGCACCCTCAACGGCGTGCTCGTGCCACGACCCCCCGCTGGCCTCACCAGCTCCATCACAGGCCTGCGTGTGCCCGGCGTGCACAGGGAGCCCTCAGGACGCCAGCCTGGGACTTCCGTATACGGTCTCGGCATGGCAGAGTTCTGTCACCCTGTGCCACTGCTGCTTGTCACCTCTCACTCTGAATCCCTGCTCTGGACCAGTTCTGGCCCCTCCTGCCGCCCTACCTCCTGGGGCTGTCGTCTCCCCTCAGCAATCCCACACTGGCCACTGCTCCCTGCTGGTCCCTGCACGAACCCTCCCAGACACACAGCTATTGTGACGGACCATGGCACAGCATGGCAGAGGGGGTGACGAGGCAGCACGGGACAGAAAACAGCTCAACAATGGATATTTCACAATTTCTCAGTTCTTTTCTCTATCTTCTCTCTCTCGTTTGTTTAGATTTTTGCACTCACCGGGGAGAGACAGAGACAAAGGAAAAGGAAGCTATCACCCTCCGGGGGGATGGCCGCACGGCAGTCCCTTCTCCTCCTCGGCAATCCCTTCTCCTCCTCTCTCGATGTTGGGCACACGCCCAGTGTTTTTCAAGCTGCTGAGTCTGGGACGTGAACCTCAGCATCAGTAGTGTGAGACCTAGGGCCTTAACCACCATGCCACGTACTGGCCCTCTCTCTGGTGAGTACATGTGCCCTCTTTTCCTTTTCTGCAATGACTATCAGAGGGCACATGTACTCATGAGGCCAGAGCACCCCTCCAGTGGGATGCGGTCGCGCCGCCATCCTTTCTCCTCCGTGTCTTCATCCTACTAGGATTTGGGCCTGCACACTTGCCCAGCGTGTTTTCAAGCAGGGACTGAGCCTCGAACCACAGTCGGCCTTGGGGGATCCAGTTCCCTTCACCTCTAGGCTATGGGGCCAGCCCTGTTGTCCACCTTATCTTTTCCCTTGCCTCTGGTGTAGGCCCTCCATAGGCCCCCACCCTAAACGGTGCCTGGCTTTCGGCCACGGGCCAGAAAAGCCCGCATGCCCCTTCTTTGTTGCCCCCGGCAAAGTGGCTCCTGACTCCCTCCCTTCTCACTGGGGTGGCGGTGGAGGTGGGGAGGCTCACCCACATGGAGGTGTTCTCTCACACAGGAGCCGGCTTCCTTCAGCCACCCCCACGGAGCGCTGGAAGCAGCCGCTGACAATTTCCGCTTCCTGTAAATGTGCCCGATGACAAGATTCTCTCACCATTGTGCAGAAAAGCCTTCCTGCTCCCGGGAGGGGCGCTTGGCGTGAGGCTCTGTGTGTCCACTCTAACAGCTGGGGACCTTGAGCAGGCCCTCTGCATGCCCAGTGGCTCAGCTGCCAGCTGGCATAGTAAGACCCCTTCCCTGCTCGGTGGATCCCTGGAGTGCGAAAGGCTCTGGGTAGGCCCCAGCTGTTGCCACCAGTCTTTGACTGATGAGGAACCCGGGTTCTAGACCCAGCTCTGCAGCAACTTGCTGAAGGAGCTGGCCTTAGTCTGCTCAGCCGGAGAAGGCGAGTCTGGGACTAGACGGTCTCCACAGCCTGCCCCAGGCCTCTGGTCCTCATTAGTGGTGCCCACAGATCCCGGCCTTGTGCTCTTGGGGCCCTTCTGGGCTCTGGCCTGTGTCCCCCTTCTCTTGGCTGCGCAATGAACCATACTGTAAGGTTTTCCTCAGTTCTGCAGGCCCTTACAGCAAGCGATCAGCCCTGAGGCGGCCGCACCCTCCGCGTTACAGCTGGTTGGTCAGATATATTGGGGTGGCGTGGCCCCAGCATGGGGGACGGGGGTCTAGAATGGGCATAGTCCAGGGGGGACTGAGCCCCAAGCTCTTTAACATGTGGGATGTAATGCAGCGTAGTCGACCATGGTTTGAATCCTGGACCTGGTGGCTTAAAACTCACACATGCCCAAAACTCCAGAGAGGAGAATGAAGGGTAAGGGATTGCAGTGTGGCCATCCCCCTTGGGGAGTGATTTCTCACTCTCTGGTGAGTGCAACTGCCCTATGGCAAAAAAAGAAATAAAAAACCTCTCTAAAAAAATGAATTGCTGGAATCCCAGTTGGTGTCAAAGAATAGGTGAATTGATTGGTCAGAAAATCTCACAGCATTTTGTAAAAGAAGCTCTTACCCACAGAAGAGGCAGGTCCCAGGAAACGAGGAGAGCAGGGTCAGTCTGTGAAGGAGTTGCTGTGACCACTGTGCAGACGGTGAAGCCCGACGGTAAGGTCCCAGGGAACATTCTACTACTGCTGTTGTTGTTGTTGTTGGCTGGAGGGTACATATGAGCACCCGAGAGAGAGAGAGAGAGAGAGAGAGAGAGAGAGAGAGAACCAGAGAGGAAGAGGGAGGGAGGGAGGGAGAGGGAGAGAGAGAGGGAGAGAGGGAGGGAGAGGGAGAGAGAGTGGGAAGGCACCTCTGCCCCTCTCCTGGGGGACAGCCGTGCTGCAATCGCTTCTCCATTTCTCTGGAGATTCGGGGCACACATGCCTGGCATATTTTTCAAGCGACTGGGTGTGGGACTCAAGTCGTGCAGTCAGCCATGTAGGATTCAGCCAGCGTAACCACCACGCCACAGGCTGGCTCAGATGGGGCTTTTTTTTTTTTTTTTTTTTTTTTTTTTTTGTTTGCCATAGGTGCCAGAGAGAGCCAGTGAGAAGGAAAGTGAGAAATCACCTCCCAGAGGGAATGGCCGCACCCCAATATCTCCTCCGTTCTCCTCTTGGAATTTTGGCCACCCACTCACATGCTCCTGGTGTGATTTTCAAGCCATCAGGTCCGGGACTTGAACCACGGTCAGCCATATGGGAGTTCAGTGTCTTAACCTTCTGGCCCCCGTGGTATTTTTTTTTTTTTAATAAAGAATTATTTATTTATTTCTATTTGTTATGATTGTTTTTTACTTTAAACAGAGAGACAGGGAAAGGGAAAGTGAGAAGGCAAACTGCCAGGCCCTGGACTCGAACCGCAGTCAGTCACGTGGGAGTCCAGCACCGCAACCACCATGCCAACTGCTGACTCTAATGCTATTAGTCTTCGAACCTTTCTGGACACTTGAAGTTTCCCTCAGTGATCAACGTGGGGAATAAGGAAGCAGCAGGACCGCGTGCAGAGGGGCCCTGGGTCGGCTCTGGGCTCTGGTTTCAGCTACGCCACTGCGCCTCTCTGTGACCTTGAGCAAGTCACAGCCCTCCTTGGGGCTGGTGTTGTCCTGGCGGGTTCTCACGCACTTCAATCCACACGGGTACTGCGCGTCTACAGGCCCTCTTGGTTTACTCACTGCATCTCCCGCCGCATCTAAGGGCCTCTTCTCATCCCTGTCTCTTTGGTGCCCGGCATAAGCCTTGGCCCTTGGTGGGTTCACCGGAGGAAGACAGGCAGGCAGGCAGGCAGGACAAGTGGATGGGTGCCAGGCCGTGTCCTGGAACGTCTCTGCGCCGAGGATGTGAGGTTCCCGTCAGGAAACCTGGGATCCCCTCAGGACGGAACTCGCAGGATGCACCTCCTCCTGCCCGTGCTCCTGTGTGCCCTAGGAGGCAAGGCCTCTGCTTCCTGCCACGGAGACCCTGCCCAAGCCTGGCCCAGCCCTGACTTCTGGTGCTACCAGGAGAGCACCAGGAAACAGACCTGAAGGCAAGAGCCCCCTGGGCTTGGGCTAGGCTCAGTCTTCTAGTGGCATGGGCTGAGCCGTGGACCTGGTGAGCTGAAGCCCTCCCTGCCCAGCCTGGCAGCTCGGCCCCTCTGCCCCAGCGCAGGCATGTCTCCAGCCCGACACCACCCTAGCAGTTCCATAAATACCAGGCAGCCTGCCCACAGGGAGGGCAGGGGTTAGGAGGTCTGGGAGTGGCCCCACCTCTGCCTCTATAGGCTGGCCTGGTGTGGGTGCCTCCCGGAGCCTCACCTGGTTGCTTCAGCCTAGGTCACCCGTAGGGTACTGCAGGGATTCATTCCCTCCCCGTACCATATGTAAGGGTCTCAGAAAACACGCTAAGCGGGGCCAGCAGGTGGCATCGTGGGGAAGGTGCTGGACCCTCACATGGCCGACCATAGTCTGAGTCCTGGACCTGGTGGCTTGCTTTCCCACTTCCTCTCTCACTCTGGTGAGTGCACATGTCCTGTAGCGAATTAAATAATAATAATAATAATAATTGGAGCCTGCAGGTGGTGTGGTCGTTAAGGGCACTGGACTCTCACATGGTCCACTGTGGTTCGAGTCCAAGACTTGGTAGCTTGCTTTCTCACTTTCCCTGTCTGTCCGTCTCTCTCTCTCACTCTGTCCCTAACTGATCAAAATAAAAATAAATTTAAATGATAATGATACATAAAATTAAAAAAAAAAAAAAAAGGAAAAACAAGCTAAGTTTTCAGACACGGTTGAAGCCACATAAGCCCTGGCAGCCCACACCCTCCCCTCTCAGAGGGCAGCGTCCACCTGGCGTCCCACTGTTGCAGCTGTGTACCTTTCTTGCCTGTCGGTCTACACGGCAGGTACCGCTGCCCACCTGTTCTAAAGTTAGGAACCATGGCATTACGCTGGGTGAGCATTCTGTAGGACATATGCTTTCGAGGTATGTTTGTATCAATATACGCAGATCTAGGTTCAATCATTCCTTTTTTTAAGTGAAACTAACTTTTATTTTATGTATTCTTTTTAGACGTTTTTGTCGTACAGTGTGTGTGTTTGCCAGAGAAAGACAGAGAGTGAGAAAGTGAGAAATTACCCCACAGGGGGGAGAGCCTCACTGAGATCTCTTCTCCATTCTCCTCTTGGTATTTTGAGCTCACACGCACACATACCCGGTGTGACTTTCAGGCCACTGGGTCTATGACTCGAACCGCAGTCGGCCATGTGGGAGTCCAGTGCCTTACCCTCTACACCACCTGCTGGCCCCATAGGTTCAATGCTTTCCACTGTTTACTGCTGTATTTTACAAATACGCAGTTCATCCATCTCTCCTGTTGATATATACTATGTTTCTTTCCAATTATGTTCTATTCTTTGATTTCTCATTGCCAGAGGGTGTGTGCACTTACGCAAGAAACTGAGAGACAGAAAGCACCTCCCAATGGGGACAGAGTCACACTGCAGTCCTTTCTCTTCCATTTCTCCATCCTGTCAGGATTTGCGCATGCACACATGCACGTGTGCGCACATGCCAGCGTGCTTTTCTAGTTCCCAGGACCAGGATTTGAACTGTGGTCAGCTCTATGGGATCTGGTTTCCCATGCACATGGCCTAATCCACTGCACTATGGAGCCAATCCTCTTTCTTCCTTTCTTCTTTTTAGCTTGCTATGAGGCACATGTGCTCCCCGGAGAGACAGAGAGAGAGGAACGTGAGAAATCACCTTCAGGGAGGATGGCCAAGCCACAACCCCTTATCCTCCGTTCTCCTCTTGGGATTTTGGGCACACGCACCCAGTGCATTTTCCAGGCTGCTGAGTCCCAAAGTCGAACTGCTCAGTTGGCCATGTGGGATCCAGTTGCCTTAATCACCATGCCACCTCCTGACCCTCTTTCTTTTCTTTATTTAATGACGAAACAGAAGGGCAGCACCCCCAAAGGGGTCTTACTTTTTTTTTCGTGATGTAGTACATGCACATGCATGGGGTCGGGGGAGGGGGAGAGAGAGGAGCACCCTCCCTGGGTCTGGTCGTGCCACGATCCCCTTCCTCCAGTCCTCCGGCCTATGAGATCTGGGTACCTGTGAGTGTGCCTGGCGTGTTTCAGGCTGATCTTGCCAGGGATTCCGACCGGTCACCGCGTGAGATCTGCTTTCTCTTCTTTTTTTTTTTTAAGGTTTTTTTTTTTCCCCCCCCTAGGGCATGTATGCTCGCTAGTGAAAGAGAGACAGAGATAGTGAGAGGGAAAGTGAGAAATTACCCCCCAGGCTGAATGGTCACAGGTCAATCCCTTCTCCTCCATTCTCCTCCTAGGATCTTGGGCACGTACATACATGAGTTTAAGCCGCCCGGTGGGACTCAAACCGTGGTCGACTACATGGGAGTCCAGAGACGTAACCATTACACTAACTGCTGGTCCCAGATCTGCTTTCTCTTTACAGCATTCACTGCCGCACCATGCAGCTGGCCCCCACAGGACCTTGACACCACAGTCCATCCCCAGCATCAGCCAGTTCCAGATCACAGGGGCGCCGGTGCCAGCATGTTTGAGAAGGTCTCTGGATGAGAACCCGGAACCTTCCCTCTGGGTCAGCCTTACGGTGTCACGTTCCACTGCTACACCGTCTTTTTGTTATTTTAAGCAATGCTGGAATTTTCTCGCACATGTCAAAGATGAATGAAGTGGGGCCGGCAGGTGGTGTGGTGGCTAAGGTGCTGGACTCCCACATGGCTGACCATGGTTCGAGTCCTCCACCTGGTGGCTTGGAAATCATACCAGGCATGTGTGCGTGTGTTCCCAAAATCCCCGATGGGGAACAGGGAAGGGATTGCAGCATGGCCATCGCCCCACCCGCCCCCGAGGGTGATTTCTCACTTTCCCCTCTCTCTTTTTCTCTTTGATGAGCACACACGCTTCGTTTAGGCAAAAACAAAACAAAACAAAACAAAAGAATTATGTAAAGATGGGCATTACTGGGGTATACATTCCTTGACTCGTGGTGTTCACTATTCGTTTTGATCACAATGTCGTGTGAACCCAAATTGGGGCAAACAGCTTGACAACAGGTTGTGAGGCTGGGACTCCGGAATGCGAGAGCGAGAGCCGTCGGGCCTCGGCTTCCCATGTGCCGAGCCCCATGCTCAGTGCTTTACCCGCTCCGATTCTCACCACGCCCTCGAAGGAGCCACCAGTTACCCCAGCTGAGGAAACAGGTACAGCGAGGTCAGGGATCTTGGCTGAGGCCAACGATGATTGAGCCAGAGTTCCACTCAGACCTGGGCCTGTGACTCCACTGCCTGTACTTTAATCTGAGCTAATTCCTTTGTCCATGCCGTCAGCCATTCATCTAACACGAACCAAGCACCAACTCCACGCCAGGGCACGGAAGCCCAAGGGACACAATCCCTAAAATTGGTGGTAGGCATATCCACCATACTCAGCTGAATTCCAGCTAGTAACCCCTGGGACCTGGCCTCTTGCTCAAGCACCCTTACAGAAACCAGGCAACTTCCCTGGAAAAAAACCGGAGAGCCATGGCTCTCGGGCACCCCCTCCTGGTAGTTTGTAGTATTACACCTGGAGCTGAGGGATGCAAGCGTGGCTGTGAAGAGGGGCTCCCCGGTTCACTCCTTCTGCACTGCAACTTCTGCCAGCAATCCCATTTCAGGGGGTGCTACAAGGGAGCTCTTGTCAGACAGGTTTCATGTCCTACCCTTGGCCAGGCCCAAACCAAAGGCCAGAACAAGAAGGAGCCGGAGTGAGATGTTTCTTTGATCGGGGAGGAGTGTGTGCTGGCTCATGTGTATGTGTGTGCCTGCGGTTGTGTGTGTGAGTGTGTGAGGAGTGTGTCTCTGGGGCGTGCCAGGCTGCAGATCCTGGGTGGGAGCTTGGGCTGGGCTGGGCACAATGGGGAGGTGCAGGTGGGTATCTCCACCAGCACACACTGGGGCATGGGCCCCTGGGACATGCGTGGGGAGATGCGTGTGCAGCCTCGCCATGCTTAGATGGGGTGACTCGGAGGTGCTGGCTCCCAGACTTCCTAGCAGCTCGTTAATACCCTCTGCTCCCCCCACACCTGATTCTCGGGGTCACCTCCCAAATAAACTGCCTATGACCAAGTCCTGTCTCCGAGTCTGCTCCTGGAACCACAAAGAAGGCAGCCCGAGGGAGAGGCCAATGCTCTGAGGTTGGCGGAGGGCAAGGATGGCAAGAGCTGGGTCCACGCGACATCACCACGCTGCTGAGTCACCCACCCAGGGGCTGCCCGCCCTGCCCATGGTTAGGAGAGAAGCCCTTACCATGGCAGTTTCCACGGGCTCATCTGCCACCTGTGGCGAGCGCTCCCTAGGAATACCTGTTCTCCAAGGGTGGGTCCGGGCAACGGCAGG
>NW_006159616.1:1981760-1985202 GCF_000334495.1 Tupaia belangeri chinensis | reverse complement strand
CGCCCCCCCCCGCCCCCCCCCCCCCGTCATCATTTGCCTATTCACCCGTCCATTGGTTAATTCCTTTGTCCATGCCGCCATCCATTCATCTAACACGAACCAAGCACCAACTCCACGCCAGGGCACGGAAGCCCAAGGGACACAATCCCTAAAATTGGTGGTAGGCATATCCACCATACTCAGCTGAATTCCAGCTAGTAACCCCTGGGACCTGGCCTCTTGCTCAAGCACCCTTACAGAAACCAGGCAACTTCCCTGGAAAAAAACCGGAGAGCCATGGCTCTCGGGCACCCCCTCCTGGTAGTTTGTAGTATTACACCTGGAGCTGAGGGATGCAAGCGTGGCTGTGAAGAGGGGCTCCCCGGTTCACTCCTTCTGCACTGCAACTTCTGCCAGCAATCCCATTTCAGGGGGTGCTACAAGGGAGCTCTTGTCAGAGAGGTTTCATGTCCTACCCTTGGCCAGGCCCAAACCAAAGGCCAGAACAAGAAGGAGCCGGAGTGAGATGTTTCTTTGATCGGGGAGGAGTGTGTGCTGGCTCATGTGTATGTGTGTGCCTGCGGTTGTGTGTGTGAGTGTGTGAGGAGTGTGTCTCTGGGGCGTGCCAGGCTGCAGATCCTGGGTGTGAGCTTGGGCTGGGCTGGGCACAATGGGGAGGTGCAGGTGGGTATCTCCACCAGCACACACTGGGGCATGGGCCCCTGGGACATGCGTGGGGAGATGCGTGTGCAGCCTCGCCATGCTTAGATGGGGTGACTCGGAGGTGCTGGCTCCCAGACTTCCTAGCAGCTCGTTAATACCCTCTGCTTGGCTCCCTTCCCTTTCTGCTCCCCCCACACCTGATTCTCGGGGTCACCTCCCAAATAAACTGCCTATGACCAAGTCCTGTCTCCGAGTCTGCTCCTGGAACCACAAAGAAGGCAGCCCGAGGGAGAGGCCAATGCTCTGAGGTTGGCGGAGGGCAAGGATGGCAAGAGCTGGGTCTATGCGACATTACCACGCTGCTGAGTCACCCACCCAGGGACTGCCCGCCCTGCCCTTGGGTTAGGAGAGAAGCCCTTAACATGGCAGTTTCCACGGGCTCATCTGCCACCTGTGGCGAGCGCTCCCTAGGAATACCTGTTCTCCAAGGGTGGGTCCGGGCAACGGCAGGTCAGCGCCAGTCGGGGCCTGGCCGTGAAGGATCAAGCCCTGCTGTGTGCGCGTGTGAGCCTGTGCGCTGGGTCCACCGTGCGTGGAGCGCGATACTGGGTCCCTCTGAGTGGTCGGGGCCAGGCCGGGGAGGCGCATTTGTGCACAGCCTGACTGGTGCCTCTGTAGGTCCCAGTACGGTCTTCCCTGAAGGCATGCTTGCTCGTAGTAAGCCCACCTGCTCTGCGGCCTCCCCATCCTGGCTCCCCCAGGCAGGCTCTGTAGAGCCCCAGCGAGTCTCCCGGCTGTTCCTGCTCCTCCTCCAACTCTCCCAGCCAGCAGCCAGATGGAAACTTCGCAAACATCCATCTCTTTTCATTTTTATTTACTTATTTTTAAAAATGTGCCAGAGGGTACATGTGCTCACCAGAGAGAGACAGAGATGCAGAGAGGTGGGGAGAGGGAGAAAGCACCCCCAGCAGGGTATGGCCATGCCTCAGTCCCCTCCTCCGTTTCCCTTCCTGTCCGGATTTGCGTGTGTTCCCAGTGTGTTTTTCAAGCCACCAGGTCCAGGATTTGAACCACATGGTTGGCCATGTGGGATCCGGCTGCCTTAGCCACTGGTGATAGGCTGGCCCCACCTTGCCCTCTTGTTGAAAACCCTTCAAAGGCCCCTGTTGCCCTGCAAGGCTCTCCCCCCTTCTCCCTGGCCTCCTGAGTTCAAGCCCGTAGCCTTTCTCCGCCTTTCGTTGTGGCCGGGCAAGCGGGCTGGTTCGCCCACGGTTGTTGGTAGCAGGCTTCTGGAGGGAGGCCGGATGACAGGAGGAAGAGAGAAGTCAGGGTATCTCTCTCTGTATACCTCCTCCATGAGCTGGGCTTAGCTTCTGCAAGGAGACCACGGCTCCTGGGTGCCAACTACCAGCACCTCCTCCCTCTGACCCACACCCTGGAAGGGACCTTGGCCAGCCTCTGGGCTCCCTGCCTTCCTTGTTGTCTCCTCAGAGCTTTTCTCACTCAGGTAACCAGTTCTAGATCAAATTCCCTCTATTTCAAACACCTGTGATTTCTGTTGCCTGGGGAGGCCCTGACTGATTGCAGACAGCCCGGGGGAGGCCAGCGGCCTGTGCAGGGTGGAGATGAGGGGACAGTTGGGGACAGTTGCTTGGCCTGAGCATCACTTCCACCCACTGCCTCTCAGCTTGAAGTCACGCCTTGTAGGCAGATGCATTCCCTGGCTGTAACTTAGGCAGGGTCCCCGTTACTCACCTCTGAAAATACTTGCATTTTGTGGCAAAGACCCACAGCTGCCACGATACCATTCTCCCCTTCGTCCGTGGTAGGAGGATTTATCACAGTGCACAGGGCCATGACGAATGAAAGCCACACTTCCTGTGTGCCCGGCAGACAGGCAAGGCCGTGGCAGAATTCCACCTGTGCTTGCCCCTTCTGCTCTGTCCGCAGCTGGTGAGGGTGTATGTGTTTGCAGGGTTGTTGTAACAAAGTATCACATACAGTTCTGGAAAAAGCTGCTTCCTTCTAAAGGCTTCAGGCTCCCTTCTTGGCCTGTAGCTGGTCACCTTCCCTCCAGACCTCCTTCTCTGTGTCCCAGTTCCCCCTTTGCATAGGAACACCATCCTATTGGCTGGAGGCCCACCCTAATGACCGCAGGCCAGGCCCTCTCTCCACAGTCGCGTTCTGAGACACTGGGGTTGAGGACTTCAGTCTAGGAATTCCGAGAGGACATGGCTGGACTCATCACACACTGCTGGGGAGGAAGGCTCGGTCTAGGGGTGGAGGACCCGGGGCAGAATGAGCAGACGGTGTCACAGAGCAGAGCTGCAAGGCCAGGCAGGGAAGGGCCAGGCAGGGAGCAGATGGCAACGGGGTGTGTGTGTGTGTAACTGAGTACTGAATTAAAGTGAGACTGGGGCTGGAGAGACTCAAAAGGGGTGGGGAGCGTCCCCAGGCTAGAACATGCAGAGCTGACACCACCCCAGGCCCTGAGAGGCAGAGGAGGAAGTAGTTAACTAACGAGCCCAGAGTAGTTAACGGAGCCCCCTACCCAGGTAGGTGCCTGGCCTGGGTAGACGGCAGCCATCGCAACCCTGGGCCGGCAAGAACGGACCCAGGAATAAGTAACTGAGCAGCTGCCTCTTCCTGCCCCTGACCTGCTGCTGGCACCGTCCACTGACCAAACGGAACCAGAGATGAGGGAGCCCCCTGTGCTGTCCACCAGGTGGCCAGCAGGGGTATGGAGCAGGGTGGAGTTGGCAGGAGCAGATGCAGAACAGGTGGGGAATATTCCGGATTC
>NW_006159616.1:1981325-1981639 GCF_000334495.1 Tupaia belangeri chinensis | reverse complement strand
GAGAGAGAGAAAGTGAGAAAACGCACACACACACACACACACACACACACACACACCCCGGGGGGGGCACACTGCAAGCCCTTCTCCTCTCAGGATTTATGGCACACGTGCATGTGTACCTGGTGAGTTTTAGGCCTCCAGGTCCAGGACTCTAACCACGGTTGGCCATGTGGGGCCCCAACAATGTAACCATTATGCTATCTGTTGGTCTCAAGTAAAAATAATTCTTTAAAAAATGTTTTTTAGGGACCAGCAGTTGGCGTAATGGCTATGTCGTTGGACTCCCATGTAGTTGACTGCAGTTTGAGTCCCGG
>NW_006159616.1:1972920-1981276 GCF_000334495.1 Tupaia belangeri chinensis | reverse complement strand
AGATCCTGAGAGGAGAATGGAGGAGAAGGGATTGCGGCGTGGCCATTCCCCCTGGGGGGTGATTTCTCGCTTTATGTCTCTGTCTTTCTGGAGAGCACACACGCCATATACAAAAACCTCTCAAAAAATGTTTTTAAAATGTTATTTTGGTGGGGGAAAAAAATGAAATCCATGCACATATTTTTCATAACATGCACTTTCTGTGAACTCTTTGAAGACCCTTTGTACTGTCGAATTTCCACTGTGTGCTAGGCTCCCTGTAAGGCATTGGGAATTTGAAGATGAATAAGATAAAGCTTTGACTGGCTTGCTTTCTCACTTTCCCCCCGTCTCTCTTTTATCTCTAGTCAAATTAAAATAAATTAATAAATTAATAAAATTAAATATTTATTTATTTATTTATTTAGGGGGGGAAGAGGTTTTTGCTATAGGGCGTGTGCGCTCACCATAAAGAGACAGAGAGACAGAAAGCGAGAAACCTCCCCTGAGGGGGGATGGCTACGCCACAATCCCTTCTCCATTCTCCTCTCGGGATCTTGGGCATGCAAACACATGCACCCGGCGTGAGTTTAAGCCATCAGGCCTGGGACTCGAACCATGGTTGGCTACATGGGAGTTCAGTGACATAGCCATTATGCCAACTGCTGGTCCCAGTAAATAATTCTTTAAAAATAAATAAATAAATAAAAAGGGGACCAGCAGGTGGCATGGTGGTTAAGGTGCTGGACACACCCATATAGCTGACCACGGTTCAAATCCTGGACCAGGTGGCTTGCTTTCTCGCTTTCCTTCTCTCTCTCTTTATCTCTGGTCAAATTAAAATAAACGAATTAATAAATAAAATTAAATAATTATTTTAAAAAAAGATAAAGCTTTGCAAATGTGGTGCTTCCCATTGGGTGGGAGTTAGAAGAATGGAAACACTCCTCCCCCTAAGGAAAAGGCTCTCCAGTCCCCTCAGTCCTCCCGTCCTAACTAGGCCCTACCTCCTAATTCCCCATGCTCTGCCCTCACCTCACCTCCCATGCAGGAAATGTCTTGCTTCACTTCAGACTAAGGCCTACGGTGGCTCTAGCCCTTGACCTTCCCTGGCAGCCCCCTCTTCCCAGGGTTGGAAGACATTCATCTTTACGGACTTTGCTCCCAGCCCAGAGGGTTCTGCAGAGACGTGGCTGACCAAGGCCTTGAAGACGAGACTCACCGGACAGGGACTGTGATGTGACAGTTGGGTTTATTTCTCTCAGGATCAAGCCAAGGGCCATGGTGGCCACCGCATGCCTGTCCACAGAGCCGACAGAGAGGCTCGGACTTGCTGAAGGCCACCTGGAAAGGGGCCAGGGGCTTCTTGTTTGAAGTTGGAGGAGGGAGAAGGGCCCTCCGTGTGCCCTTAGGTAACCCTCTACGGGCCAAGTGGTGACAAACCACGGGTGCTTGAGTGAGTCCTGGCTTTTCTCTGGGTCATAATTTCCCCATCTGGCAGGTAGAAGAGGCTGGAGGGGCGCCCCTTTCAGGCCCTGTGCCTCTCAGACTTCCTGCAGGGGCGTCTGGGAGCACCCGACCTGCCCCCTCTTGCTCCCTGGCCACCTCCGGGGCCCCTCCCTCTTTCTTCCTCAACTCAGGGTCTGGGGAATGGCTCTGAGCTGCAAAGCTGAGCAAATAAACAGGTCCAGGCCCGCAGGGACTCGGGTAAGGGAGGGCATGGCTATTTTTACCGCAGATTGAAGGATTTTCACAGCTGCTGCTGTTGTGTCCACACGCTTTCTCCGCCCAGGTTATTGCACTAGCGGGCCAGACTGAGAGCAGACTGAGGGTCCAGCCCTAAGAGGACGCTGGCCCAGCTCTGCTCTTGACCTTCGGCCATGGGGGGGTCCCTTTGACGTAGCTAAGCTTTGGCCTCCCACCAGGCTTCCAGCATTCAATCACGCTGTGCCTGGGTCAGCCACACTCTGGCAGGAGTCTGGCAATTCTTGGAGCACTGGGTGTAAGGAAGGACAGGGAGAGTCCGAGGAACTGGTCTCCCTCTATCGGCAAACATTTATTAAGCACTTGCAAAATGCCAGGCCTCAGCTGAGAGGCTGTCTCCAACAGCCAGTGAGGACGTGCGAGTCTTTTCTACAAGTGAAAGTGGGTTATGGGGCTGGCCACTGCGCCACGCGGACCTGCGTGGGAGGTTCTGGCTCACATCTGGAGCCCTTCCTCCTACTGCAGGCACACACGCGTACACGGCCTGGGTCTGCCTGCGGTTGTTTGCCCCATCGAGACTATGGAGTATTGGGACCAGCAGTTAGCGTAATGGCTATGTCGCTGAACTCCCATGTAGCCGACTGCAGTTCAAGTTCCGGACTCGGTGGATTAAACTCACGCCGGGCGCATGTGCGTGCATGCCCAAGATCCCGAGAGGAGAATGGAGAAGGGATTGCGGTGTGGCCATCCCCCCTGGGGGGTGATTTCTCACTTTCTGTCTCTCAGTCTCTCTGGTGAGTGCATGAGTCCTATAGCCAATCCGTGTTCATCGAGATGTGGAGGCACCTAAAGAAAAAAAAAAAAAAAAAAAAAAAGACTATGGAGTACGAGCAGATTTTTTTTATATATACAGTAAATGTTTGTAGAAAAATGTAAAAAATAAATAAATAAATGATGAATTTCCTCAGGGAAAAACAAAAGATTCCTGGAGAAGAGTGGAGGGGAGGGGATTGTGGGGTAACCATCCCCCCTGGGGGGTGATTTCTCACTTTCTATCTCTCTGTCTCTCTCTGTCTTTCTGGCGAGTGCACACGCCCTATAGCAAAAACCTCTCATAAAATTAAAAAAAAAAAATCACTCTGGGCACGTATACATATGACCCAAAGTCCCAAGAGAAGAATGGAAGAGAAGGGACTGTGGCATGGCTATCTCCCTGGGGGGTGATTTCTCACTTTCCCTCTCTGTCTCTGTCTCTCTTCAGTGAGTGCATGCACTGTATAGCAAAAGCCTAAAAAAAAAGCTTGTGTATTTCTTCCAAGAAAGAGAAAGAGGGACCAACAGCTGGTATAATGGCTGTGGCTGGACTCCCGTGGTTCGAGTCCTGGACCTGGTGGCTTAAAACTCACGCCAGGTGCGTGTGCGTGCATGCCCAAGATCCCGAGAGGAGAATGGAGGAGAAGGGATTGTGGCGTGGTCATCCCCCCGGGGGTGATTTCTTGCTTTCTGTCTCTCTGACTCTCTCTGTCTTTCTGGCGAGCGCACGCACCCTATAGCAAAAACCTCCCCCCCAAAAAAAGGAAAGAAAGAAAGAGAGACAGGCACCCCCAGTATGGTCCTGACGCCACGATCCACCCCCAGCCCCGGATCATGGACACGTGCATAGCCAGTGTGCTCAGGGAGGTCTTGGACTTGAACTGGAACCTTCTCACGTGGGAGTGCCGTGAAGTTCTGCTTTACAGCTGTGAGCATCTGGCCTGTAATGGTCTCATTCTCTTCACAGCCCCTGCCAGCACAGTCAGAAACGGCCTTGGTTCACTTTTGCTGCGCTGTCATCGTCTCCTCAATAGACTCGAGCTCTGGAGAGACTGGTCCCCAAGTGCAGAATGACTGCGTTCCCTAGAACAGTGCCTCATGTAGACAGAGAAAGTGCTCAACTAGTTTTATTATTGAGGCGGGTTCTGAAACTAATCCTGTGTTAGCGCTGAGAAACTGGAGACAGAGAGGTTAAGCCTCTGGAAGTGGCAGAGCCAGGAGTTAAACCCAGATCTGACCAATTCCGGGGCCCATGTCCTTTCCCAAGAGAAGCTGGCAGTTCCGATGTGAACTTTCCTTCCTGCACCCTGTTATCAGCTGGCTATTCAGTGCCACCTGTGCAGCCACATGCTGGTGGGAACCCTGGGTCCTTCTTCGGCTGTCACTCCTCATCTGCAGTGGGGAGCGGTGGCCTTGGCTCATGGGAGACCAGGCGTCCCACCACCTGTTCTGGGCCTGGGCCCAGCCCAGCCCCTCACCTGCCTCCTGCCCTATATTAGAGCCCCACACTCTGTGTCTCTTATCTCAAAACTCACCATGCTGCGGCTGCTGAGCTTGGTCCTCCTGGTGGCCCTTGGTAAGACTCCCTCCTGTGCCTGTACTGCCCGGGGCTGAGGGCCCTGCAAACATACCACCCCTCTGGGTCCCGTGACACCCAACACCTGCTCTCTGAAGGGGGAGTGGTTCTCAGCTAGATCCGGGGCATGCTGTGGGGCTCTAGCTCGGTGCCAGAATAGGAGAGCAGAGGCAAAGCCATGAATGTCCAGCTCAGGAGAGAGACCAGGAGCACCCACAGGGCCATGGTGGGTGTCTTCAGTGGCACAGTAGATCTCTTGGGCTAGAATTTCCACCCTGACTCCCCTCTCCCATCTCCATATCTTGTGGCCCAGTCTTCTATTATGTTCCAGCCGGCTGCCTCCTTTTAGCAACCTCTCCCGACTGACAGTAAGTTAACAGATGACGATTCCCGAGTGTCTACTATACGCCAGGCTGAATGCTAAGGGTTTTATCTTTTTCTTTTCTTTTTTTAAAAATTTGCTATAGGGAGACTAGCAGATGGTGTAATGGTTACGTTGCTGAACTCTCATGTGGCCAACCACAGTTCAAATCCCGAACCCGGTGGCTTGAAACACACCGGGCACGTGTGCATGCATGCCCAAAATCTTGAGAAGAGAATGGAAGAGAAGGGATTGCATGTGGCTACCCCACCCTAGGGATGATTTCTCACTTTCTGTCTCTCTGGAGAGCATATGTCCCTTGTAGCAAAAATCTCTCTAAAAAAAGGAAATGTCTATAGGTCGCATGCCCTCGCCAAAGAGAGACAGAGAGGGAGAGAAAGTGAAAAATCAGCACCATCACCCCCCCAGGGGAGATGGCCGCGCTGTCTTCCCTTCTCTTCCATTCTCCTCTCAGAATTTTGGGTACTCACGCACATACTTCTAGTGTGTTGTTTTGTTTTGTTTTTAATAATTATTTATTTAATTAAATTAATTAATTAATTTATTTTTAAATTTGACCAGAGAGAGACACACAGAGAGAGGAGAGGAAGGAGAGAGACAAAGTGAGGAAACAAGCCTCTGGGTCCGGGACTCAAGCCGTAGTCAGCCATGTGGGAGTGTCCAGTGCCTTAACCACCATGCCACCTGCTGGTGCCTCCAGTGTGTTTTTTCAAGTTGCCGGGTCTGAGACTCAAGTCACGCAGTCAGCCATGTGGGAATCCAGTGCCTTAATCACCACACCACCTGGCTGGCCCAGGGTTTTTTTTTTTGTCTTACAATTCTTCTTTTAAATAAAATTTCTTAAATTTATTATTATCACTTTTCAGTTTGACCAGAGAAAGACAGAAAGAGAGAAAGAGAAAGTGAGAAAGCAAGCCACCGGGTCCGGGACTCAAACAGTCATTCATGTGGGAGTCCAGCAATTTAACCAACCTCTGGCTCTGTCCTACGGTTCTTAAGACATTAGGAAGTCAGTGCCCATTTTACAGATGAGAAAACTGACACAGAGCAGGAAAGCCACTCACCCCATGACAGGGAACAGGCTGCACTTAAAATGCAGGCAGTCTTCCTTCAGAGCCTCCGCTCTGTGATGCCAGCTGTCAGTCCGGCGGCTCACTGGGTGCCAGGCACCGATCTAAGTGTATCACCGTTTCAGTCCTCCCGTTGATCAAAGCCACACTTTCATATCCATCCCTGGACTCTCGGGACTCTGGAAACCTCTGCTCTGGCCCAGATGCTCAGTGTTCTGCAGTGACTGAGGTCCAGGGAGGCCCAGGGCATGCACAGGGTCACACAGCCAGTCTGGCACAGCAAAGGCTCAGACTCTAGCCTCCTGGCTCTGGGGAATTATCTGGCTGAGCAACACCTCTTCTCTCCCCTCTAGCCTCAGGCTGTGGCCGCCCATCCTACCGTGCCGGCAGCCGGGTTGTCAATGGCGAGGACGCGGTCCCCTACAGTTGGCCCTGGCAGGTAAGAGCAGTGCCAGCTGTGCCGACCCCCACCTCGGCTCCCAGACCCGGGCTCTGATTCTCAGCAGCTTCTTCTCCAATGTTCACTTCAGCTTCCAAAGGCCAGAAACCCTAGGGCGACCTGCTCCCCGTGGGGGTCCTGCCCGTTCCACGTGTAACCCGCACTCGGCTGAGTGCAGCTTACAAGTGGGACCGAGGGAGGACGATGCTTAGCTCGCCGGGACGGTGTGCTAGAGGTGGGATTTCAGCTCGGTGCCTCAGGAGGGAGATGTGGGGACTCCTTTTTGGACAACGGGGCTGGGAGGTCTGAGAGCAGTCAGAGGGTGTGGGGCTTTATAGAGGCCAGTGGAGGGAGCCACGGAGGAACCTGCTTTGTGGCTCCACGTGGCTACTTAAATCTAAATGAATGTAAATTAAATATTGAAGGACCAGTCCCCGGACCTAGTGGGTAAGGGAGCCTGGATCCCACATGGTCGACCACATGGTTCCAATCCTGACCCACTGGCTTGCTAGGTCCAGCCATAGGAGACAACACATGTGTGTACCCTAAGTCCAGACAGAGTGGGGGCGTGGAGGAGGAGGGAGTGTGGCATGCCACACTGGGGATGCTTCCTGCCTCTCCCTCTCTCTCTGTCTCTGTCTCTGACTAGCACATGTACTCTCTGGCAGATTAAAAAATAATAATGATGCTAAAAATTAAATTCTGGGGACCAGCAGATGGCGTAGTGGTTGAGGGGCTGGACTCCCACATAGTCGACTGAGGTTCATATCCTAGACCTGGCGACTTGAAACTCTCATTGGGATCGTGCCCAAAATCCTGAGAGGAGGATTGAGGAGAAGGGATTGTGGCATGGCCATCCTTCCGGAGGTTGATTTCTCACTTTCTGTCTCTCTGTCTTTCCAGCAAGCGCATGTACCCTATAGCAAAAGTCTCTCTCTCAAAAAAATTCAATTCCTGGCCCAGCCTGGGTGGCACAGGCAGTGATGGGCTGAACTGCGTGCTGGAAGCCACATAGTCCCCATTGGGTCCCCAGTTGACCTGGAGCATGCTGGGTGCAGGTACAGGCTGGGAAGAAGACAGGTGCGATGGCCCTTTGCCGAGGGTCTGTCTCTCCCTTGCAGACTCCCTTGGGGCATGCACACATGCTCTGCCCGTGGGTAAGATAAATTTGGAAGTCATGTAGTCCTCGGTGCTAGCCACGTCTCAAATGATCGGTGTCCACCCACGGCTACTGGCCACCATCCTGGACAGCAGAGACAGCGCATTTCCACAACTGTGGGAAGTCCTTCCACGTAGGGTCAGCAAGCTCGCCCTGGAGAGGGGCGGAGAGTAGGTCCTGTGGGCGTTGTCGGCCACGTGGTTTGGGCAGTAGCGACTTAGCACTGCCATTGTGACACAAGAGCAGCCACCCACAAATGTAAAAAAGGGCACACAACTGTGCTCCAACCAAACAGGCCACCAGACCAGCCAGATTTGACCCTGGGTCACAGTTTGCCAACTGTAGAAGGAGCTTTTAAAAATCAGAGTGTGTAGGAAATGAGGAGAGGCAAAGGAGGTGGGCTGAACTTCAGAAGATCCAAGAGCTCTTTTTTTTCTGTTTTTTTAGAAAGAGGTTTTTGCTATAGGGCGCGTGCGCTTGCCAGACAGAGAGACAGAAAGCGAGAAATCACCCCCCCAGGGAGGATGGCCACGCCACAATCCCTTCTCCTCCATTCTCCTCTCGGGATCTTGGGCACGCACGCACATGCACCTGGCATGAGTTTAAGCCACTGGGTCCGGGACTCAAACCACGGTTGACTACATGGGAGTCCAGCAACTAGCCATTACGCTAACTGCTGGTCCCGAGATCCAAGAGCTCTTAAAAGATCTGAAGTTCAGAAGAATGGGTCCCCTCCAGAGGTAGGTTTGGGGATGCCCTAAAGTGCAGAGGATGGTGGGATCCCTGGGAAGGTCGTGGGGTCCGATGTGGGGTGGGGAGGCTCAGGAGAATCAGAATGTGGTCCTAGGGAATTTGTCCCAAGGCCAGTTCCATGGCCCAGTGGTTAGGGGAGCCGGATCCCGCGTGGCTGAGTGTAGTTCAAGTCCTTGGCCCTGTGGTTTGAAGAGGTACAAGTGCGTGTGTGCCCCAGATCCCAACGGGATGGAGAAGTGGAAGAGAAGGGATTGTGATGTGCTCATGCCCCATGGTAACCTTATCCCTGTCCCTGTCCCTCTCTTTGTTTCTCTCTAGCAAGCGCATGTGCTCTCTGGCAACTGTACACACACACACACACACACACACACACACACTCACACTCACGCGCATTCGTTTACAGAGAAGCGGCGGGGCCACCATTAGCATTTGTGCAGGCTGCGCACTGCACATTTCAGAGGCTGGCCGTTTTTTTTCTGTG
>NW_006159616.1:1964456-1971742 GCF_000334495.1 Tupaia belangeri chinensis | reverse complement strand
AGTTTAAGCCACTGGGTCCGGGACTCAAACCACGGTTGACTACATGGGAGTCCAGCAACTAGCCATTACGCTAACTGCTGGTCCCGAGATCCAAGAGCTCTTAAAAGATCTGAAGTTCAGAAGAATGGGTCCCCTCCAGAGGGAGGTTTGGGGATGCCCTAAAGTGCAGAGGATGGTGGGATCCCTGGGAAGGTCGTGGGGTCCGATGTGGGGTGGGGAGGCTCAGGAGAATCAGAATGTGGTCCTCGGGAATTTGTCCCAAGGCCAGATCCCTGGCCCTAGGGAATTTGTCCCAAGGCCAGTTCCATGGCCCAGTGGTTAGGGGAGCCGGATCCCGCGTGGCTGAGTGTAGTTCAAGTCCTTGGCCCTGTGGTTTGAAGAGGTACAAGTGCGTGTGTGCCCCAGATCCCAACGGGATGGAGAAGTGGAAGAGAAGGGATTGTGATGTGCTCATGCCCCATGGTAACCTTATCCCTGTCCCTGTCCCTCTCTTTGTTTCTCTCTAGCAAGCGCATGTGCTCTCTGGCAACTGTACACACAGCATTCGTTTACAGAGAAGCGGCGGGGCCACCATTAGCATTTGTGCAGGCTGCGCACTGCACATTTCAGAGGCTGCCGTTCTTTTCCGTGTGAGCAGCGCCCTCTGCTGTACCGAGTGTGCACCGTGCACGATCGGTCAGCCATCGCCGGCGGTCACTGTGGGGCCTGGGCCACTCAGACTTTCCTCCTCTGCCACCAGGTCTCCCTGCAGTATGAGAAGGACGGGAACTTCCACCACACCTGTGGTGGCAGCCTCATCGCCCCCGACTGGGTCATGACTGCAGGCCACTGCATCTCGTGAGTTCTCCCCTTGCCCCGTCCCCGTGTGAGACTAGCCTGGGGCAGTGGGCAGCTACGCGGTAGGGGAGGTTGACCAGCAGGCCCAGACGCACCTACCTCCTTGCAGGAGCTCCCGGACCTACCAGGTGGTGCTGGGCGAGTACGACCGGGCTGAAGAGGAAGGCCCCGAGCAAGTGATCCCCATCAACGCCGGGGACCTCTTTGTGCACCCGCTCTGGAACCCCAACTGCGTGGCCTGTGGGTGAGTAGACGCCCAGGCCCGGGACCCAGAGCGTCCTCTACTTGAACCCTATGATCCAATGCCAAATCCGAGGACACTCTCAGGGACATTGGGGCTGAGTCCAGTAGCCTGTGCCTGGGTCCTACAATGGGGCCGCAGAGCGTCTAAGGACCATCAACACCGAGCCTGTCTCCCTAGAGGGGATGGCAGGGTCCAGGCAGGGGCAGGAACCCCCCCAAGGCCACTTGGCCACTGGCTTCAGAGCCCAGGACTCGTCTGGCCCTCTCCCCCAAATCCAAGGGCTCCCCGTTTGACAGACATTCCTCACCCAGGGCGGCCTGGGCTCCTGGCACCGTGGGGAAGAGGAGGAGCTCTGGGCTGTCGGGCCCTGGCACTGAGTCTGCGTGGACTGGGCAGTCACTGTCTTCTCTGGGCCTCAGTTTAGCCATTTATCAAAGGGTGACCAAGAAGCAGGGCTTCCGGGGGCAGCGAAGGTCAAGGAGACCATTGTAAGCCTGTCAAGTGTATGCAAGTTGGCGTGACTGGGAGGCTCAGCTTATTCTGCAGAGGGTCAAAGGGTGCAGAAGCCCTGAAAGTGCATATCGGAGTGAGGGGCTGCAGTGATCGGGACCTGGGCCATCCTCACAGGGGACGTGCAGAGAGAAGGGCCAGACCCTGCCAACCTGAGTGACAAGCAGGCAGGTGAAGACTGGGAGCCATGGTCCCTGGGGCGGCAGCACCAGCCCCACCTGGACACCTGTTAGAAACGTGAATCCTCGGGCCTCAGCCCGGGCCCAAGCATCAGAAACTCTGGGGCGAGCCCCAGTGATCTGTGCCCAGGAAGCCTCCCGTGACTCTGATGTGGCGCAAGCGCGAGCGCCATAGGCCAAGGGCAGTTACGAAGGCCGAGGGCAGTGTGAGCCTGAGGGGCTGGGAGGGCTTCCTGAGGTTTCTCAGTCTGGGGCCAGCAGGTGGCGTGGTGGTGGAGCTGGACTCCCACATGACCCACCACAGTTCCTCGACCTGGAGTCTTGAAAATCACGCTGGGTGTGTGTGTGGGTGCCCAAGATCCCAAGAAGAGAATGGAGGAGAAGGAATTGTGGTGTGGCCATCCCCCAAGGGGTGATTTCTCACTTTCCCTCTCTCTCTGGCAAGTGCATCACCCTATGACAATATAGTAATAAAATAATTAGAATAAAGTTGTTCAGCCTTAAGAACGGGTTTCCGGGGAAGAGGGACGGGGACATCGGAGGCGGGCTCGGTCCTGCAGAGGACTGGCCCTGAGGCTCTACCCTCCTCTCCAGCAATGACATTGCCCTCATCAAGCTGTCACGCAGCGCCCAGCTGGGAGACACAGTCCAGCTCGCCTGCCTCCCCCCAGCCGGTGACATCCTGCCCAACGAGACGCCCTGCTACATCAGTGGCTGGGGCCGACTGTACAGTATGTGCTGACCCCCGGCCGGCCCCAGGGACAGTGGCAGAACAGCAGGACCTGGGGTGGGGGTTGGAACACCGGGACTCGTCCTGGCACTTTTCCCCCTTCCTCCCCCACCACAGCCTCCCTCTCCCCCTCCGTGGGTGTGTCCTCCTCCCGCATGCCAGGTGCTGGGCTGCAAAGGCGCACAAAGCCTTCGGGCCGAGGGAGCAGAGTCCCCATCAAGCCAGAAGAGCTGTGTGCCTTTAAGGCCCCCCACAAGGCTTTAGCACTGCACCCCCAGACCCTACCCAGCGCTGTCTGTGTCTGTCTCCGCAGCTAACGGGCCACTCCCAGACAAGCTGCAGCAGGCCCTGCTGCCCGTGGTGGACTACGAGCACTGCTCCCAGTGGGACTGGTGGGGCCTCTCTGTGAGGAAGACCATGGTGTGCGCTGGCGGGGACATTCAATCCGGCTGCAATGTGAGTTGGCCCTCCCTGCCGAGGTGGCGCTGGCTGTGCAGGGCCCTTGCCGGCTGCCTGGAAGGTGGAGGAGGCACCTGGCCTGTTGGCCCCACTGAGCCTCCAGACCAGGCAGTGCTTAGAGGGAGTCAATGTAGTCTAGACACAACCCAGGCCTGGGAGTCAGGTAGGACCTGTGAGTTGCACTTAAGCATTGAGAATACCGTCACTGGGGACCAGCAGAGGGCATAACGGCTATGTCGCTGGACTCCCACGTAGTTGACCGCAGTTCAAGTCCTGGACCTGGTGGCTTTAACCTCACGCCGGGCGTGTGTGCGTGTGTAACCAAGATTCTGAGAGGAGAATGAAGAAGGGATTATGGCATGGCCATCCCCCCTGGGGGGTGATTTCTCGCTTTCTGTCTCTCTGTCTCTCTGGTGAGTACATGTGTCCTATAGCAAAAATCTCTCTTAATAGAAGGAAAGAATACTGTCACTGAAGCCAGCCTGTAGCACAATGTTTAAGCACTGGGCATTAGGAGCAAGGTCCCAAATGGCTGACTGAGGTTCAAGTTCGAGCTCCAGTGGATTGAAAAACACACAATGAGTGTCTGCAGGTGTGCCCCAAAGGAGGGAGAGGTGGATTGCAATGTGGCTCTGTCCCGCTGGGCTCTCTCTCTCTCTCTGTCTCTCTCTCTCACAAGTGCGTGTGCCTCCTGTCCATTTTCTTTTTAAAGATAAAATATCAAGGGACCAGCAAATGATGTAATGTTTATGTTGCTGGACTCCCATGTAGCTGACTGTGTTTCAAACCCTGGACCCAGAGCCTTAAAACTCATGCTAGGTGTATGTGCGCGCATACCCAAAATCCTGAGAGAATGGAGGGGAAGGGAATCCCCCACAGGGGGGTGATTTTTCAGTTTCTGTCTCTCCAGCAAGTGCGCACGCCCCATAGTAAAAATCTCTCTTAAAAAAGATGAAATATCAAGACCAGCAGGTGGTGTGGTGGTTAAGGCGCTGGACACTCCCACATGGCCGACCAGGGTTCAAGTCCTGAATCCGGTGGCTTGCTTTCTCACTTCCTCTCTCTCTCAACCTTTGTCTCTCTCTGGTCAAATTTAAAAATAAATGAATAAATAAAATAAAATAAATAATTATTAAATTAAAAAAAGATAAAATATTGGGGCTAGCAGATGGCAGAATGGTTACATCGCTGGACTCCCATGTAGTCCACTGTGGTTTGAGTCCTGGACCCAGTGGCTTAAAACTCATGCCAGGCACGTGTGTGTACACACCCAAAATTCCAAGAGAAGAATAGAGAAAAAGGGATTGCAGTGTGGCCACCTCCACCCTCAGTGGGTGATTTCTTGCTTCCCATTTCTCTGTCTCTCCAGCAAGCCCATATGCCCTATAGCAAAAATCTCTCTCAAAAAAATAAAAAAGATAAAATATCAATAAACTTAAAATATCACTGGCTCTGCCACAGTGCCGCGGGCAGTCATGAGAGAGACCGTGTGGGAAGGCCTACAATCCTGCCTGGCTTGAGGGCCCTCTCCCTCTGTCTCTTCTCTGTCTCTCAGGAAAAGGAAAAAAAAAAAAAAGAAGAAAAAGAAAAAGAATACTAACACTGTATTATGAGTATGAATAATAATACTAATAATTAACTGTTACCAGTAATGAGAACTACCATTTATCAGGGCTTCCTCTTGCTAGGTGTTGTGCAAAAACAGTGTATCATCTCATTTACTTCTCACGAGCTCTTTCTTGCTATTATTCCCCATCACAAATGAGCACAAAGGTTCAGAGAGGCCAAGGAACGTTGGGGGTCTCAAAATCCTGACAGCTTGGAAGTGATTCCTCAGACCCCAGACCCAGTTCAGACTCCTGTCTCTGCTCACCCCAGGGTGACTCTGGAGGGCCTCTCAACTGCCCCGCAGCGGACGGCAGCTGGCAGGTTCACGGCGTGACCAGCTTCGTCTCCGCCCTTGGCTGCAACACCATCAAGAAGCCCACAGTGTTCACCCGCGTCTCGGCCTTCAACGACTGGATCCAGGAGGTGACGCAGACTGGGTGGCCCGGAGGGCTTCAGGGTGGTGGCTCTTCTGAGAGCACTGTGGGTCGAACAAGAATAGCAGATCCCAAGGAGGGCCTGAAGATCTCCTAGAAGGGGTTCTTGAAACACTCCGGAGGAGTCGGGATGTTTTCTGCTAATCTGGATGGCCTCTGGGGGGGAGCTTTGAGCTGCACTCCCTTACTCTAATGAGAGTCTGTGAGGCGCCTCCTCTGCCCTGCCTCCTTTCTGACATGGAGGATAGAGAGAGGGTAGGCAAAGGGACGGCCGGTGGGGCCAGATGATGAAATGAGCAACCAACGCGGTGTGGTGAGAGCCACGGTGGGGCTCAGACCCAGGGAGAGCGCAGACCCGCCTGCGAGATAGCGCATCTTTTTGGTAATGAGAAACTGTAAAAGGTGGCCTGAGAGCACCGATATTCACCCTAGCAGCAGTAGCCGGATTCGTAGAGTCCTTAGACTTGTGCCACGTGTGGTGACTAAACCCGTAGATAGTTGATTCAAGAACTCCCATGAGGTTCGACTATTACCACCCTCATTACATAGATGAGAAAACCGAGGCTCAGAGAGGCCAAGTCCCTCTTCCGGGGTCACACAGCTAATGGGTGGTGGGGCCGGGCGTTGAACCCAGTTCCATCTGACTCCCAGCACCTCTGCTTCTCACTAGACTATTCCGTTTCCCCAACTTCTTTTTTTTTTCCAGACCATTGCAAACCACTAGAACCAAGGCCCGGCCGGCAGTGTCAATTCCATATCCTCTATAAAGAATAAAGATCTCTTAGAAAATCCGAATCGAGTATTTCTTCCTTTATCGACTCACCTCTTCCCCTCTGGCCTGAAGTCTCAGATCTGAGATGCAGAGATGAGACCAATCCCAACCAGCTCATGGGACGGGGAAACGGAGGTGCTGTGACCAACCGTCCCGGGGTGCCTGGGAGCGAGGGGTTCCCAGGCACAGGACTGTCAGTGCCAGAACTGAGACAGTCCCGGGAACACTGGGACATGCTGGCCACACAGGTAATAGTCACACACAGTCAGTGGCTTCTCAAGGCAGGCACAAAGATGTGGTAAAGTCTGCACGGAAACCGCGCCTGCCAGACCTCCGAGGCTCGTGGTAGAGTGGGAAGGACCCTGTGTTTTCTCTGTCCATTGACGGGCTGGGAGAAGATGACTGTGGTCACTTATTCACTCAACAAACATTCATGCCAGAGGAGGGCTTAGAGGGGAAGGAAGATGCTGTGCCCGCCCCTGTGTGACTCACTATTGAAGGAGAAGTGAGCGTGTCAGACTCCATAAGGATGTGCTAGGAGTGCAGCGGACAGTGCAGGCCGTGAGTACACAGGCGAGTCAGACACCCAGGGGGAGCCCACGCAGGTGCACGCATGGCCGGAGCCCGCAGTGTTGTGGCTGAAAGACCACAGCCGTGCGGACAGAAGCGGCAGAAGAACAGGTGCATCTCACTACTCACGTGTCTCCGGAACACCAGCCAGACTGCGCATACATTAAAAAGAATTAAAAAAAAAATTTTTTGCCATAGGGTTTGTGCACTCACTAGAGAGAGAGAGAGGGAGAGAGAAAGTGAAAACTCACCCCTCAGAGGGGAGGGTCACGCTGCAATCCCTTCTTCTCCAGTCTCCGCTCAGCATTTTGGGCATGCACACATACATGCCCAGCATGATTTTCTTTAAGACACTTTTTTAAAATTTAATTTTAGTTATTGTTATTATTCAATTTGATGAGAGAGAGAGAAAAAGAGAGAAAACAAGCTGCCAGGCATGGGACTCGAACAATGGTCAGTCATGGGGGAGTCCAGTGCTTTAATCACCATGCCACCTGCTGGCCCCAACCCCAGCATGATTTTCAAGCTCTTGGGTCTGGGACTTGAACTGTGGTTGGCCAGGTGAGATCCAGTGCTTTAACCACCATGCTGCCTACTGACCCAATGTACGAATAATTTTTAATATGAATATCCCATTCGTACCCTCTTTTAAAAAAGTATACTTTCAGGGCCAGCAGGTGGTGTGGTGGTTAAAGGCACGGGACTCTCACATGACTGACTATGGTTCAAGTCCTGGACCTGGTGGCTTGTTTTCTCACTTTCTCTCTCGCTTTTTATCTCTCGCTTTGTCTCTGTCTCTGATCAAACTGGAAAATAAAGTTAAATAAAATAATTATTTTATATAAGTCTTTTTCTAAAAGAATTCTTTATTTAATTTAATTCCATTTGTTACCCTTTTTTTTTTTTTGGAGAGATTTTTTGCTATAGGGTGCGGGCGCTCGCC
>NW_006159616.1:1957566-1964320 GCF_000334495.1 Tupaia belangeri chinensis | reverse complement strand
CCACCGGGTCCGGGACGCGAACCGCGGTCGACTACGTGGGAGTCCAGCGACATAGCCATTACGCCAATTGCTGGTTCCCTCCACTTGTTATCATTATTTTTTAATTTGACCAGACAGAGTCAGAGTGAGAAAGAAAGGGAAAGTGAGAAAGCAAGCAGCCAGGCCTAGAACTTGAACTGTGGTCGGCCATGTGGGAATCCAGCACCCTTAACCACCACACTACCTGCTGGTCCCAAATAAAATAATTCTTTAAAGAAAAAGTATTCTTTCACACTGGGAGATGTGACGCCCATTGACATGGCTCTGGGGAGATGTAGCAACTGCTGGCGTGGCACCCGCTGGTATGGCACCAGGGGTGTGGCACCTACAGACATGCCACCTACTGGTGTGGTACCAGGAGATGTCACACCAGTAGGCATGGCACCTACTGGCATGGCACTAGAAGATGTGGCCCCTGCTGGTGTGGCACCAGAAGAAGTGGCACCAGTAGGTATGGCACCAGTAGGCGTGGCACCAGTAGGCGTTGCACCTGATGGCATGGCAGCTGCTGGCATGGCACCTGCTTGTGGCACTGGAAGATGTAGCACTGGGAGGCGTGGCGCCTAGGCGTGTCACCTGATGGCATGGAACTGAAAGATATGACACTGGTAGGTGTGGAACTGCCCTCTGATTAAAAAGCCAGAAAGGGCCAGTCCCACAGCCTAGTGGGAAGGGAGACAGATCCCACGTGGCTGACTGCGATGTCACGCTGGCACTGGTGACCTGGAAAACAGGTCAGGCACATGTGCACATGTGTCCCAAATCCTGACAGGATGAAGAAATGGAGGGGAAGGGATGGTGGCGTGACCATGCCCCATGGGGTGCTTTCTCCTCCCCTCCTCCTCTGTCTCTTGGGTGAGGACAAAATACTCTCTGGCAATTAAAAAATAAATAAATAGAAATAAATAAAAAGACTGGACTGGCACCATGGAGCAATAACACGCTATTCAAGAGAAGCAGAGGGCCAGCCTGTGGCCCGGTGGTTGAGGCGACTGAATCCCACATGGCTAACGGTGTGTTTCAAGTCCCAAACCCAGCAGCTAGAGAAACACACAGGGCATATGCACGTGTAGGCCCAGGATCTTGAAAGGAGGGAGAGATGGAGGAGAAGGATTTGCAGTGTGACCATTCCCCAGGAGGGCGCTTTCTCATGTTCCCTCTTTTTTTTTTTCAAGAATTATTTTATCTTTATTTATTCATTTTTTAATTTGACCAGAGAGGGACAGAGCATGACAGAGAGAGAGAGAGAGAGAGAGAGAAGAGAGAGAGGAGAGAGAGAAAGTTAGAAAGCAAGCCACCAGGTCCAGGACTCGAACCATGGTCGACCAAGTGGGAGTTCAGTGCCCTTAACCACAACGCCACGCCACCTGCCCTCACTTTCTCTTTCTCTGTCTCTGTCGAGTGCACATACCCTCTTTCAAATTAAAAAAAAAAAGGGGGTCAGCATGTGGTGGTGAAGGCGCTGGACTCCCACATGGTTGACTGTAGGGCACCCTCTGTCTCTCTGTTTTTTGTAATTGAGATTTATTGGTGTGTCGAGGATCAGTACAGACATTTCAATTTGTACCCAGTTCTTAACATACGTACCAAAAACTTAAAAAGCCAAGTATAGTGATTCTTTTTAAGTTATTCCAGTGACATTCCAGCTTCAAATTTGTAGGCAGATTTTCCTTAAGAGGATATCAAGAACCACCGTCTTCAGATGTTGAAAGCTGTTAAGTAAGTCCCACCAAATCACAATTTAGTATCACACACGCTACATGCTTCAAATTTCCAACCTTTCACAGCATGTTAACAAAATGACTAGGAAAACTGGACCACCACGACCAAAGATGTTAGAGTGCACACAGTTCTGACAGGGAGAACAACAGTCAAGGAGTGGCTTTCTTTAGGAAACAGTACTACTAAAAAGCATAATAGAAGTCATTTACAATATATATATATATATATACATATATATATGTATACGAGACATAGAGACAGAAAGCGAGAAATCACCCCCCCAGGGGGGATGGTCACGCCGCAATCCCTTCTCCTCCATTCTCCTCTTGGGATCTTGGGCATGCACGCACACGCGCACACGAGCCTTCTGTTTGCACTCTTGTCTGGAGATTCATCCTTCCCTGCCGCCTTTTTTGGCTTTGCCTCCACTTTTGCAGGAGCAGGTTTAGCTGACAACCTCGCCGATCGCCTCTCGGGCTCTTCCTTGGCCGCAACCTGGGCCATGACCTTCCTTATGGGCATCTTGGCTGCGGACAGGGTGCGTGCTGGGTGCCTGAGAGGTGCTGGAACTCGTGGTGGGGGGCCCTCTCTCTCTTTTTCATGCGTCCTATAGCAAAATTTAAAAAATAATAATAAAACAAAAGAAAAACAAAAAGAAAGAAGAGAGAGAAAGAGAGAAGCTGGTAACTGCAGTTCAAACCTCCAGCGCAGTCAGCCTGAAATGTGCAGGGCACATCTGCATATCCAGTATCTGGAGGACTGGGGAAGGGATTACGGCCAGACCAGAGCCCATGGAGAGCGCTCCTACCCCCCTCTCCCTGCCTCTGTGCCTGTATATGCACTCTATCATGAATAAGGAAAAATTTTTTTAAGATTGAATCAAGGAGGGACCAGCGGGTGGCGTGGTGGTTGAGGCGCTGGGCACTCCCACATGGCTGACCATGCTTCGAGTCCCAGACCTGGTAGCTTGCTTTCTCACTTTCTTTCTCTGTGTCTCTCTTTGGCCAAATTAAAATAAATAAGTGAATAAATACAATTGTAAAGGGAGATTGAATGAAGGGGGACCAGCAGATGACGTAGTGGGTCCATCACTAGGATTCCTACATGGCTGACCATGGTTTGAGTCCTGAAATCAGCAGCTTGAAAATCATGCCAAGCACATGTCCATGCGCGCCCAAGATCCTGGGAGGAGAATGGAGGAGAAGAAATTCCCCCCAGGGAGTGATTTCTCACTTTCCCTCTCACTGTCTCTGTCTCCCTCTCTCTGGAGAGCACACACACACTCTAAGGTAAAAACCTCTTTAAAAGAAAAAAAAAGATTGAACGAAGGAACTATTGACATTTTAATGATTGCAAAATGAGAGTGAGGGGCCAGCAGGTGGCACGGTGGTTAGGGAGCTGGCGCCCTCATGGCCCACTGCATTGCGTTGCCACGCTCCCCGTTCTTGGTCCTCTCTACCACGTACTCATTCTGCAAGGATTTTCTCATCTCCCAATAAGATCACTGCAATGCCAAAAAATTTCAAAATGTGTGGTACCATGCCAAGAGGTGCCATGCCAGCAGGTGCCATGTCTCTCGGTGCCACGCCTACCAGTGCCATGTTGCCCAGTGCCATGCCAACAGGTGCCATATTGCCTGGTGCCATGCCATGGCTACTGGTGCCACACCTACCGGGGGGCCATGTCTCCTGGTGCCAGGCCAGCAGAAGCCATGCTAACTGGTACCAGATCTCCTGCCATGCGAGCAGGTGCCTGCCTACCAATGCCACATCTTCTGGTGCCATGTCATCAGCTGAGAGAGAGGGAAGGAGAGAGACAGAGAGAACCCCTCAACAGGGGGTTGTCATGCTGCAATCCTTTTTCCTCTAGTTCCCCATCCTGTCAGGATCCTGGGCATGTACACGTGCCCAGCATGTTTTTCAATCTGATAGGACCAGGACTTGAACCCCAGTCAATCATGTGGAATCTGGCTTCTTCTGTGCAGCGCCTAGCTGCTGTATTATGAGACTGACCTTTCATTTTAAAATAGTAAAGAGCCAGGGAACCAGCAGTTAGAGTAATGGCTATGTCGCTGGACTCCCACGTAGTCAACCGCGGTTCGCGTCCCGGACCCAGTGGCTTAGAACTCACGCCAGGCGCGTGTGCGTGCGTGCCCAAGATCCCGAGAGGAGAATGGAGGAGAAGGGATTGTGGCATGACCATCCCCCCTGGGGGGTGATTTCTCGCTTTCTGTCTCTCTCTGTCTGGCGAGCGCACGCGCCCTATAGCGAAAAAAAAAAAAAAACCTCTCAAAAAACAAAAAAGAAAATAGTGAAGAGCCAATAATTTGGGTAATTTGGGCCAGCCAGTGGCATGGTGGCTAAGGCAGCTGACTGTGTAGTTCAAGTCTCCAGCCCAACAGCTTGCAAAGGATGCTGGGCATGTGTGTGTGTGCCCCAAAATTCCCAAAGGAGAAAGGACTGCAGCATGATGTTCTCTCTTACTCGTAGAAGAAATAAACTAAACTAAAAAAAGAAAGCAATTGAAAACGAGCTTGGAGCTCTTGATGGTCCTCACACTTAGATTTGAGGCAGGAGAGGATTCACATCAAATGTGAACCTGTCAAATCTTTTGTTAATTAATAGCAGGTATATAGTGCTGAGAAACCTTGTTCTCTACAATCAGAGCCTGTCGGAAACCTTGGTGTCTGACATTGCTTCATGATCCGGCCTAGACAGTCTTGTTTAGTGGGTCAGGGTCAGATTTGACACAGAGAAGCAGCCTGGATTCCAACCCAGGTGCAGAGCTTCAGATAAGGTGTTTTGTTTTGTCAGAAAGAACATTTCCACCTGAGAGAGCGAGCGAGTGAGCGAGACAGAGAGAGAAAATACCTCCCAATGGGGCCTGATTACCCTGCGATCCCCTTTCTACCATTTCTGCATCCTGTCAAGATTTGAGGTGTGCATGTGCACACACACACACACACACATACACACGGACGTGCCTGGTGTGTTTTCAAGTTGCAGGGGCTGGGATTCGAACCAGTATTGGCCATGTGGGATTCAGCTCCTTGTGTACAGTGCTTAACCACTGAGCAACAGGGCCAGCCCCAAATAAGGGGTTTTGAGCACAAAAGTTTGTGTCTTAACTTGCTGGTATCCAAGGAAATAAGACGATGAGTCTGATTCTCAGCCCGTACCAGATACCAACCCCTTTACATACAGCCAGAGGTGCTTCAAGGCTATCAACACTGCCTCATGTTGGGGCGTGGTGGTTAAGAACAGTGGACTCCCATATGGCCGACCATGGTTCAAGTCCCGGCCCTGGTGGCTTGCTTTGTCACTTTCCTTCTCTCTCTTTCTCTTTCTCTCTCTCTCTCTCTGGTCAAATTAAAATAAATAAAGTTAAAATAATTCTTTAAAAAAAACACTGCCTCATGTCAATTTCATCTACAATAAATTCTCCGCTTCCTTAAATCCTTTGGTAATTCTTTCTTTAAGATTTTTTTCGGGAACCAGCAGTTAGCGTAATGGCTATGTCGCTGGACTCCCACGTAGTCGACCGCGGTTCGTGTCCCGGACCCGGTGGCTTAAAACTCACGCCGGGCGCGTGTGCGTGCGTGCCCAAGATCCCGAGAGGAGAATGGAGGAGAAGGGATTGCGGCGTGACCATCCCCCCTGGGGGGTGATTTCTCGCTTTCTGTCTCTATGTCTCTCTCTGTCTGTCTGGCGAGCGCACGCGCCCTATAGCGAAAATCTCTAAAAAAAAAAAAAAAAAAGAAAAGAAAAAGATTTTTTTTCAGGGAGAGAGGGCTTTTGTGTGCTTGTTTAATGTTCTTATTGTGTTGTTTTCTTTTTTAAAAGTTTGTTTTATTTTGAGAGGGACAGACAGTCACCTGCAGCAAGGGCCTCCCCTTTCTCCAACCCTCCAGCCAGTCAGGATCTTGGGCGCACACGTGCCCCTGACGTGCTTGACTCGGGATCCAAACCTAAGGACCACCATGCGGCTTCCAGCTCTGCGGATCAGTACACTACAGCCTGTGCTACTGCGGCTGGGCCTCTTCCTGTGTCCGATGAGACACTCCAGTTTCTCCGGTAGGCTGCCTCTGTTGCTGCAAGTTAATAAACGGCTTTGCTAAACAGCAGGTGTGTCCCAGATTGGCTTTGTCATAAAATTCCAGCCTTCCCTGTTCAGTCATTCACTCATTGATTCATTCAACGAATATTTACACAGTTTGTATCGGTTTTAAGTACTAGGGACATGGTGGTGACAGCACAAGGTCTTTGGCCTTGTGGCCCCTGCCTCTAGTGGATGAAATAGAAAATAAATAGTAATCACAAAAGTAGGGTCACAGGCGATATGGGATGGATGGATGGATGGATGTCTTTGGGGTGGGTGGGAGGCAGGCAGTGAGGGGGAGCAGTGAAGGCAGATCTAGAAAGACTACATTTAAGCTGGAAACTGGGGGGAACAGAGCTCAGGAAACCACAGCAAGCAGGGATCAGCAAAAGACGTGAAGATGAGCTTGCTGGTTTTGCCAAATAATAAGAATGCCAGGGAGCACAGGAGGCTGGGGAAAGAGAAGGGAGATGAGCAAGCACAGAATTGAAATTGTTATTTTCACTGTAACAATAACCTTACACAGAACTCTAATACATATATTTTGAAAAAACTGGGGCTGGGAGGAAGCCTGACCTCATAGCTTGGTGGTTAAGGGAGTTGGATCCTACATGATCACTTGTGCTGTTTGAATCGCAGCCCTGGTGGCTTGAAGAAACATGCCAGGCACCTGGATGTGCCTAAAATCTCAACAGGATGGAGAAATAAAGGAATAGGGATAGGGGTGTGACTGTGCTGCACTGGAGGGCGCTTCCCCCTCTCCTCTTGGACTCTGGCAAGTGCACGCGCCCACTGGCAATTTTTTTTTAGATTTAAAAAAAAAAATTTATTCTGGGGCCAGCAGATGGCGTAGAGGTTATGTTGGGGGACTCCCCACTGCCTGAACGCGCTGCCG
>NW_006159616.1:1954022-1957426 GCF_000334495.1 Tupaia belangeri chinensis | reverse complement strand
AAACAAAACAGCTTGCTCCTTTTTTCTTACCCGGGGGGGGGGGGGCTTGCCAATAGCACCTTTACACGGAGCCACCCGAGTCCCAGCAGCCTGGATGACAGGTGTGCACCTGCATCCAGCGTGCTCAGGGAGACCCCAGGGTGTGAACTCAGGACCAGCCCTGCACCACCACCTGGCTCCTAACACACAGACCGCCACATACATTTGTGGGAGCTGCTCTGGGACCCAAGATGCCCCCTTTCCCCTACCCCAGTTTTCCCCCACTCCCAGTTTTCTGAGGCATTCCCAAGGAACTTGAGAATTCGGGAGAGAGCTGGAAGTCCTTGACCTAGTGCGACCCTCTCATTTTGCACATGGGAAAACCAGGGCCGAGAGAACGAGGAAAGGTGGAGACACCATGGTGGGGAGGAGGAGCTAGATTGCTCTAGCAGGTCGAGATGGGGCCAGAGCAAGGAGTCCTGGTTCTTGAACCACCAGCTGCGGTACCTGGCCACCTAGGAGTTTACAGACCAGCAGTGGCAGGGACAGTGTGGACAAGGGGTACATCTTCCCTTCCCCAAGGACATTGGCTTTGGGCTTTGGCCTGGATGCACAGGGCCTTTGGGGTGTCCCTCTAAGCCCCTAGTCCAGCCCTAGCCCGCCCCATTCAGATAGGCCAATGGAAGGAGGGATGAGCCTTTCCCACAGCGAACCCCTCGCCCTGCAGGGTGAAGGTGAGCTAAGGTGGGCAAGCTGCCTGCTTAGCATCTCTATGCATCCACTTAATAAAACGTTTATTTCTTCAACGAGAATCAGGAGAGAAAGGAAGGCAGGCACCCCCAGCAGGGTCGTCACACCACGATCTGCCCCCACCTCCGTCTCTGTCATCCTTTATTATTTTTTAAAGAATTCTTTATTGTATTTGTTTAGTATTATTCAATTTGACCAGAGAGAGACAGAGAAACAAAGAGAGGGAGAGGGAGAAAGCAAGATGCCAGGGCCTGGACTGAAACCGTGGTCAGCCATGCGGAAATCACGTGCCTGCACCAGCAAGCTCCAGGAGGTCCCAGGGTGTAAACCCAGGCCCTTTCCCAGGTGGGTCCAGCCTCATTACCAGTGTCCCATCACCACCGGGCCCTGTTTCCTCTTACTGGCTGTGCCTGTGTGCCCAGACTCGCACCGCACGGTCTGACTTCAGAACTTCTGCTCTGAACCATCGGCTACGGTGTCTAGCTTAGGGGCAGTTGGAAAGCCTTGGGGAAGGGGCACAGGGCTGATCTGGCCTCCGGTCCACACATGGCCGCCCCTCAGTGCACAGTCAAACCCCATGAGCATATGCTGAGCAGTTGCCCGCTGCTCTCTGGGACCCCGAGGCAGGCCTAGCTCCTAGACCGCCCACTGCCTCATCTGCAGTGATTCCCCAGGTGCCACAGGATCCCTCCTAGTGTATCTCAACTCCTCCTTCATCTCTATTTTGTTACTGGACAAATGCAGCTCAGAAAGGCAAAGAACTGGGACCAACAGAAGGAATAGCAGTTATGTTGCTGGACTTCCACATGGGTGGTCACGGTTCGAGTCCCGGACCCGGCAGCTTGAAACTCACTCCGGGTGTGGCTGTGTGCCTCTGGAGAGGAGAATGGAAGAGATTACGGTGTGGCCATCTTCCCTGGGTTTGTGTGACTTGTTTTCTGTCTCTCTGTCGCTCTCCAACGAGCGCACGCACTCTACAGCAAAAATCTAAAAAATAAAAAAACGTAGTACTCCTCCAAAGCGAAAAGCTGCCTGGGCTGTACCCCATGCAGCACGCACCAGAGACGACTGAGGGCCGGCTGCGAAAGCCCAGCAAGAGTTAAAATCATGAAGCTGCGGTGCACCGCCCAGGCCTAGAGAGACCCGGCGCCTGCACCTACTTCTCCTCCTTTCCTTCCAACTTTCCGGCAGTGGCAGCGGCGTGACTTCCGGTTCCGGGATGTGCGAGAAGGCGCTGCGCCGGGAGGTGGTACCCGTTTTCCGCAGTCAGGGGCAGATCCCGACCCGCCCCGAGTCCCGTCGCGGTCCCCGCCCTCTAAGGTGGCCCCGCAGGGTGCACTGCGGGCGAGCGGCGAGCTCGGCCCGCGGGGCTCTGGGGTCTGCCGACCGGTCGGGCTGGCCTGGCCTGTGGCCTCCAGGCTCGCTTCGGCGCTGGACGCGGAGGTCCCCGTCCTGTTACCCCGGAAGCCCATTTCTGGGACGGCCTAGGCCCCGGAGCCACGCGGTGTGGTGGGAGGAGTGGGCTCAGCTCCCAGCCCCGTCGCTGGGGTCCGTTCCCGTCCCTCCGTTGAGTCGTGGCAGCACCTTCTGGCCTCCTGACCTTGGGCAAGTCCGTCTTTAAGAGCCTCGCTTATCTGCGAATGGAGTTGACAGTAGTGGCCGCCGGGTGGCGGAAGGCTGCGGGCTGTCTGGCACGTGAAATTCAGCGAATGGTCCCACTCTGTTCCTGGAGACCCCCGGGACGAGGTTATCTGGAGAGTTGAACCTGAGACTTAGGGATATGTGCAGGAGGGTGGCTAAACCTCAGCACCACACCACATAGGATAAAATTGGGAAGCGGGGCCAGCAGGTGGCGGAGTGGTCAAGGCGCTGGGCTCCCCGTGGCTGATAGTAGTTTGAGCCCTGGACTGCGTGCCCAAAGTCCCAAGAGGAGCATGGAGAAGGGATTGTGGCTGGCCGTCCTGCCTGGGAGATGATTTCTCCCTTTCCCTCTCTCTGTCTCTGTCTCTCTCTGGCGAGTGAATGTGCCTAATGACAAAAACCTAACACAAAATAATAATAAAAGAAAGAAAGAAAAAGAAAATATACAGGCAGTAAGCTGGAGTTACTAACCGGGAGGGTACATTTGTGTTTGGCAGGTGGGCTTCTAAAACTGATAGGGTTTTTGAGCTGCAGATTGTAGAGCTGGTCCGTCTTCCAGAGCCCACCTTAAGACAGTGGAGATTTTTCCTAGAAGGCAGGTTGTAAAGAACCTTCGGTACTAGGAATACAGTTAGTGAAAGGGTGTTTTCTTGTGTGAGTTTTTCATGAAAAGAGATTTGGGGCAGGAGGAAGAAAGCCTGCACAGTTTTGTCCTTTTGAGTTATAAAGGTAATACAGATTTCTAGTTTTAAAAAAATACAGAAAAAGGGGACAGCAGGTGGCATAACGGCTATGTCGCTGAACTCCCATGTATTCGATCGCGGTTCGAGTGCATGCGTGCCCAAGATTCTGAAAGGAGAATAGAAGAGAAGGGATTGCGGTGTGGCCATCCCCCCTGGGGGGTAATTTCTTATTTTCTGTCCTCTGTCTCTCTTTCTGGCAAGCACACGTGCCTATAGCAAAAACCTCTCAAAAAAAAAAAAAAATACACACACACACACACACCAAGAAAAGGGCCAGTGGGTGGCGTGGAG
>NW_006159616.1:1945032-1953941 GCF_000334495.1 Tupaia belangeri chinensis | reverse complement strand
CCCTGTCTCTGTTTGATCAAAATAAAAAATAATAATAACATGGAATTAAATAAACGAATAATTCTTTTGAAAAATACAGAAAAAAAAACAGCAAGAAAAGGCAAGAAATAAATACAGAAAAATATGAAAATGAATGTCTCATCTGTCTCGCACTGTTCCTTCAGAAATGAATATAATTTCTTTGATAACTTTCTAGCTAGTATTTGAGGATATATCTAGTTACATGCGCCTGTGTGCGTGTGTTGGATTTCCTCAGATGGGGTCATGCCGCACCCTTTGAGCTGCACCTAGGTCACGTGATATGGACAAGCACTCTTCTTTTTTTTTTTAATTTAAATTCATTTGTTTACATTCACTCACTGTACATTGTTACAACATACAAAATGAGATTTTCCATCCAGAGTACACTGTATATTGTCTCAATCAAGCACATCAACATACATGTTATTGTCAACAAATAACTTTCCATTTCTTGTTTCCTGTATGTTTTGCTATGCCCCCCCCCCAACCACTCCTCTTAAGCAGCATTCGTAGGCCCTAGTGCATGATTTTTTTGGTTCTTTTAAGCTTTTTGCTATAGGGAGTGTGCACTGGCTGGAGAGAGACAGCGTGGGAAAGTGAGAACTGGGAACCAGCAGTTAGCGTAATGGCTATGTCGCTGGACTCCCACGTAGTCGACCACAGTTCGCGTCCCGGACCCGGTGGCTTAAGACTCACGCCGGGCACGTGTGCGTGCGTGCCCAAGATCCCGAGAGGAGAATGGAGGAGAAGGGATTGTGGTGTGACCATCCCCCCTGGGGGGTGATTTCTCGCTTTCTGTCTCTCTGTCTCTGTCTGTCTGGCGAGCGCACGCGCCCTATAGCAAAAACCTCTCCAAAAAAAAGAAAGTGAGAACTCACCCCTCAAGGGGAATGGCCATGCCGCCACCCTTCTCCTCCTGGGGCTTTGGACACTCATGCACATGCACCCAGGGTGAGTTTCAAGCTGCCAGATCTGGGACTCAAACTGCAGTCGGCCGTGTGGGAGTTCAGCGCCTTCACCATTATGCTGCCTGCTGGCCCCCATTCAACTTTCTTTGACTAAATATTTACTTTTTACGCAAGGAACCCCTGCATGTAAGATACAGTAGTCCTCCCCTTGTCTGTGCTTCTGCTTTCCTGAGTTTCGGTTGACTTTGGTTTTGGTTACCCATAGTTTCGGTTACCAGCAGTCAGTCATGATCTAGAAATAGTAAATGGAAAATTACAGAAATACATAATTCACACGTTTTAAATTGCGTGCCGTTCTGATAGTATGACAGCATCTTGCCCGCTCCAGCCTGGGACATGCTTAGCCCTTTACCCAGTGTAGCCACTGGATGTGCTGCCCACTCGTTAGTCCCTTAGCCACCTCGGTCGTTGTGGTATAGCAGTGCTTGTGGGGGCGGTGACTTCTTGCTTTCTGTCTCTCTGTTGCTCTCCGATTTTACTTAATGGCCCCAAAGTGCAGGAGAAGTGATGCTGGCAATGCAGATATGCCGAAGAGAAGCCAGAAAGTGTTTCAGTGAAAAGGTGAACGTTCTTCATTTAATAAGGAAAGAAGAAAATAATATTCTGAGGCTGCCAAGACCTACAGTAAGAATCTTCTATCCATGAAATCATGAAGCAGGAAAAGGAAATTGGGGCTCGTTTTGCTTTCGCACCTCAGACTGCAGAAGTTATGGCCACAGTGTGTGGTGAGTACTCAGTTAAGATGGCAGAGGCAATAAACTTGTGGGTGGAAAAGATGAACAGAAAACAGGTTCCAATCAATGGCAGCGTGTTGTGCTGGAAAGCACGAAGCCTGTGTGAAGACCTCGGCAAGGGAGCCCCTGCAACAAGTGAGCCCCAAGCCATTCACTGCAAGCAAGGAACAGGTGTGCTGAACGTGAGCAAGTATTGGGGAGGCCGCATCTGTTGAAGATGCTGCCCCATTTCTGGCAGAGTTGAGGTTAACTACGGAGAAAGAATTTGGAAGAATCAGTCACATGGCAAGGCAAGCTGGTGGAAGGATTGGCCAAGGTGCTTGACAAAAGTGGGAGAGCCTGTTGAAGGCCATCAAAAGTGTTAAATGAGGGGAACCAGCAGCTAGCGTAATGGCTATGTCGCTGGATTCCCACGTAGTCGACCGCGGTTCGTGTCCCGGACCCGGTGGCTTAAAACTCACGCCGGGTGCGTGTGCGTGCGTGCCCAAGATCCCGAGAGGAGAATGGAGGAGAAGGGATTGCGGCGTGACCATCCCCCCTGGGGGGTGATTTCTCGCTTTTTGTCTCTATGTCTCTCTCTGTCTGTCTGGCGAGCGCACGCACCCTACAGTGAAAATCTCTCCAAAAAAAAAAAGTGTTAAATGAGGAATTGGAAGAACTTGTTGAGTCACCCACAGAGGAAGCGGAACATGAAGAAACTGAAGCAGAACCAGCAATGTGGATGTTACAGAAATTTGCCTAAGTATTTCAAATTGCACAGACGTTAAAGGACAAAATTATGGAATATGGTCCTTGGGTGGAACCCAGGAGCGTTCATGTCACCCATGTGATCATCAAAGGATTACAGCCTCTGCAGCAACACTTCAGTGAGTTAAAAATAAAGAGACAACTTTATTTAAAAAAATAAATAAATAAACATTCATTTACCTATTAATTTGTTGTGATTCTTGGGCCACCCACCAGGTTGAGGACTTGAACCATGATTAGCCATGTGGGAATCCAGCGTCTCAGCCACCACACCACCTGCCTACTCCAATGAGACAACTTTAGGTTACAATATTCTTTCAAAAGATTTGTGCAGCGGGACCAGCAGTTAGCGTAATGTCTCTGTCGCTGGACTCCCATGTAGTCGACCGTGGTTTGAGTCCCAGACCTGGTGTCTTAAACTCACACTGGGCGCATGTGCGTGTGTGTCCAAGATCCTGAGAGGAGAATGGATTGCGGCGTGACCATCCCACCTGGGGGGTGATTTCTCGCTTTCTGTCTCTCTCTCTCTGTCTTTCTGGCAAGCGTACGCGCCCTATAGCAAAAAAAAAAAAAAAAAAAGAACCTTCACTTTGAGAATCCCCAGCCTTTGACATCATCTGCTCCTGCATCCAGCTACCAGCATGGTCCTGGCTCAGCAATCTAGGATGTTCTGATGTGTCTTCAGAAGGTCGGTGGGAGCCTCACTACCCCCAATGCCTGCATCACCTTGTTTGTCTCCTCACGTAGGCATTGTGTCATCTCACGTCGTCACTGGGGGGTGAGTAGAATGGAGTGAGATATTTTGAGAGACAATATTTAACTTTTATGACAGTATATTGTTATAGTTGCTCTATTTTGTTTTAATTTGTATTAGTTATTGTTAATCTCTCAGTGCGGCCCTTACGTACCATGTGTAGGGAGCCAGATCCCACATGCAGCCGCAATTTGAATCCTGGCCCCAGTGGCTAGAAAAACTCCCAAGTACCCTAAATTCCAATAGGATGGAGAAATGGAGGAAAAAGGATTGCAGTGCGGCCACACCCAACGGAGTAGGGTGGGTTTTTTTCCCCCTCTCTCTAGAGATATGTACCCTTTAGTAATTAAAAAGCTTACTAGGCTAAATTTATAATTCAATTTTATGATAGGTATGTACAAGAGATCTTCAAAAAGTCATGGAAAATGCATATTATGAAACAACTACGAACTTCAATTTATTTATTTATTTATTTTTAACTTTTTGTCATAGGGCACTTGTACTCACTGGAGAGACAGAGAGGGAAAGTGAGAAGTCAGCTCCCCTGGGGGGATGGCCATAGTGCAACGCCTTCTCCTCCATTCTCTTGGAACGGGCATGAGCACATGGGTGTCCAGCATGATGTTTGAGCTGCCAGGTCCAGAACTCAAGTCACGGAGTAGACCATGTGGGATCCAGCCACCTTAACATCCATACCATCTGCTGGTCCCCCTGAAATTTTTGCACCAAAATAAACTTGTATTTTAGCTGAATCCCATATGGTGACCACAGTCGGAATCTCCAGCCCTGTTGCCCTGAAACATTCTGGGACACACGGGAATGCCACAGATCAGATGGCTGCAGGGCTGGAGGAGGGGACTGTGCTGTGACCAGACCCTGTGGAGAGTGCTCTCTTTCAAGTGTGCACTCACACTCGCATAATCATGAATTTTTAAAAAGTAAAATAAGCTTGTATTTTAATTGTTTTTCCACAAGGAAAGTCCTCTTGTGTATGTGGGGAAAAACAGTGTAAATAGGGTTTGGTTCCATCTGTGTTTCAGGCCCCCACTGAGGGTTTTGGAACGTAGCCTGAGGGTAAGGCGGGACTGCTTTTGCCCTTCTCATCACCCTAGGTTAGGGTCAGCTTACTTTTGCGGATGAGCACACCCCCTTGGTGAACAAAGACTCAGATGTCGTAATACATACTGGCATGCTCCAAAGATCCAAGCTACATCTGGGATCCATGCGAGAGATCCCCCAAGAAACAGACCAAGGAGCTTTTGGAGAAGACGAGTCAGTGCTGGGAGCTAGTTAATGCACAGTAGCTAGTCAGTAATTAAAAAAACATTTTGTAGAAGTTTTTGGCCTCAGGGCATGTGCACTTGCCAGAGAGAGGGAGACAGAGACAGTGAGAGGGAAAGTGAGAAATCACCCCCCAGGGGGAATGACCACACTTGAGATACCTTCTCCTCCATTCTCACACAGGATCCAGGACTCGAACCTGGTTGGCCATGTGGGAGTACAGCGACATAACCACTAGGCCATCTGCTGGCCCACTAGTCAGTAATTGTCATTTGTCAGTTGTTGCTCAGGAAACAGCCCTGAGAGACTGAGATAAAAGGGATTTTAAAAGATTTTTACTTCAGTGGGACCAGCAGTTAGCGTAATGGCTATGTCGCTGGACTCCCCCGTAGCCGACTGCGGGTTGAGTCCCAGACCCGGTGGCTTAAAACTCAGGCGAGCTCATGTACCCAAGATCCCAAGAGGAGAATGGAGGAGAAGGGATTGCGGCATGGCCATCCCCCCTGGGGGTGATTTCTCACTTTCTGTCTCTTTGTCTGTCTCTGTCTGGTGAGCGCATGCGCCCTATAGCAAAAACCTCTCAAAAAAAAAAATTTTTTTTTTCACTTCTTTCTTCCATGAAGGCAGAAGAGATGGGCACCCAGAAGGGTCTTCACGCTGCAGTCCTCCCTACCCTCAGCCAGCCAGGAGCAAGGGGCGTGCAGTGTATCTGGACACACAGGGAGACCTTGGAACTTGAACTAGGGCCTGCCCATATGGCTTCACCACCGCAGAACGTTGTGCTATGCCACTGCGGCCAGCCTGAGGTGGAAAGGATTTTTTTTTTTCTTTTTTTGCCATAGGGTACGTGCGCTCATTGGAGAGAGACAGAGAGAGGGAAAAGAAATTACTCTCCAGGGAAGATGGACAAGTCGCAGTCCCTCTTCCATTTTCCTCTCTGGATTTTATGGCTGCATACACACATGCGCAGTGTGATTTTCAAGCGGCCAGGACTTGAACCTCCATTGGCCATGTGGGAGTCCAGCATCTTAACCAATATGCCACCTGCTGGCCCTGCATCTGGCATTTTTTAAACTACTGGTTCTCGGATTCAAACTGCACAGTTGGCAATGCGGGATTCAGATACCTTAACCACCATGCCACAGGCTGGCACTGGTGGAAGGGATTTTATTTGTTTATTTGTTTGTCTATTTATTTAAAAATTATCTTATTTAACTTTATTTATGTATTTTAATTTGACCAGAGAGAGACAGCAAGAGAGAGAAAGTGAGCTACCAGGTCTGGGACTTGAAACACCGTCAGCCGTGTGGAAGTCCATGCCACCTGCCGGCACCAAGTGGAAGGGATTCTAAATGTCAGTATACCTGACCTGTAGAGTAGGGAGGATTTAGTTGTTTGTGCTGGAAGAATGTTAATAGAAAAGGTGACTCTTGGGGAACCAGCAGTTAGCGTAATGGCTATGTCGCTGGACTCCCACGTAGTTGACCGTGGTTCGCATCCCGGACCTGGTGGCTTGAAACTCACGCCAGGTGCGTGTGCGTGCGTGCCCAAGATCCCAAGAGGAGAATGGATAAGGTATTGCAGCGTGACCATCCCCCTTGGGGGGTGATTTCTCGCTTTCTGTCTCTATGTCTCTCTCTCTGGCAAGCGCACACGCCCTATAGCAAAAACCTCTCAAAAAAAAGAAAAAAGAAAAGGTGACTCTTGGGACCAGCAGATGGCATAGCATTAAGTTGCTGGACTACCGCAGGCCGTCATAGGGTGTGTACACTCGCTGGAGAGAGACAGAGAGGAAGAAGGAGAAATCACCGGGGTGATGGCCATGTTGCAATCCCTTCTGCATTTTCCTCCTGGGATTTCAGGCATGCATGCACACATGCTTGGTGTGCCGGGTCTGGGACTCGCACCTCTGTCAGCCTTGTGGGAGTCCAGCACCGTAAGTATCATGCTGGCCGCCTAAAGTGGTACTTCTTAAACACTTGCTGCTCTTTCATTGCCATGAAAGAGGTGGCTGGGGGGGGGTGGGGGGGAAGAAGACTGCAAAGTAGATGCAGATGAACAGATCTTTGTCTCCTCCGTTTCAGCATCTCTCTATGAATTGCTCTGTAGACATGGCAAATGTTTCATAAAAATGCTTGGAGAGGGACCAGCAGTTAGCGTAATGGCTATGTCGCTGGACTCCCACGTAGTCGACCACGGTTCGAGTCCCGGACCCGGTGGCTTAAACTCACACCGGGCGCGTGTGCGTGCGTGCCCAAGATCCCGAGAGGAGAATGGAGGAGAAGGGATTGCGGCGTGGCCATCCCCCCTGGGGGGTGATTTCCTGCTTTCTATCTCTCTGTCTCTCTCTGTCTGTCTGGCGAGCGCACGCGCCCTATAGCAAAAACCTCTCCAAAAAAAAAAAAAAAATGCTTGGAGAGGGGCCGGCAGGTGGTGTGGTTGAAGTGCTGGACTTCCACATGGGTGACCACAGTTCGAGTCCCAGAGTGGGTGGCTTGAAATACGCTGGGCACATGTACACACACATGCCCCCTATTCCAGTAAAAGGAGGAGAAGGGATTGCAGCGTGCCAACCCCCCAGGTTGTGTTGGGGGTGGTTTCTCACTTTCCCTTTACTGTGTCTTTCTAATGAGCACATGTGTCCTACCAAAAACCTTTAAAATTTTTTTTAAAAAAGTTGGAGGGGGCTAACAGGGGGTGTGGAAGTTAAGGTGCTGGATCCTGCATGACTAACTCTGCAGTTCAAGTCCTGGATCCGGTGGCTTGAAAATCTTGCTGGATCGACAATATACAGTGTACTCTAGATGGAAAATCTCATTTTGTATGCTGTAATGATGTACAGTGAATGAATGCAAATAAATAAATTGGAAAAAAAAAAAAAAAAAAGAAAATCTTGCTGGACATGTATGCATAAGTACCCAGAATCCTGAGTGGAGAGTGGTGGAGAAGGGATTCAGGCATGGCCACCTTCCCAGGGGGTTGTGATTTGCTGCTTTCTCTCCCCTTCCCCCTCAGTTGATTTCTTACTTTGTCTGTCTGTCTGTGTCTCTCTGGTGAGTGCAGGTGCCCTGTACCAAAGATTAAAACAAAACAAACAGTTTGGAGGAAGCAAAGCCCCTTGATTTGAAGCCCCACCTCTATCGCTCTTTTTGTTTTAACATGTGTAAAATGCCTCATGGGGGTGGTGGTGGAAATGAATGCAAGATTCTCTAGCTAGGCCAGCATTCTTTATTCTTTCTGTTTTGTTTGAGAATCTATATTTCTCATTCTGGTATACCATTGACATATTTTCTCTGGAACTCAAACCGTGGTCGGCCGTGTGGGAATCCAGCCCCTTTAACCACCACGCCACTTGCTGGCCCGATCCTGACATTTTTCATTGCGTTTCTAGAGTCTGAAACATTTCTTCCCAGGATTCTGGAAGGAAGACTAAAGGGTACCCAGACATTCAAAGAAATAGAGAAATCCAGAATGATTGAATAAAGTCCCCACCAAACAAGATGGCAACCTGGAGCCAGAAGTCATCCTAACACTGGTTTTAGGGCCAAGTTCCACAAGCGCCTTCCGGGCTTCTACCAGTGAGCCTAGTGAAGTCTCTGTCAAGGACCCTGAGACCCTGCCACGAAGGAGTCCTCCCAGCCTTTCAGTCTTACACAGAGGTTTACCAAGTTCGGGTCTGCAGATGCAGCCAGGCCCAAGGACGGCCTCAGACGTCTCCAGGAGAAGGTGGATAGTGGCTGAGACCCACTGGTCACCTGAAGGAGCAGACGGGAATCTGGTGCTGGAGAACAGTTCCAGGCTGTCCTCCCGGGAACTCCGCGCTCGAGTGCAGGGGTGTCAGCCCTGAGTCAGGGTCACGGGCTAAGTCCTGCTATTACTCGCTCAGCCTGCGTGTGACAGATAAGCCAGCCATTCTCTGATGCCACATCCAATGGCAGTGCTGGGAAGTCTGAATCTGTTTTATTTGAACTAGTCTTTGGTTGTGACAAGAATCTATCTAGGCTCCAGCAGGTGGTTAAGGCACTAGATTCACACGTGGTTGACTGTAGTTCAAGTCCAAAATCCAGTGGCTTGAAAATCACTCTGAAGTGTGCATGCATGCCCAAAGTCCCAAGAGGCGGATGGAGGAGAAAGGATTGTGGTGTGGCCAACCCCCCGGGGGTGACTTTTCACTTTCCCGCTCACTGTGTCTCTGCCTGTCTGCACTGAGTACATGTGCCCTATGGCAAAAACCTAAAATAATAATAATAAATAATCCATGCAGACCCTTGGTTGTATCTCTTTGGCTGAAGCAACTTTAGTTCAGGGGACTGTAGACTCCAGGAGTTTCTCTGCCCTCTTGCCCTCAGGACGATCAGCCTGATTCTTTTTTTTTTTTTTTTGGGGGGGTTTCCGTTTAGGGGG
>NW_006159616.1:1943869-1944874 GCF_000334495.1 Tupaia belangeri chinensis | reverse complement strand
CTGGTGCCCGATCAGCCTGATTCTTTAGCTTCTGTTTCTGGATGCCTCGTTTTAGCCCTTTGTGACAATGTTGGTTAATTTTTTTTTTTTTTTTTTTTTTAGCATTTTTAAAAGATTTCTTTCTTCATGAGCAAGTGAGAAAGACAGATAGCACCTCAACAGGCTGTCCATGCCAAGATTCCCCCTGCCCCCCGCAGCCTCAGCCAGGCCTGGATAGTGGGCACATAGACATGCCCCACTTCCTCTGGGGGGGTCTCTGAACCTGAGCCCGTAACCCTCCCCTGTGGGTCAGCCTCACATAGCATAACATCTGACCACTGTACCACAGTCGGACCCTGAGCTTAGAATGCTTTTAATTTACTGCTTTTATGTTTCTAAAGAAGTGATTAGCTTTCAGAATTCATGATTCTCATTTTGGTGGCATGAATGGGAGCTTTTGTAACTCCTTAAGTAACTCACTCGAGTCACATGCCCGGTAGTGACTTGATCAATTAGCTCCGGTAGGAAGCATTTGAGAAAGATGAGGTAGTGATCAGGAGTGGGTGTGAGCTGGAGTTAAGAGCTAAGGCTGTGAGAAGTAGCAAGGTCCTGGCCTTCGTTTCCTGTTTTAAATTTTATTATTTTTAGAGAGATTTTGGCTATAGGGTGTGTGTGCTCACTGGAGAGACAGAGACAGACAGTGAGAAATCACCCCCCAGGGGGGATGGCCACACTGCAGTCCCTTCTCCTCTCAGGATTTTGGGCACATACGCACATGTGCCCAGTGTGAGTTTTTAAGCCAGTAGGGACAGGATTCGAGCTGCAGTCAGCCATGTGAGAGTCCAGTCACAGTCATTACGCCATTTGTGAGTCCCAATTATGACTTGTGTGTGTATGAGGTTTTTGCCATAGGGCGTGTGTGCTTGCCAGAAAGACAGAGACAGACAGAAAGTGAGAAATCACCCCCCAGGGGGGATGGCCACGCCGCAATCCCTTCTCCTCCATTCTCCTTTCAGGATTTTGGAC
>NW_006159616.1:1940264-1942151 GCF_000334495.1 Tupaia belangeri chinensis | reverse complement strand
GACGCGAACTGCGGTCAGCTACGTGGGAGTCCAGCGACATAGCCATTACGCTAACTGCTGGTTCCCCCTTTAACATTTTTTAAAGGTAAAAGAAATAATAGCCTGCGGGTAGAAAAGTCTAAGAGTATAGAGGGGTTTAAAAGGAAAAAGACACTCATCATTATTAACAGCTTCTTGTGCATCCTTCCAGGAAATGTGAATTATATGAATGAGCAGAAACGCTCACATATGTTGGGGCGTCTTCAGAAAGTTCATGGAAATGGTGTCTTGAAAATAATGGAATTTCACTTTTTTCCCCACATTTTTGGTGGACTGACCTTTATTTTATTATCTTATCTACAAGTCATGTATGAAATAAGTTTTCTAAAAATACACCCATTTTTACTGAGCATAATTCAAAGGGGAAACATTACTATTCTGATGTAGGAAAAGCCTTTCGTAAGTCCCTAAGTAATTCTTGCAAAATGTTAAATGGACCCTAGCCTTGCAGAAGTTTTGGCACCAAGATGTGCCACAATAGTTAAGGGAAGTCAGGGGCAAACTAACAAAAAAGTTACTAATACATGGGGCCAGCAGTTAGCGTAATGGGTATGTCGCTGAACTCCCATGTAGTCGACCGTGGTTTGGATCCCTGACCCGGTGGCTTAAACTCATACCGGGTGCGTGTGCGTGTGTGCCCAAGATCCCAAGAGGAGAATGGAGGAGAAGGGATTGCAGCGTGGCTATCCGCCCTGGGGGGTGATTTCTCGTTTTCTATCTCTCTGTCTCTGTCTATCTGGCAAGTGCACATGCCCTTTAGCAAAAACCTCTTCAAAAAAAAAGAGAAAAACTCATGCCAGGCGCGTGTGTGTTTGTGCCCAAGATCCCGAGAGGAGAATGGAGGAGAAGGGGTTGCAGCGTGGCCATCCCCCCTGGGGGGGGTGATTTCTCACTTTCCATCTCTCTGTCTCTCTCTGTCTCTCTGGCAAGTGCATGCACCCTATAGCAAAAACCTCTACAAAAAAAAAGAGAATTATTTATTTAATTTTATTATGATTAATTTTAAACTTGCTATAGGGCATGTGTGCTCACCAGAGAGAGGGAGAAAAAGAGAGAGAGGGCAAGTGAGATAGCACCCCAACAGGTTGAGGACCTGAACCATGGCTTGCTGAGTGGGAGTCCAGCACCTTAACCACCATGCCACCTGCCAGTCCCTTCAATTTTTTTAACAGAATGAACTAGTATTTTAGTTCTATTGTTCCATGAAGTTTTTGAAATACCTTCATCTCATGCATGTTTAGTGTATATTTTCTCATGGCCCAATATATCTTAGAGGTCTTTTGCTATCAACATAAAGAGATTTATTTTGAAAATTTTTTCTTAGCAGCTGCACGGTAGTCCCTCATATGGCTTTACCTTATGTTACACATTCTAGTTAGAAGTGTAGGGGCAAGATCAGCAGTTGTGGTAATGGCTGTGTCACTGGACTACCATGTAGTCTACTGTGGTTTGAGTCCTGGACCCAGTCACTTAAACTCATGCCAGGTGCGTGTGCATGCACGCCCAAGATCCCAAGAAGAGAATGGAGGAGAAGGGATTGTGGCGTGGCCATCCCCCCCAGGGGGTGATTTCTCACTTTCTGTCTGTCTGTCTTTCTCTGTCTTTCTGGTGAGCGCATGTGCCCTATAGCAAAAATCTCTCCCCCACTCCCCATCCCCCAAAATAAAAAGAAGCGTAGGGGCCAATGGTGGTTAAGCCTCTGGATTCCCACATGGCTGACTGGTGGTCAAGTCCCAGACTAGCAGCTTGAAAATCATGAGTGAGGGAACCAGCAGTTAGCGTAATGGCTATGTCGCTGGACTCCCACGTAGTCGACCGCGGTTCGTGTCCCGGACCCGGTGGCTTAAA
>NW_006159616.1:1937442-1940137 GCF_000334495.1 Tupaia belangeri chinensis | reverse complement strand
GCCCTACAGTGAAAATCTCTTCAAAAAAAAAAAAAATCATAATGAGTGAGACCAGCAGATAGTGTAATGGTTAATCGCTGGACTCCTGCGTAGACGACCATGGTTTGAGTCCTGGACTTGGCAGTTTAAAACACCAGGAACATGTGTACGTATGCCCAGAATCCTGAGAGCAGAAGGAGAAGGGATTGCAGCGTGGTCATCCCCCGGGGGTGATTTCTCACCTTTTATCTCTGTCTCTCTTTCTCTGGCAAGTGCCCTATAGCAAAAAAAATCTCTTCAAAGAAAAAAAAAAGAAAATCATACCAACACGTGTGTGCATGCCCAAAATCCCAAGGAGAATGAAGGAAAAAACAAGTGTAGAGTCGAGGGTTTGGTCTGGAGTCAAAGCTCTGAAGCAGTCCCGAGGTTGAGAGAAGGCGGAGTCAGGGCTGGACCTCCGCGTTCTGACAACAGCGTGTCTCTGCACAGTGCTATGGTAGCAGCTAGGCCCAGGGCTGTGGCACCAGCTCCTTGCCAGGAAGTGAATTTACAGATGCGATCTGTTGCCCTAAGCACACCCAGTAAGTGGAGAGACGCTGGGGTCCATCTCCGTTTCCTCTGGCCCCATCAGTCCCACCCTTTGCTGCGAGGTCACACTCCCGAATGTCAGAGGGGACTGACCTCAGTGCTGCCAGGGCTCTGTGGGGGCCGGAGTAGGAGTTCTGGTCTCAGGGGCTGCTTCCTGCGGTGGTGCCTGTGCTTTCTCTCTGCAGCCGCAGTTAGTTGGCGCCACCCGCGGGCAACACCCGTGTCCCTGACTGTCATTTCACAGGTTTGGTCCCGTGAGTGATGGGGGAAGGGGGGCAATGTGAGAACACGACACTGTGTTTCAGAAAGGTCTCCTTTGTGTTCACTTTGTGGTTGGTAGTAACAATATTTTCCCAGAGGGCATGTGTGAGTGCTGGAGAGAAAACGAGAGAGAGAAAACCCCCCTATGGAACCCGACCCTGCAGCAATCATTTTCCCTCCGTTTCTCCACCCTATCAGCGTTGGGGCATGCACGCGGCACACCTGGTGTGTTTTCGACGCTGCAGGGCCAGGATTCGAAGTGCAGCTGGCCACGTGGGGTCTGGTTCCCTGTGCACCGTGCTTAATCACTATGGGGCCAGCTTCCTTTGTGATTATTTTGACTTCAAGTTCCAGAAAATAATCTTTTAGAAAGAAACAGTTATTTTATTGAACTTTATTTATTTATTTTAATTTATTTATTTATTTTATTTATTTATTTTAAGAAAGAGAGAGAGAGAGAGAGTGAGAAAGCAAGCTGCCAGGTCTGGGACTCAAACCGCCATCAGCCATGTGGGAGTCCAGAGCCCTTAACCACCACGCCACCTGCTGGCCCCATAAAATAATCATTTATCTAGTTATTGAAAAATGCTCTTGCCAGGCGGCTGCTGGTAGAAACCAATGTTGGGACCACAAAGTAACATGAGATGCCTAGCAACGGGCCGGTGCCACGGAAGAACGTGTCATCTGTCAGGCGGTTACTCCCTGAGCAGCGAGTGGGCGCCAGGCTCTGGCTGGTGGAGAGGAGGCCAGCCCAGGGGCTGTGGGGCCATGGTGGTGGTGGCAGCTGGGAGTGGGGTGCTGGCTCTCCCAAGAGCATCGTGTGTGGTCGGTTTCCATAAGCGACTGCACACAGCACAACACACTTGACAATGACTTGACTATTTGGTTAAGCATTTTCTTTCCACCCACTGCCATGCATTTATTGGACGTTCTCCCTGGCCTGGAACGCCCCTCCCCGCGCCTCCCTGACCTTGGCCAACCTACTCCTTTTCATTCTTTCTGATGCCAGATGGACGTGGTCATCTTTGTGAAGCCGCCATTGCTTTCTGCCACAAGCCAGCATTTGAACCCTCTGGGAGCTGCCGCAGTACCTTGTTTTCCGTTGTCTCTCAGCTCGTTCCTTCAGCAAATATAAATTGTGTACCCAAGGTGCCATGCCCCGTCCTGTCACCCTGCAGTGCAACATTCGGTTTGTGTCCCCAGGCAGACTGGGAGCTCCACGAAAAGGGAACCTATGTTCTTGGCCGCTGACGCAGGGCCTGCAGGGGGCTGGTCCTCAAGGACTGCGGTGGCATTTGCGGGAGACCGTATTTGCTCTCCGATTTAAGGAGACAGTAATCATTACAGCTCGCAGGGGACTGCTGAGGTTCACTGAGAGTAGGACTGTAGTGGGACAGTTAAGGGAGCCGGGTCCGGGTCCCACATGGCCGACCACTGTTTGAATCCTGGCCCTGGTGACTTGAAAAACATGCGGAGCACATGTGCCTCAAATCCAGACAGGATGAACGTGTGACCATGCCCCATGAGGGAGCTTTCTCCCTCTTCATCTCTCTGTCTCTCTGGTGAGGGCTTGCACACTCTGGCAATTAAAAAACAAAAGTGGTACATTAGGGAGGGAGCAAGGAGTGAGACCCTTAATTCCCATGGAAGGCCTGGAGATAAAAACGAAATCACACCAGCAGTTGGAGTAATGGCTATGTCGCTGGACTCCCATCACACTGGGCACATGTGCATGCTTGCCCAAGATCCCCAGAGGAGAATGGAGGAGAAGGAAATGCTGCTGCGTGGCCATCCCCCCTGGGGGGTGATTACTTGCTTTCTGTCTCTATGTCTTTCTGGTGAGTGCACAAGCCTTGTAGCAAAAAAA
>NW_006159616.1:1931042-1936565 GCF_000334495.1 Tupaia belangeri chinensis | reverse complement strand
TTTTTTTGAGCTTATCACAGTGGTATCAACATTGAATCATATCTCTATTTATTCTACTGTGCTGGGAACCTGATAGCAAAGGTCGAGTCTTGATACTGCTTATATTACAGTGCCTGTTGCAGGACTAATGCCATCATAGCCATTCTTTCCAAAGGGTTATCTTTGAATAAATATAGGCTGAATGCCTGTGTTTTTATACCTGTTGTGACTAGGAATAATTTCAACCTTCAGAAAATGTAGTGAAAGTCTTTGGTCAGTATAACCAAGGGTAGGAGGATTACAAGTGACACCGGATTCAAGCACATAAATAGTATTCAGCAAGCTATTTGGTCTTTACAATACTTCTGGAATTTTGGAGTAAGACAGTTAATTTTTTTTAAGGAAGATAGCTTGGCCATTGTAGGAAATTTAGCATCCCTGTATTGTTTTACTTAAATGCCACTAGAGCATTTTGATCACCATACACCCACTGCCATGCATTTATTGGACGTTCTCCCTGGCCTGGAACGCCCCTCCCCGCGCCTCCCTGACCTTGGCCAACCTACTCCTTTTCATTCTTTCTGATGCCAGATGGACGTGGTCATCTTTGTGAAGCCGCCATTGCTTTCTGCCACAAGCCAGCATTTGAACCCTCTGGGAGCTGCCGCAGTACCTTGTTTTCCGTTGTCTCTCAGCTCGTTCCTTCAGCAAATATAAATTGTGTACCCAAGGTGCCATGCCCCGTCCTGTCACCCTGCAGTGCAACATTCGGTTTGTGTCCCCAGGCAGACTGGGAGCTCCATGAAAAGGGAACCTATGTTCTTGGCCGCTGACGCAGGGCCTGCAGGGGGCTGGTCCTCAAGGACTGCGGTGGCATTTGCGGGAGACCGTATTTGCTCTCCGATTTAAGGAGACAGTAATCATTACAGCTCGCAGGGGACTGCTGAGGTTCACTGAGAGTAGGACTGTAGTGGGACAGTTAAGGGAGCCGGGTCCGGGTCCCACATGGCCGACCACTGTTTGAATCCTGGCCCTGGTGACTTGAAAAACATGCGGAGCACATGTGCCTCAAATCCAGACAGGATGAACGTGTGACCATGCCCCATGAGGGAGCTTTCTCCCTCTTCATCTCTCTGTCTCTCTGGTGAGGGCTTGCACACTCTGGCAATTAAAAAACAAAAGTGGTACATTAGGGAGGGAGCAAGGAGTGAGACCCTTAATTCCCATGGAAGGCCTGGAGATAAAAACGAAATCACACCAGCAGTTGGAGTAATGGCTATGTCGCTGGACTCCCATCACACTGGGCACATGTGCATGCTTGCCCAAGATCCCCAGAGGAGAATGGAGGAGAAGGAAATGCTGCTGCGTGGCCATCCCCCCTGGGGGGTGATTACTTGCTTTCTGTCTCTATGTCTTTCTGGTGAGTGCACAAGCCTTGTAGCAAAAAAAGAAAGAAAAAGAAAAAGAAACCACAGCCACCAATAAAAAGGGAGGTTACACTGGAGACAGGGCTTCCTCTTCTCTGTACCTGACCTCTCCGGAGGTGCGCTTGCTTGAAAGCGCAGGGCCCCTCTGGTGCCTAGCAACAACCCGTCTGCGCAGAATGGTGATTTTGAAGCTGGGTGTGTCTCCTGGGCAGGAAGCCACCAACACCACCAGAACAGCCAGGGCCCCCCCTTCACTTCCTCTGAGCCCAAGCTCCGCCTCCAGTGGGGCCAGTGCTTAGTGGTTTGGAGCTTGCTTCAGGTTACAAGTGCGAAGTTTCTAGCAACCATAACTTCACTGCTTATGAGGTGTGTGGGTGATGTCGAGTCATGTCACCTCTTTGAGTTGCAGTTCCTCCACCCGTGCCATCCCTGTCTTTTCCTAGGTAGGGTCATCCCAGCACAGGCCTTGGGGCACAGGGACCCTTGGTACATGCAATCTGCTCCATCAGGGGAAGGTTCAGTTAGCGTTTTCTTGTGTAGCTGATTCTTTGATCTTGTTCCTTTCTTCTGAGCCTCTCCCCAGCCAGCTCCGTCTTTTCATTTCTGATGTCTAAATATAACAAATCCTGTTCTTATCTTCCCACTCTTCTCTCTCCTCCTTGGCTGTCTTTCCCACTGCCATTAAACCCCATCATCGACTTGCAAACATTCTGCACCTCTTAAAAAAATCACAGGTGTTTTGTTTTTTAGGTCAAGGCTATTGCTGTAGAGATCTTGCTTTTTTTTTGGGGGGGGGAGTTTTTTTTTGTTTTTTTTTTTTTACCATAGGGCATGTTTGCTCACTTGATAATGACAAAGAGACACAAAGAGAGGGAAACTGAGATGTCACCCCCCAGGGAGGATGGTCATGCCACAGTTCCTTTTTCATTCTCCTCTCAGGATTTTGGGCACACATGCACACATGCCTGGCATAATGTTCAAGCTGTCTGGTCTGAGACTCAAATGTGGTTGGCCATGTGGGATTCTAGTGCCTTAACTACCATACCACCTTCTAGTCCTATGATCTTACACTTATAAAATGTAAATGTAACATGCATTCTTAAAGCCCCCAAATCTTTTTTTAGAATTATTTATTTAGGGTTGAGCAGACAGTGAAATGGTTACATCACTGGACTCCCACATAGTTGACCACAGTTCAAGTCATGCTGGGTGCGTGTGCGTGCATGCCCAAGATCCTGAGAGGAGAATGGAGGAGAAGGGATTGCAGTGTGGCCATCCCCCCTGCGGGGTGATTTCTTGTTTTCTGTCTTCTGTTTCTCTGGCAAGTGTACACACCCTATAGCAAAAGTCTCTCTTAAAAAAAATTACTCATTTAATTCTATTATTTTATTTTATTTCATTTCATTTTTAAATGAATTACTTATTTACTTATTTCCATTTGTTATTATTATTTTTTAATTTGAGCAGAGAGAGAGAGAAAGGGAAAGTGAGAAAGCAGGGGACCAGCAGGTGGAGTGGTGGTTAAGGTGCTGGACACTCCCACATGCTGACATGGTTCAAGCTCCAGACCTGGCGGTTTATTTTCTCACTTTCTCTCTCTCTTTCTCTCCACATCTCTCTCTGGGCAAATTAAAATAATAAGTGAATGAGTGGGACCAGCAGATGGTGTAATGGTTACCTCGCTGTACTCTCATGTAGTCGACCACCATTCGAGTTTCGGACCCGGTGGCTTAAACTCACACCTGGTGCATGTGTGTGCATGCCCAAGATCCTGAGAGGAGAATGAAAGAGAAGGGATTGTGACGCGGCCATCCCTCCCAGGGGGTGTTTTCTCACTTTCTGTCTCTCTGTCTCTCTCTGTCTTTCTGGCGAGTGCACACGCCCTATAGCAAAAAAAAAAACTCTCAAAAAAAAAAAGGGGGCGGGGAATGAATAAATAAAATTAAATAAAAAATAATTATTAAAAAAATAGAAAGTTAGAAAGCAAGCTGCTTTCCCCAGGTCTGGGACTTGAACCATGGTCGACCATGTGGGAATCCAGTGCCTCTGGTCACCACACCACCTGCTGGCCCCTATTTATTTATCTTTAAATTGCCCAGAGAGAAACATAGAGATAAAATGAGAAAGCAACCGCCAGGTCCGGGACTCAAAGCACAGTCAGTCAAGTGGGAGTCCAGTCCTTCACCACCACGCCACCTGCTAGGCCCAACACACCCAAATCGTAATTATAAGATGTAGTGGATTTTCACACAGTGGGCATGCTCCTATAGCCATCTTCCAGATCAAAGTACAGAGTACAGAGTACAGAGCTGTTCTGATGGCCGTTCCCAGTTACTGACCCCGAAAGATAATTGCGTATTAGGATTCCTATTGTCCTAGAGCAGTGTTGTCTGTTTCTGAACCAAATGGAATCCTTTTGCATCTGGCTTCTGGTGCTCGTATTAGGGCTGTGGGAGTCACCAACTCCATGCCTGTCTTCCTGCCAGGATGCGGCATGCCTACACTGGCCCAGCCAGTCTTGCTGCTTTGGGAAACCTTCCCTGATCAGCTCTGGGTCTGAATTCCAGCTCCTCCACCTGCCTACCTGCTGCATAATCTGGGGAAACGTTGCTAACTTGTCCATGCCTGATTTTTGTTGAGTAGTTTCTGTATTTCAGAGTCTTGTGAATTTCAGGTGAGATAATACGTAATGAACCCCACAGTGCCTGGAGCCTCGGCGGTGCTTAATGCATGTTAGCTGTGACTGCTGAGAATTCTCTGCCTTTCTGACTCCCTTACATCATTATACATATCCCTGTCCTAGCACTTATTTTAATTATTGTCTGTCCCACCATGGGATCTTAATTCCATAAGTGGGGTTGTGTCTTTATTCCTTGTATTTCTTCAGTAGATAATTATTGAGTGTGCTCTATGTTCTAGCACTGAGGATGGAGTGGTGAAAGAAGCCCTTGAATTTACTTGGGGGAGGGGGCTGCCATCGGGTGCATGCACTTGCCAGAGAGAGACAAAGAGACAGTGAGAGAGAAAGTGAGAAATCACCCCCCAGGGGGGATGGTCACGCTGCAATCCCTTCTCCTCCATTCTCCTGAGATTTTGAGTGCACGTGCGCATGTGCCCAGAGTGATTTTCAACCCACCAAATCCGGGACTTGAACTGGGGTCAGCCGTGTGGAAGTACAGTGTCTTAACCACTGTGCCACCTGCTGGCCCCTTGAATTTGCTTTTTAGTGGGAAGAGACAGATATCACAAAAAATAACAAAGTAAAAACATTTCTGGGTAATGATCAGTGTAATAAAGGAAAGGAACTAGTGGGGTATGATAGCGGTTTGGGGGTGCTACTTAAGCTGAGTGGGGAGAAGATCTGCTAGTAAAGGTGTTTGAGCAAAGACCTGCAGGGAACAGCAAGTGGAAGGCCCTGAGCTACTGATAACTCAGCTTGGGTGAGGAGCAGCGAAGAGGTTGGCATGGCAGGAGCCAGTGAGTGGGTTCGGGGTCCAGCTGGGGCTGGGGAGCTGGACAAGGGCCATCGTGGAGGGCCTTGTAGTTAGGGGTCGAGGTTTCATTTGAAGATCCAGGCAAGGCCATCGGGTGCAGCTGGGGAGATTGCTCCTCTTTTCAGCCAAGGTGCCCGGCCTATGGCACACTCACTGGCTGTTGGGTATCGGGCACAAGCTGGCATAGAAGACACTAACCGTTGAATGTTGGTCACACGCCGTGACAGATGGGCCCACGCAAGCGAGTCTCAGATTGTTCTCAAGCTAGAACTTTCTCATTGTCCATGTGCCTGTGGGTTCCTAGGAACTCTATGGGACGGGTTAGAGTTGCTCAGTTACGTCTAGACTTCCCTCTTCCCTGTCCTGTCTCCTCCACTCACCTTCAGAGACCCACACTGTCTCCACCAGAGATGTGTAATCAGGATGAGGAAGGCAAGCCTGGGCCAGTTAGAGGAAAGGCAAGCAGGAAACTGGTTGGGTCAGTTCGTTTTCTCTGACTCCAAGAAGGGTTCAGATCCCTGGACCAGTATGATGGCGCGGCCACAAGTGGGGCGGGAGGCTGCGCTGCGCCAGGGCTGCGGAGGGCGCGGGTCCCGCGGGTCCCGCGGGTCCCGCAGATCCCG
>NW_006159616.1:1921131-1931024 GCF_000334495.1 Tupaia belangeri chinensis | reverse complement strand
CTGTGGAGAAGCCTGCGGCAGCCCCGCTGTAACCCCTCGTGGTGTGGCAGGCCTCGCAGCAGCCTGGGGCTCCTCGCTAGGCCTGGGCCGGAAACCTGCGGGAATCAGGAGGGAGTGGACATGAGTCTTCATGGTATCAATTTACGCAGTTACGCCAACCTTTTGGGAATCACAGAGATACTTCATTTTAAAGTGATTACTTTTTTAAAAGAATTATTTTTATTTAACTTTATTTATTTTGACCAGAGAGGGACAGACAGAGTGAGAGAAAGAGAGTGAGAAAGCAAGCTTCTAGGTCTGGAACTCGAACCATGGTCAGATATGTGGGGACTTGAACCGTGGTGGTTGGCCATGTGCGAGTCCAGTGTCCTTAACCACCTCCTGGCCCCTAATTGATTATTTTAAGCTTTTTTTCTTTTAATGAAATATTACATATGAGAAAAGCATATGAAACGAATGTACATATAAAAGAAACATCCATGTAATCATCACCAAGGTCATGAAATAAAACACCGCAAACACGGCCCCTTCCCCGCCCCTCCCCATCCCTTCCGGAATATAAACCCCATCAGAGGCAGCCGGTACTTGGATTCTTTTTTAAAATTTGAGATAGGGCATGTGTGCTCATAGAGACAGAGATGGTGAGAGGGAAAGTGAGAAATCACCCCCGGTTGGCAATGCAGCCATCCTCCCTCCTCCACTCTCCTCTGGGGATTTTGGGCACGCATGCACATGTGCCCAGCATGTTTTTCTTTTTTCTTCATTTAGCTTTATTTATTATTTTTATTTTTTAATTTGATGAGAGAGAGAAAGAGAGAGAGAGAACAAGTCATTGGGTCTGGGACTCAAAGTGCAGTCAGCCATGTAGGAATCCAGCACCCTTAATAAGCACGCCACCTATGGGCCCCGGCCTGGTGTGTTTTTAAAGCTGCTGATTGTGGGACTTGAATTGCACAGTTGATCACTTGGGATCCAGCCGCCTCAGCCACCATGCTACTGGCTGGCCCAGTTGCCAGATTTGAATGATACTCACTTCCTTGCTTTTCTTTGTAGTTTTATCACCTCTGAATCACACAGAAAGTCTTAAATTAGGATTTTCAAGTAAATCCTAAAGATTGAAGACAGGCAGAGAAACTCTTTAATGTAGTGCCTCCTCCTCTTTAGTAAATCTTGGCAGGCCCCTGGAAAGTGCCTTTGGCATTTGACAGGGAATGCAGCCATTGTTTTCTCCCATTCAGCCATTGTTTTCCCGCTCAAGGCACCTGAAGAGCACTGGGAAGGCCGCAAAGATCCTGCCCCTGGGAGCGTACACCTAGCAGAAAAAGCATGGGTAAAGAAGGGCTTGGATAAGTGCCCTGAGTGTTTAGAAGAGGCAGGGATCATTTTTAACAGCAGGAAGCAGAGCCAGCTTTGTGGAAGAGCTGGCATAATGTTCATTCATGCATCATTTATCCAACATTTTTCTGAGGGCCAACAGTGTGCCAGGAAACTAGGTAAAAGGATGCAAAATGAATAAGGTAAGATCCCTGCCTGTTCATGGCCTCATGGTTTCAAGTTAGCCGAGATACGAGTAATTCCAACATGGTGCGCTTTAAATGGAGTGCTACAGGAAAGGTTGGCTGCCTGAGTTGTCGAGAGGTTTTCGAGCTGAGGCTTGGGAGAAGAGAGTAGGGAACCAGAAGTTAGTGTAATGGCTATGTCGCTGGACTCCCACGTAGTCGACCGCAGTTCGCATCCTGGACCCGGTGGCTTAAAACTCACGACGGGTGAGTGTGTGTGCATGCCCAAGATCCCGAGAGGAAAATGGAGGAGAAGGGATTGAGGCGTGGCCATCCCCCCTGGGGGGTGATTTCTCGCTTTCTCTCTTTCTGTCTCTCTCTGTCTGTCTGGCGAGCACACGCCAGAAAACCTGTCAAAAAAAAAAAAAAAAAAAAAGGAGAGAAGGAGAGGAGAGTAGGAGTTTGGCAGAAGGAGAAGGAAACCTCTGAACTGCAGAGACACAGAGATGGGGAAGACGCGAGGTCAGTGTTGGCGAAAGGTGCGGTTCATGGCGGGAAGGAAACGGGGGCTTGACAGATAGGCTGGGTGTTCAGAAAGGTGTTTTAAACAAGGGGAACAGAAAGAGCAGGGGTGTAGAGGCAAGACTTCATGGTATCTACATGTATATAACACCAAGAACTCAGTCTAGCTGTGGCGGAAGGCGTGTGATGGAAGGGGTGGGGGTTAACCTTCTATGTCAATTTGGTTGGCCGTGGGATGCCAAACATTATTCTGGGCACATCTATGAGTGTGTTTCTAGACTGAACAAAGGGAATTTCCCCCTCCAATGTGGATGGATCTCTTCTAACCAATTGAAAGCCTGAAGAAAAAAGAAAACTGACCTAATCTCAGGTATTGGATTATTATCAGGATATTGTTCTTGCCTTTAGCCTCATGGAAACATCTTCCTGGGTCTTCAACCTCATGGCCTTGGGACCGGACCTGAAACATCAGCTCCTCAGTTCCCAGGCCTTAGGACCTGGACTGGAACGACACCATTGGGTCTCCTGGTTCTCCAGCTTGCCAGCTCACTTTGTAGATCTTGAGACTTGTCAACCTCCATAATTGTGTGAACCAATTCTCTATAATAAATCAATTTCTTTGGGGCTGGTAGGTGGCATGGTGGTTTAATGTGCTGGACTCCATATGGCTGACTGTGGTTCAAGTCCTGGACGTGGTGGCTTGCTCTCTTACTTTCCCTCTCTATCTCTGTTTCTGATAAAACTAGAAAATAATAATAATAATGTCAAATAAAATAATTCTTAAAAACATAAAATGTGTCTATACATATGTGTGAGCATGCACATATATTTTGTCTTAGTTTTTTTTTTTTGCCATAGGATGTGTAAATACCCTATGACCAGAGACAGAGAGAAACCCTGACCTAGTGGCTTGAAACTCATGCCAGGCATGTATGTGTGCATGCTCCAAATCATGAGATGATAATAGAGGAGAAGGGATTGTGATGTGGCCATTACCTCTAGAGGGTGATTTCTTACTTTCTCTTTCTGTTTCTCTGTCTCTCTGGCACCCTACGGCAAAAATCTCTCTCAAAAAACAAAACAAAACAAAAAACACTGGATCTGAACTTTGTGGGTACAGAATCTTTGAGTGGAGGAGATTAGGAAACCCTGGATGTACAAGGTGCAGGAGCCAGCAACAGATGCCAGAGAACTGGGAGCCGGCAGAAACCGGAAGACGACGATCTTGGCGGTGCTGAAAATTTGGAGATGGGGGTGGGAATAGAGATCAGAGGAGGTAGAGATTTAGGAGTCACCTACACAGAGGGTGGCGACAAATCCCACACTGGGAAAGACAGGGACACAGGAGCAGCAGAGTGAGTCATTCACCTTTTGCCAACATTGACCTTGTGTCCCTTGTCACCTCTGTGCATATGTGGTGCTCCCTTTCTGTGTCTGCCCAACTCCTATAAAGGACGAGCATTTAAGGACTAGCCCAGGCTTCAGCTGTGAAGTCTTCCCTGACAACCCGAGGCAGCTAATCATTCCTATACCACACTGCGTTTAATTCATAACATACCGGAATTATTTATGAGTCTTGTGGTCGCAAGCGACAGAAACCTACCCAGCTTGGCAGGCAGTAGAGGGAATTGATTGGCCAATGTGACTGAGAATTAAAGCAAGACTGGATTCAATGGCTTTTGCAATGCAGCTGGGACTTGGTTTCACACCTCTGAGCTGTTTTCCCCTCTGTCTTGGTCTCACCCTCAGGCAGGCTCTCCTTGTGATGCAGGTTGCCGGCCAGCAGTGCCATGATTACACCCTGCCCTCAGCAAATAAAGAGATTCATTGAACTGGACAGTTCTAACCAAAGGTCCAGAATTGAATTTCACGAGGTCACATGCCCCTTGCTGAAAAGCTGTGGCAACAGGGCTTTCTAAATGCTGTCTGGCCAAGCCTGGGTCCCGTGTGCAGTTCCCCTACAGACACATGGAGTAAGACTCGGGGCAGGGCCTGCTCCAGCAGAAATGTAAGTGCTGTCACCAGAAGGACTAGACACTGGGATAGTAATCCCAGGGGAAGAGGCTGCAGATGCATAGGCCGCCTGTCCTGTTAATCCCAGCCAACTGTAGCCAGCGTGGCAGTGGCAGTGCGAGAGGGCAGTAGGAGGCTGGGGTCTGAGACCACAGCAAGGGATGGGGTCAAGTAGTGATGGCCCTGCTGTCCGGGGCTGTGCGAAGGTCAGGGAAGGCCCTTCTGACAAAACCCTGATGACACAATAGAAAGGGTGCTGGGTCCTAGTCCTCAAAACAAGACAGGAAAAGCTGAGCAGTTGGGTGACACCCCTGCCAAAATATTGCTGCAGAGGGAAAGGGTAGACAGTCTGGGGACATTCATGGAATTGTGAGAAGGGATGAAGCAAAGCGCATTGCCGGCTGACCTGTGGGGAGAGAAAACAACCACTTTCCCTCAAGTTTAAGAAGCTAAACTCATAGAACCAGCAGGTGGTGTGGTGGTTAAGGTGCTGAACACTCCCACATGACAGACCGCGGTTTGAGCCCTGGATTTGGTGGCTTGCTTTCTCATTTTCCCTCTCTCTCTCTTTGTCTCTCTGTGTCTCTCTCTGTCAAATTAAAATAAATGAATGACTACGTAAAATTAAATAAATAATTATTTAAAAAATAAAAAAGAAACTAAACTCAGGACCAGCAGGTGGTGTGGCAGTTAAGGGAGCTGAATTCCCACATGGCTGATTGTGGTTTGAGACCTAGACCTGGCGGCTTGCTTTTTCACTTTCTTTCTCGCTCTCTGTCCCTCTCTGGTCAAATTAAAATAAATAAAATTAAATAAAACAATTCATTTAAAAAATTATTATTTATTTAATTTTATTTAATCATTCATTTATTTTAATTTGACTAGAGAGAGACACAGAGAGAGAGAGAGAGAGAGAGAGAGAGAGAGGGAAAGGGAGAAAGGAAGCCGCCAGGCCTGGGACTCAAACCTTGGTCAGCCATGTGGGAGTGTCCAGCACCTTAACCACAACGCCACCTACTGGACCCCTAAAATAATTCATTTTTAAAAAAGAAACTAAACTTATACATTTTTATAATAGTCAAAAATTTACAGTAGCCAAAAACAACCTAGATTTCAACACTGGAGACTGATTTATGACATGGAAAATATCCAAAATTTCCCCCCTAGTGGTTGTGTGTGTGTGTGTGTTTATATAATTAATTAATTCTTGTTATTTAATTTGCTGTAGGGCATGTGTGAAGATATAGGCAGAGAGAGAAAATAAGAAAGCAAACTGCCAGGTCTAGGCCTTCAACCTCAGTTGGCCATGTGGGAGTCCAGTGCCTCAACCACCATGCTACCTGCTGGCCCAAGTGATTGTGTGTGTGTGTTTTTTTTTTAAAGAATTATCTTATTTAACTTTTATTTATTTTAATTTGATCAGAGAGGGACAGAGAGAGAGAGAGAGAGAGGAGAGAGAGAGAGAAAGTGAGAAAGCAAGCCACCAAGTTCGGGACTCAAACTGCAGTTGGCCATATGGGAGTCCAGTGTCCTTAACCACCATGCCACCTGCTGGCCCCTGATTGCTTTTTTATTAATTATTAATTTTAATTTTTATTTATTCATTCATTTATTTTTTAATTTGACCAGAGAGAGACAGAGGGTGAGAGTGAGAGAGAGAGGAAGTAAGAAAGCAAGCCACCACATTCAGGTCTCCAACCCTGGTCGGCCGTGTGGGAGTGTCCAGCACCTTAACCACCACACCACCTGCTGGTCCCCCCGATTGTGATTTTAATAATAATTTGTAATAGTTGTTTTGAGAGACAAAAGCAAATTATAATCTTATGTTTTGTGTGTAACAAATGTATATATACATAGAATAAAGTATGAAAAGGTGTGTACCAAAATGTTAAAAGTTGGTTTAAGGGCACTGGACTCCCACATGGCTGCCTGTGATTTGAGTCCTGGACCTGGCAGCTTGACGATCATGCTAGTGCACATGTGCTCCAAATCCTAGGGGAGTGGAGAAGGGGTCGTAGTGTGGCTAACCTCCCTGGGGTGTGATTTCTTACTTTCCCTTTTGTTGTCTCTCTGGCAAGTGCACGTGCCCTGTGGCAAAAAACCTTAAACAAACAAAAAAAGAAGTTGGTTTCTTTAGGGGTAAGACTACACTGAAGTGTATGCTTTGATTTTTCTAGGATAAAGCTACTGGGTGGTGTGATACTTACTGTAGTAGTCGACTAGACAGAGCCAGTCTCCTGAGTGCAAGTCCTGTCTCTGCCACTGATTGGTCTGGTGGCTTAAGGGATCTTGGTGAAGTCCTTTAACCTTATTTCATACATCCATAAAATGAGGGTAATACTTTTTTTTTTTTAAGAATTATTTTATTTATTCATTCATTTTTATTTTAATGTGACCAGTGAGAGACACAGAGTGAGAGGGAGAGAGGGAAAGTGAGAAAGCAAGCCACCAGATCTGGGACTTGAACTGTGGTCGACCCTGTGGGAGTGTCCAGCGCCTTAACCACCATGCCATCTGCTGGTCCCCTGAGGGTAATACTTCTAAACTCACAGGGTGCTGTATTAAATTAGCTACTGTTACATGCAAAGTTGTTAACACTGTGCCTATAGTAAACCCTCAAAAACATAGTTGTTTTTCTAGAGTAATTTAAAAAATGCAAAAGAGGGGGCTGGTGTTGTGGTAGTTAAGGTGGCTGGATCTCACATGGCTGACTTTGTGGTTCAAGTCCCAGACCTTGCGACTTGAAAAACATGCCAGGCATGCCCAAATTCCTGAGAGAATGGAGGAAAAAGGATTGTGGCTGGCCATTGCCCTAGAGGGCACTTCTCACCTTCCCTATCACTCTTTCTGCTTTCTCTCTGGCAAGTGCACACATCCTATGGCAAAACTAAAAAAAAAAAAAAATCCAAAAGAGGGTCCTCAGCACTGTGGCTAAGTGCTCTGCATGGAAGGCCAGAACCCGCATGGATGACTGCGGCTTCAGTCCTGACCCTACAGCTTGAGGAACACTCCAGGCACGGGTACTTGTGTGCCCAAAGTTCTGGCAGGTTGGAGAAATGGAGAAAAGGTGATTGTGGTGCAGCCATGCCCCACTGGGGGTGCTTTCTCTCTGTTTCTGCTGAACATACACTCATTGCAATTCATTTATTATTTGTTTTTTTAAAGAATTATTTCATTTTTCTTGATTACTATTATTATTTTTAAAATTTTTGTGAGAGGTTTTTGCTATAGGGCGCGTGCGCTCGCCAGAAAGACAGAGAGAGACAGAGAGACAGAAAGTAAAAAATCAGCCCCCGGGGGCGGGGGATGGGCAAGCTGCAATCCCTTCTCCTCCTCTTGGGATTTTGGGCATGCATGCACATGTGCCCGGCGTGAGTTTAAGCCACCAGGTCCAGGACTCGAACCGCGGTCGACTTCATGGGAGTCCAGTGACATAGCCATTACACTAACTGCTGGTCCCTTATTATTTTTAATTTGACCAGAGAGAGACAGAGAGAAAGAGAAAGGCAAAGTGAGGAAAGTAAGTCACCAGGTCTGGGACTTGAACCCTCATCTGCCATATGAGAGTCCAACACCTTAACCACCACATCATCTGCTGGTCCCTTCATTGCAATTTATTTTATTTATTTCTTTTTAGAATTATTTTTTAAAATTTTAACTTCATTTAATTTTATTTACATTTGACCAGAGAGGGACAGAGAGAAAGTGAGAAAGCAAGCTGTTGGGTCCAGGACTTGAACTGTGGTCAGCCATGTGGGAGTCCAGTGCCCTTAATCACCACTCCACCTGCCAGCCCACACAATTTATTTTTTAAAATTAATTTAAAAAATTTTAGGGGCCAGCAGTTAGTGTAATGGCTATGTCGCTGGACTCCCATGTAGTTGACCACGGTTGGAGGCCCGTTCCTAGTGGCTTAAAACTCACACTGGGTGGTGTGTGTGTGTGTGTGTGCACGTGCGCGTGCCCAAGATCCCTAGAGGAGAATGGAGGAGAAGGGATGGCGGTGTGGCCATCCCCCCTGGGCGGTGATTTCTCGCTTTTTTTTGGAGAGGTTTTTGCTATAAGGCGCATACACTTGCCAGACAGACAGAGACAGAGAGACAGAAAGCGAGAAATCACCCCCCAGGGGGGATGGCCACGCCACAATAGCCATTACATTAACTGCTGGTCCCCTCCCGGTGTGAGTTTTAAGCCATCGGGTCCAGGACATGAACTGCGGTCAACTACATGGGAGTCCAGCGACATAGCCATTACACTAACTGCTGGTCCCTCGCTTTCTGTCTCTCTGTCTCTGTCTGTCTGGCGAGCTCACGCACTCTATAGCAAAAACCTCTCCCCCCAAATAAAAACAATTAAAAAAATTTTGGAAGTTTATGCCATAGTGTGTGCTTGCTGAAGAGAGAGAGAGAGACAGAGACAGTGAGAGAGAAAGTGAGAAATCACCCCCCAGGGGGAATGGCCACGCTGCAATCCCTTCTCCACTCTCCTCCTGGGATCTTGGGCACGCGTGCACACATGCCCCAGTGTGATTTTCAAGCCACTAGGTGGAGAATCGAATTGTGGTCAGTTATGTGGGAGTCCAGCCACTTGCTGGCTCCATTCCCTGCAATTTAAAAAAGAAAAAAAAAAAAGAAAATATGACTATTCAATATATTGGAATTATGCCTTTTTTTTTGACCAAATAGTTGTGGTAGTAATCAATAAATGAACTATTATTGGGACCAGCAGTTGGCGTAAGGGCTATGTCGCTGGACTCCCACGTAGTTGACCTCAGTTCCAGTCCTGGACCCGGTGGCTTAAGCTCACACCAGATATGTGTGTGTGTGTGTGTGTGCGCGCACGCACAGGATCCTGAGAGGAGAATGGAGGAGAAGGGATTGCTGTGTGGCCATCCCCCCTGGGGGGTGATTTCTTGCTTTCTGTCTCTCTTTCTGGTGAGCGCACTGTGCCCTATAGCAAAAACCTCTCCCCCCCAAAAAAAGATATTTTTCTCTAATCCCAGGAAACATGTGAGAATAAGAAAAGGAAGACCTCTGAATCTCCCTGAGCTTGTGCACCCAGCAGGTTAAGACAGATAATGAGGGACTAGCAGGTGGTGTGGTGACTAAGGCACTGGACATCCCCACATGGCCGAACACGTTTGAGTCCTGGAGCGGGTGGCTTGCTTTCTCACTTTCCCTCTTTCTCTATTTCTGTGCTTCTCTCTGGTCAAATTAAAAAAAAATAAAAAGAATGAATTAAAAAAAAGACAGATAATGAACAGGTGCTATGAGGATAGGTGAGGCAGTGACACCTGAGGGCTGAGAGCCAACCACAGGTCTCAGGGAGAGGAGAGAAGGGAGTAAGTGTAAGGCTTTGCAGTAGGAAGGAAGTCCCTAAGCCAAACACCCATGCGGCTGCAGCTAGGGACAGGGGGTGTAGGCAGAGATAAGAGCGCTATTCAGCTTATGATATACGGCCTGGGACAGTCAGGAGCCATGTCCTTGCAATGCAATCTCGGGCAAATCACTACTTATCTTGGAGAAAGCTCTGTCTTTTCCACAAAATAGGATGATAATTTGCTTCGCGAGGTCTGAAGAATCAAAAGGAACGCTAATGGAAGTACCCTGCACAACACCGGTCATAGTATCATTACAAACACAACCATTGGGAAAAGAAGCGCAGACCGCCTGCCGGAACGTGCGCCGGCTGGCGCGTGCGCGGTGGGCGGGCGGCGCCAGCGCTGGGAGGGAATCCAGGCACCACCTCCAACCCCCCCAGCCTCTTCCCCTCCCCTGCCCTCCCACTTCCGCGGACACCCAACCGTGCGTCTCCTGCGTGCTGACGTCAGGTGCATGCCCTTGTCTGGCAGCCGAGGAG
>NW_006159616.1:1920793-1921058 GCF_000334495.1 Tupaia belangeri chinensis | reverse complement strand
GGGCGGGGCCGAAGGCTCCCCGCGGGAGCTGCTCCCCCACCGTCCCGTCCCCGCTGCGTCGTCCCCGGCTTCTGCCCGTCTTCGGGGCACCCCGTCTCTGGGATCCCGGGGAGGCTGGGAGCACGGAGCGCGAGGGAGTGCCGGGCTCGTGCTGCGCCCTCCAGGCGGCGCGGGTCCGGATTCTGTGGGGATCTAGGGGAAGGGGTAGCGGCAGGGTCGGCGCGGGCGCACGCCCGCAGGGGAGTGGGCGCCGGGGCTCGGGGTG
>NW_006159616.1:1913695-1920529 GCF_000334495.1 Tupaia belangeri chinensis | reverse complement strand
CCGGGCCCTGCGCCTGCCGGCGGTGGAGTTCCCGGCGTCTCCGTGCGCCCCTCCCGCGCGGCCCTGCCGATGGGGAGTTACCTAACCACCTCCCGAAGCCGGGTTCGGCCGCGCGGCTGGTTCTTCTGTCGGGGGAAATTTTCTTTGTTCGTTTGTTTTTTTTCGCTCCCGTCAAGTCCAAGAGAAATGCAGTGTGGAAGATTACGTCATCGCAGTATAGGGGTGAGAGCTTTAACTCCTACAAGTCGGGGACTCGCCACGTTAAGACAGCATTCTGCAGCCTGGAGGCTTGTCCTCATTGCATCCTAACGCAGCGTATTCAGACAGGGTTTTCTTTTCTTTTTCTTTTAAGTCCTGTTACTTGTGTTCATGGCCACTTCAAATACATCTACAAGCCAAGGAGGTTTAAAAATCCCCATATTAGCTTGAATCAGGGAATAACGCTTTACACAACACCTTCTCCAGCCACTTGTGCAGGCGTCAGCTTACAGGCCGTCCCCGTGACGGTTCTGGAATTAGGTGAACTTGTGGGAGCGTTTTCCTGGCCCAACGTGACTTTCCCAGACTGACTTCTCCCACCTGACTCCTTTGGTAAAGAAAATCTGAAAGGACTCCAGCGTGCTTTTGTTGCAAAGGTTTGTTGAAGAGTCGGTTTATTTTAGGCCTAATCTTTGTTTGCTCGACACTAGTTTTGTCAGTTAAAACGAGTTTTGTATTTTTATTTAAAAAAAAACTTGAGTAATATCTTAACACTTTGGGGAATCACAATCTTTGTTCCCAGAATGTTAGGTGCATTAGGTGCATCCTATATTTTATAACTTTTCTTGGCTGTAGGGTGTAGTAGCACAGAAAAATGTTAACATTATAAAGCAAATGCGATCCCATTGTGCAGTGCTTTGTTAGAAGGGTAGTTCATGTTGGAACAAGTACTTTCCCATTGTTCTCATTTGTATAGAGAGAACAGAGAGCTTGTTCAGAAACATTTAAAAGGAGTGGCAGGTTTAAGTCAGCTTTCTGTAGTGTGTAGGGTAGTGTAGATAGATGATAGGATAGGTGTGGAGCTTGCAAATATTTTCTGAAAGATGTTTAACGTAAGCCTTAATGTGGTACTTTATTCTAGGAATATGAAGTTTTAACACTCATCTACTGCCATATTTAATTTTCTGTATCTAAGACAATTTATATGTTACTTTGTGTTTTTTCTTTTAAAATTCAACAGAATAGGGGACCAGCAGTTGGCGTAATGGCTATGTTGTAGTCAACTGGGGTTCGAGTCCCGGACCTGGTGGCATAAACTCACGCCGTGTGCGTGCGTGCCCAAGATCCCAAGAGGAGACTGGAGGAGACAGGATTGTGGTGTGGCCATGCTCTGTGGGGGGTGATTTCTCGCTTTCTGTCTCTCTGTCTCTGTCTTTCTGGCGAGCACATGCGCCCTATAGCAAAAACCTCTCCAAAAAACCCCCCCGAAAACCCAAAAAACACACAACAGAACATTTTGAATTTATACTTCTTAGACTGAGACAAGGAGATAAGAGATTGGTAATTAATTTGAGTATTAAAAATGAACTCTTCTCCAGGAATTTCTTCAATACTCAAACATCCTTGGTTTACCACTAAAATGTGTTCATATTATAACTAACCCATGCTAAGTTAAGCTTAGTTTTTTTTTTTTTTTTGAACTCAAAGGCAGACATTACAGCTTTAAGGAATGTGAGGTTTGAATATCAGTAAGACAGCAGTTTTCTCCATTACAATTTAAGTGCACGCTGCCTAGCATTCTCACCCTTTATCCCTAGCACCTGGAATACAGCTGAACAGTAGGTTTCAAGAAATACTTGTCAAATGGATAAATGTGATAATGTCTAAGGGCCACCATCTTCCCTTTGTGCGTGTTTGGTAGCTTTGTGATATGTTTCCTGAGCCAGCTTTTTGCTTGGCCATGTGTTTCCTTCTGTATTTGGGCTCATCGATGATTGCTGGTCTACTCTTGCTTGACCTTGTCCACCTGTATAGTGAGTATCTCCTAGACTAGTGTCTTTTTTTTTTTTTTAGGAGAGATTTTTGCTATAGGGCGTGTGCGCTTGCCAGACAGACAGAGAGAGACATAGAGACAGAGAGCGAGAAATCACCCCCCAGGGGGGATGGTCACGCCGCAATGCCTTCTCCTCCATTCTCCTCTCGGGATCTTGGGCATGCACACACACGCGCCTGGCGTGAGTTGTAAGCTACCGGGTCCGGGACGCGAACTGCGGTCGACTACGTGGGAGTCCAGCGACATAGCCATTACGCTAACTACTGGTTCCCTAGACTAGTGTCTTCTGCAGCTGCACTATCTGGGCAATTTACCATCACTTAGAAAATGTCTGCTGACTAGTTCCCTTATTTGCCTAAGAATTATTCAGTTTTAAAATTCTTACTGTTTGCTCATAAGCAGCAACTTCTGTTTGTCATTTCTTCCCCTCTCCAGTGTCCAATTCCTAGTTGTGTTTTGCGCCCCTCCCCCTTTCTACTTTTAGTTACTTATCCCTTCTGTCCAAACAATAAACAAATTTGCCTTATGGTGTGCACACATGGTTGAGGGATGGCGGTTAAGGTGCTGGACTACCACATGGCCACCTGCGGTTATAGTCTTGGACTCAGCAGCTTGAGAATTGTGCTGAGTGTGTGTGCATGCTTGCCCGAAGTCCTGAGAGGAAAATGGAGGAGGAAGGATTGCAGTGTGGCCATGCCCCCGGGGGATGACTTCTCACTTTCTCTCTTATTGTCTATCTCTGTCTGTCTCTGGAAACACACGCACTCTATGGCAAAAAATTAAAAGAAAATATAGACTCTGGGCCCAGTGTAGTGGCATAATCAGCAAAGTGAAATACAGTGTTGGACCCCATGTGGCTGACCTTGGGTTTGGATCCCCAAGTCGGCCTGAAACACGCTACACCCATGGGCATCCATGCATTCCTAAGATCTTGAGGAGCTGGAGGACTGAGGAAAGGAGACTGTGACAGGACAGGACCCAGTTGAGGGTGGTTTTTTCTGTCATGCATGTACATGTGGTCTCACTTATGAATATAAAATAAAAAAACTTCCCCCCGAAAAAGGGACCTCTGGAACATTACAGCTTTGGTTCAAATCCTGGCTGTGCCATTTTTAACCATGTGACTTCTAAATAATGTCTTTGTGACTTAGATTTATCACCTGTAAAATAGGGCTGGCAAGTGTCTACCTCACAGTGTTGTTATGACGATGACGATGAAATTGTTTAATATATGTGAAGTGCTGAAGTCTGGTACTAGCAAGTACTGTAATAAATATTTGCTCTTGGGGACCAGCAGGTGGCCCAGTCATTAAGGCACTGGACACTCCCACATGGCCTACCATACATAGTTTGAGTCCTGGGTCCCGGACCTGGCGGCTTGCTCTCTCACTTTCCCTCGTTTCCTCTTTCTCCTTCTCTTTCTCTCTGTGTCCCTCTCTGGTCAAATTTAAATAAATGAATGAATAAATAAAATTTAAAAATTATTAAAAAAATAAGTATTTGCTCTTACCATCTTTACTGTTATTTTTAAGTTGCAAGAGACAGAGAGGGAGAAAGCATACTTCCCCATAGGAGGTGGTCATGCCACAATCCCTTTTTCTCCATTTCTTTTTTTTTTTTTTTTTTAGGTTTTTGCCATATTTTTTTCTTTAGGTTTGTTTCATAGGGCGCGTGCTCTCGAGAGAGAGAGAGAGAGAGAGAGAGAGAGAGAGAGAGAGAAGGTAAGAAATCGTGAAACAGTCCCTTCTCCATTCTCTTGGGATTATGGGAATGCATGCATACATGCTCGGCATGAGTTTCAAGCCCACTGGGTCTGGGACTCGAAACTCTGCTAGCCATATGGGAGTCTAGTGCCTTAACCATCACACCACCTGCTCGCCCTCCTTTTTTCTCCATTTCTCCCTCCTTTTGGGATTTTAGCACATGCGTGTTCCTGGAATGTTTCTCAAGCTCCTTGGTCTGGGACTCAAACTGCAGTGGACCATGTGGGATCCATCTTCTCTGGATCTCTGGGCTCTGGGGTTGGCCCTCCTTGTATGTTATGAAAACCTTGGGACCAGCAGTTAGCATAATGGCTATGTCGCTGAACTCCCATGTAGCTGACTGCTGTTTGAGTCCTGGACCCGGTGGCTTAAACTCACGCTGGGCACGTGTGTGTGCATGCCCAAGATCCCAAGAGGAGAATGGAGGAGAAGGGATTGCGGCGTGGCCATCCCCCCAGGGGGTGATTTCTCACTTTCTGTCTCTGTCTCTCTCTCTCTGTCTGGCAAGTGCACGTACCCTATAACAAAAACCTGCCCTCTCCAAAAAAAAAAAAAACCTCTTAGATTTTCTTCATCTTTAAGATGCCATCAATATATCCTCCAAATATAAACATTTTATTTATTTTTAAAATTTGCTATAGGGTGCTTGCACTTGCCCGAAACAGATGAGGAGGAATAAGTGAGAAGGTATCCTCTTCAGGGGGATGACCATGCTGCAGTCCCTTCTCTGTCATTCTCCTCTGGGATTTTGGGCACGCACACACATGTGCTTGGCATGTTTTTCAAGCTGCCAGGTCCTAAACTTGAGCTGTGCAGTTAGTCATATAGGATCTAGCCACTTTAATCACTAAGATACCTAACTGGCCTCCATGAATGTTTTATTTTTAAATTAATAAATTATTTTCAGGTCATAAGTTTGTTTACAAACATATCTAGTATGCTATGTATTTAACAGTTTGATCTTTTGATCCATTTTTCAGAGATTGTGCCTGCACCTTTTAAAATGTTCTTCATAACAATAAAACAGATGAGTTAAAATATCCTTATTTCTTTTTAAAAATAATTATTTAATGTTTTTCAGTATTATTATTTTAATTTGATCAGAGAGAGAGAGGGAGAAGGGAAAGTGAGAAAGCAAGCTGCCAGGTTCAGGACTTGAACTACAGTTGGCTATGTGGGAATCTAGCACCTCAACCAGTGCTCCACTTGCTGGCCCCAGAATATCATTATTTCTTAAGCAGTTGGTGTCTTGCTATAAAGAAGGATGTAGCAAATTCAGGTTCTAAGTATACTCATCATAATGAGTAATCACCACTTGTTTTCCGCGGAAAATGGCAGATTCTTCCTTGCCCTCCTTGTATTGGCTCTTTTGGACCACAGAGGTCATGACCCTCAGGATGCTTTATCCCAGCATGGCACTGTTGGAAGCTCCGTGAGACGGGCAGAGTCCAAAGGCAGAAGAAATGGTGGCACTGCAACAAGCCCTCCTTTTCTCATGACTTTGTTCTCTAGCTATCCAAAACCATTTTTTTTTTCGGGAGAGGTTTTTGCTATAGAGCGTGTGCGCTCGCCAGACAGAGAGAGACAGAGAGACAGAAAGCGAGAAATCACCCCCCAGGGGGGATGGCCACGCTGCAATCCCTTCTCCTCCATTCTCCTCTCGGGATCTTGGGCGCACATGCACACCTGGCGTGAGTTTAAGCCACTGGATCTGGGACTTGAACCGTGGTTGACTACATGGGAGTCCAGCGACATAGCCAGTTCACCAACTGCTGGTCCTGACTTTTTCTTTTTTTTAAAGTATGCTTAATTGTTCAGACACACATACACAGGGAGACAGATGCTGTTGATGGGCCGTCATACCATCATGCTCCCCTGAACTTTGCAGCCAGTATCTTGCGTGGTTAAGCAGACCTGGGTCACAAACCCAGAGCCTTTCCACATGGTCTTCAGCATTACACACCAGTGCCCTTACTGCCAGTGACGCTGAGACTGGACCACAACCTGGTTTCTTTTAGGTATTCTACCAGAATTTATTGCAAGGATCATAATCTACAAATTAATCTGAAGCCTATTTGCCTTTTTTTTTTTTTTAAGTCAAGCCATCTTTTGCATTTATCCATTTATTTATTTTTAATTTGATCAGAGAGGCAGAGAGGAAAAGTGAGAAAGCAAGTCACCAGGTCTAGGACCCGAACCGTGGTTGGCCATATGGGAATCCACCACCAGCCAGCCCCAAGCCCATTTGTCTTTAAAGACATTAGTTCTTGCTTGTTATGTAGAATTGCCTTACATGTGTGCTCATTATCAGAAAACAATGTTTTGTTTAAAGTTAAAATTATTAAAGTTCGGGACCAGCAGTTGGCGTAATGGCTCTGTCGCTGGGCTCCCATGTAGTTGACTGTGGTTTGAGGCCTGGACGCGGTGCCTTAAAATCACACCGTGTGTGTGTGTGTGTGTGTGTGTGTGTGTGTGTGTGTGTAGAGGAGAATGGAGGAGAAGGGATTGCGGCGTGGCCATCCCCCCAGGGGGTGATTTTCTTGCTTTCTTTCTGTCTCTTTCTGGCAAGCGCTTGCATCCTATAGCAAAAACCTCTCAAAAAAAAAATTATTAAAGTTTCATTGCCCGTTTAGTAATAACTAATCTTAAATTCAGTATACGAATTATACATTTGAATTTATATGACATCTTACTGAAAACCAATTGTTATGAAGAAGAATGGTCTAAACATGCTTAGAATGATTCACATTGATTATAAAACTTAAGTGAAGTAAAAAGTTGCCACTTAGCCGATCAAGTGTAAAAATGATTTCTGCTTTCTTTGCTAAAATAAATCGTATTTCTTTTTTCTTTTTTGAGAGGTTTTTGCTATAGGGCTCGTGCTGTCACCAGAGAGATAGAAAGCGAGAACCTCCCCCCCCAGGGGGGGTTGGCCACGCTGTGATCCCTTGTCCTCCATTCTCCTTTCCGGATCTTTTTTTTTTTGAGTTTTTTTTTTTTTTTTTTGCTACAGGGCACGTGCGCTTGCCAGACAGACAG
>NW_006159616.1:1905899-1913666 GCF_000334495.1 Tupaia belangeri chinensis | reverse complement strand
AGGGGGGATGGTCACGCCGCAATCCCTTCTCCTCCATTCTCCTCTCGGGATCTTGGGCATGCATGCACAGGCGCCCAGCGTGAGTTTTAAGCCACCGGGTCCGGGACTCGAACTGCGGTCGACTACGTGGGAGTCCAACGACATAGCCATTACGCCAACTGCTGGTTCCCTCCTTTCGGGATCTTGAGCACGCATGCACACACACATGCCCAGCTTGAGTTTAAGCCACCAGATCTGGGACTCGAACTGTGGTTGACTACATGGGAGTCCAGTGACATAGCCATTATGCTAACTGCTGGTCCCAGTAAATTGTATTTCCAATCTCAGGAGAAAATGTTACTAACTGAAACCTAGTTTTTTTTTTAAGAGAGAATTTTGCTATAGGGTGTGTGTGCTTGCTGGAGAGAGAGACAGACAGAAAAATCACTCCCCTGGGGGGTGGACATGCCACAATCCATTCTCTTCCATTTCTTCTTGGACACGTGGCCAGTGTGAATTTCAAGCTGCTGGATCCAGGAGTTGAACTATTGTTGATCAAATGGGAGTCCAGCACCTTAACCGTTGCTGGTCCCCAAATCTAGTCTTTTCTTCAGTTGTCATCCTGAAAAAATTTTTACCATTTTTTAAAAAAGAATTATTTTATTTAACTTTATTCTTGATTTATTTTATTTTTATTTGACGGGTCTGGGGGGTTAGTGAGAAAGCAAGCCGCCAGGTCTGGGACTTGAAACCGCAGTCAGCCTTGTGGGAGTCCAGTGCCCTTAACCACCATGCCACCTGCTGGCCACCAAATTATTACCATTCTATAAGGATTAGAGTTTATTTCTAATATGTTGCCTTATTTTTTCTGTTTTTAGATTTACTCTAGGGTACACATGCTTGCTAGAAAGAGAGAAAATGAGAAGGTATCCCTGAGGGGAGATGACCACACTGCAATTCCTTCTCTATTCTCTCAGGATTTTGAGCAAGCATGCACACTTGCCTGGAGTGTTTTTTCAAGCCACTGGGTCTGGTATGCAGGTGGCCATGTGGAATCCATCTGCCTTAACCACCATGTTCTCTGGTTGGCCTTGCCTTTTTTGTTTTTCTTAAACTACTTGATGCAGCAAATAATTCACCAATACTATCCCTGGGCAGTACATGCTCTAGAGTCATGCTTCTTAACCCTTTTCAAATCAAAACATATATAGAAAAATATTTATATACCACTGTGGAGTGAATGGAGAGAGGCTGCCCTGGACTGGCTAGAGGTGCTACTGATCCCAGGTGCCAGGATTGCGTCCAGAATGTGAACCGCGGTCGACTACGTGGGAGTCCAGCGACATAGCCATTACTCTAACTGCTGGTTCCCAGGAGCACATATACCTTTTAGTAAAAAAATCTCTCAAAAGACAAACTACTGAGTAAATTGTTTAACTGTTTCTAATGGAGTTGCAAATACAGTGTAATATACTTTTTGGAGATGTCATTTTTTTCTAGGAGAGGCTTTTATTTTCTTAGTTTAAAATTTGTAGAATGTGCATTTCTGCAGCAGAATCAGAGTTGCTTATGGTGATACAGCTTATTTACCCCCTCAAAATAAAACAAGTGGTTAAAAAAAACACTTGGTGTTTACTTTAGTTGAGGTTATGATCTTGACTTATGAGGTAGAAATAGGATTGTTTTCCTTTCAGAAGAGTATCAGTTTCTTCTTTTTGAACGTTTATTTCTTCGATGAGCAAGAGAGAGCACCCACTTTGCTCCGTCCCCAACCAGGCCTAAACCACGGCTCACATACCTAGTGTACTTAAGGATGTTTCCTGTTCTGAACTGGGAACCTTCCTGTGTGGGATTGCCTTGCAGTCTTGTGTTGTATTGGTGAGCTATCATCTGGTCTGCTTTTTTGGTTCTTTATTCAGACCATAGTAGGAGAAGGTTTAGAAGTCTAAAGGACATGCTAAACAGTATTTTTAAGTCCAAAGAGCAAGTGTTTTTTTTTCCCCTTTTCTTTAACTTCCTCTCTAACCTATAGGGAAGGGATTACAGGAAATTCATAGAAAAACAGAATTGAAAGGGGCCAGTCAGTTGGTGTGGTGGTTAAGATGGCTGAATCCCACATGGTACTCCATGGTTTGAGCCCCAGATCTGGTATCTTGAGAGACATATCACATGTGTTCATGTGTGCCAACTTCTGAGAGGTGAATGGAGAAAGGATGATTGGGGTGTGGTCACCCCCCCTTCTCCTCACAAGTGCACAAGTCCTATAGCAAAACTAAAAAAGAAAAAGAAAAATAGCATTAAAGTATGAGTTATTTTGGTGCAAAAAATTGAAATTTATACGTAGCTTTTTCATAATATATACTTTTGTGAACTTTTAAAGGATCTCCTTATATTGTCTTATTAATGTATAAATTGAACACCCTGTGAGTGCCTGCTCTGTGTCATTCAGTGTTCTGGATCTGGAGACACAGCAGTGAATGAAATAGATCAAAACAAATCACTGCCCTCATGCAGTTTAGATCCTGGCATGTGAGTTGGAGATACGTGGAGTGAAGTGAAATGAAGGAGGAAGATAAGGGAGGGCTAGGGTTGCAGTATAGTCGACTGCGTCAGGATTTGGTAGAACTTGGGGTGTGATTAAAAATAGGGTAGTCAGAGGAGTTCTCACTTAAAAATGACATCTGAGCAAAGGCCTTAAGGGGATGTGACTGAGCCATCCTCCAGGCAGGAGCATTCCAGGTAAGGGAACAATTACAATAATTTTTAGTCAGTGAAGAGTAGTTCTGTTTAATTTGTGTGAAATTAAAAAATATCTTAAGTACTCTTAGTTTCCAAAATATCATGTATGATGTGTAATTTCTGTAGAAACGATTGATAGTCAAGGTAGAAGTTGGTGCCCCCCCCCCCTTTTTTTTTAATTTGCTGGAGAGCATGTGTGCTGGTGGGGGAGAGCCAGAGGGAGAGAGAGTGAGAAAGCATCCCCTTAAGGAATGGTCAGCCCGCATCCCTTTTCCTCCTTTTTTTCCCTCTTGTTGGGATCTTGGGCATGCACCCACACATGCCCAGTGTGTTTTTTTCAAGCTGCTGGGTCCCAGACTTGGACTGTGCAATCTCATGGGATCTGGCACCTTCACCACCACACCACCAGCTGACCCAGAAGTTTGTGCCTTGGTGGAGTTGCTCTTAGATTCAGAGTGTGCTTGAAAACACATAACGGTATTTTTCAGTCTTTGCAAGTCTACTTACGTGTTTTTGAGTAGAACCATGTTATTAACTACTGTGCATCCAAACGGAAACATCTGCAGTCATGCCAGTTGTACCGCATTAATACAAACTTTGAAACAGGTGTTATAGCATCTGGTATTACTCTTTTCCAAATTATTTATGGAATTATTGAAGGCATTTGTATAATTCACCCCAGTAATAGTAGACTTTACATAAAAATTGGTTGACTGCTTTGATTCTAAATCTTGGCAGTCTTGTCCTGTCTTGCCCTCTTCAGAATGGCTTATGGGGAACTAGCAGATGGCGTAATGGTTATGTTGCTGGACTCCCATGTAGTCGACTGTGGTTTGAGTCTCAGATCATGTGACTTAAAACACACCGGGTGTGTGTGTGTGTGCTTGCCCAAGGTCCTGAGAGAATAGAGAAGGGATTATGGTGTGCCCATCCCCCTAGGGGTGATTTCCTGCTTTCTGTCTCTGTCTCTCTGGCAAGCACATGTGCCCTATAGCAAAAATCTCTCTTAAGAAAAAAAAAAATAATGGCTTGTGGCTTGTAAAACAGATTTTATGAGAATCTGACTATGGGGTGTCCAGCAGGTGGCATGGTGGTTAAGGCTCTGGACACACATGGGTGACCATGGTTCGAGTTGCGGACCTGGTGATTGGCTTTCTCACTTTCCTTCTCTCTGTGTGTCTGTCTTTCTCTGGTCAAATTAAAATAAATGAATGAATAAGTAAAATTGATAAACAATTCTAAAAAATATTTTTAAAAAATCTGACTTTGGGCACCTCTGCCTTATAAGATACAACAAAGAAAGCTAAAATGATTATGACTTCTCTGAGTATGATCCCCTGGCCCAGTTTCCCGGTTAGCCAGGATTATAGGCATGCACCACTGAACCTGGACTAAATTGGGCGAGATAGGCTAGGAATCAAACCTGGGCCTCCCACTCTGCCCAGCCTCTCTCATTTTCAGCAGTGTGCATCATTGTTGCTGTTCCTGCAGTAGTTTCTTAGCTGAGTTTCTCTGACTACCTGGTTGCTTTATCTGCTTTGGAATACAGAGGCAGTATTGATATTCCTAAAATAGTGTTCTGGCACCTTCACCACCACACCACCAGCTGACCCAGAAGTTTGTGCCTTGGTGGAGTTGCTCTTAGATTCAGAGCAACTGAAAGAAATGGTAGCTCTCTGTTCTCTAACTTTGTTAAATTAAAACTCCTCCTAGTGGGAACCAGCAGTTAGTGTAATGGCTATGTTGCTGGACTCCCACGTAGTCGACCACGGTTCGCGTCCCGGACCCGGTGGCTTAAAAAACTCACGCCGGGCGCGTGTGTGTGTGTGCCCAAGATCCTGAGGAGAATGGAGGGGAGGGGATTGCGGTGTGATCATCCCCCCTGGGGGGTGATTTCTCGCTTTCTGTCTCTATGTCTTTCTCTGTCTGTCTGGCGAGCGCATGCGCCCTATAGCGAAAATCTCTCCAAAAAAAAAAAAAAAAAAAAAAACTCTGCCTAGTTTTCAGAGTTTGTATGACTGATATCTGTATGCCTTGGACTCATTTTTGTTGTTTGTTCTGATTTATAGGCTTACTGGGCACTTTCTCCTGATACTCCATCTAACTAGAGGTTTACTCTTACATATTTCTAGCCTGCTCGCCTGTATTTATTACTCATTTATGACTTTCTCAAAAATCTGTGGCCATTCATAGTTTATAATATAAATTTGTAACTACATTTATTAGCTTCTTTTGCTTATAACATAAAATATACAAGGTAGTCTGTGTTGAGCTATCTAACAGTGTTTGACTCAGAGTAGGTATTCAGTAAATTATTGCAATGTTTTGAAGGTTTTTGAAGGCAGAATTTCTACCTTACCCAGTGCACTGCTATACTAAGCACTTAAATATCTTGCTGACTTTGTTTTATTTTAATTATAATTTGGTTTTGCTGTAGGGTTTGTATGCTCTTTGGGTGCGGGGGCAGAAAGTAGGAAATCACCCCCAATGGGTATGGCCACACCACAATACCTTCTTCTCCACTTTCCTCTAGGGTTTTTGAATATGCATACACACACCTGGTGTGATTTTCAAGCTACTAGGTCCAAGACTCAAACTGTAGCTGACCATGTGGTAGTCCAGTGCCTTAACCACCATGCCACCTGTTGGCCCTCTTTAAATCTTGGAAGAACTCTAAATTTCTTTTTGTTGTGTAAACCATCCAGTCTGTGATACTTTTTTATAACAGTCTTAATTTTTATTTTCATTTGGTAAGATCTATTAGTTGCTTAGATTTTGTTCTTTAACTGACACATACACTAGTACAGCTACTGCTAAGCTCTTTAAATTGTTTTTCCCCTTTAGAACAAAAAAGGATTGCATGATTTTTTCAGTTTAATGTGCACATGCATATCAAAATTTAGATTTATATTATGTTGGAATGGAAAAGGACAAGTACTTTCATCAGTGTCATGCTGCAGCCCTCCCCCAACCTTTCCCAACCAGCTAGGATCAGGAGCATGACTTTCTTGTCCTCGGTGTGTATAGATTGACCCAGGAACTGAACCTAGGTCTTCGTATGACTTCCTGGATTATAGAGCATTGTGCTACAGCACTGCAGCTGGGCCTGCCAACAGTTACGTTTTTAGTAACACTGTGCTACCACTTTGGAAGCTTTACAACTGTTTTCATTTACTTGTTTTCTTCTATGGGAGAGAAAAAGAGTCAGACATATGCAGACAGGTGCTCTAAATAGGGTCTTTATGCTGAAATCCAACCACAGTCTCAGCTGGCCTGGATCGTAGACATATGTGTGCTGTACCTGGCATGCCCAGGGAGGTCCTGGGTTGTGAACCCAAGACTTCTCCCATGTAGGTCCAGTTGCATCACCATCTGGTTCCCTTCACATCTGTTTATGGTATTTGTATAGCACTTCATCCTGTGACAGTGTTAATCATTTTTCTCTTGCATTAACTGTTTTAATGTTATGTCATTCCACTTTTTGTTTTAGTGGTTTTTGCCTTAGGGTGCATGCACTTACCTGGGAGAGAAAGAGAGACAGACAGACACAGTGAGAAATCACCCTCCCGGGGAGATGGTCATGCCGTAATTGCTTCTCCTCTGTTCTCCTCCTGGGATCATGGGCACACAGACATGTACCCAGTGTGATTTTGAAGCCACTGGATCCAGGATTCGAACTGTGGTCTGCCATGTGGGAGTCTAGTGATATAACTGCTGTGGCATATGCGAGTTCCACCATATTTTCTTGATAATGAATTTTTTTCCTTTTGAGTAAGTTACTGAGTGGAATTACTGAGACAAATGATGTAAGTATATATATTTTTTCTTTTCTTTTTCATGAATTTCCCAAATGGTATGTGCACTTGCTAGAGAAAAAGAGAGAGGGAGAGGAAGAAGAAAACACTCCAATGAGATGTGGTCACAGCACAATACCTTCTTCATTTCTCCATTCTGTTGGGATTTTTGGGCATACATGCACACATGCCTGACATGTTTTTCAAGCTTCTGGGACCGAGGTTTGAACCATATTGTTGGCCATGTGGGGTCTGCCTTCCCTAGCCATCAGGCCACGAGGCCAGCCCAACATGACTTTTTTTTTTGTTTTTGGAGAGGTTTTTGCTATAGGCCACTTGGGGTAGCCAGAAAGACAGACAGACAGAAAGTGAGAAATCACCTCCCCGGGAGGATGGCCATGCCGCAATCACTCCTCTGTTCTGCTCTCAGGATCTTGGGCATGCACGCACACATGCCTGGTGTGAGTTTAAGCCTCCAGGTCCGGGACTCGAATCGTGGTCAACTACACCGGAGTCCAGCGACATAGCCATCACGCTAACTGCTGGTCCCAACAACATGACTATTTGTATGAATCTTAAAATACATGCTTAAAGTATTTAAAACTTCCTTAAGGTCGTGAACTAGGTCAGGGATTTGGTGAATATATATTTTTTTATCAGCATTTGTTAGCTGCTGGACTTGAAGATTTGGTAATGGTGTTTTTTTCCTAGTTGTTTATCTATGTCTTGGATATCTTTTCATTTTAGTAGATTTTCTTTTTTCTTTTCTTTTTTTTTTTTTTGAGAAATTTTTGCTATAAGGTGTGTATGCTTGCTGGAAAGACAGAGAAAGTGAGAAATCACCCCGAGGGAAGATGGCCATGCTATAGTCCCTTCTCCATTCTCCTTTTGGGATCTTGGACAGGCATACATACACGCCTGGTGTGAGTTTTAAGCCACTGGGTCTGGGAATCAAACCATGGTCACAACTATGTGGGAGTCCAGTGACTTAACAGTTATGCCATCTGCTGGTCCTGTAGATTTTTTTTTTTTTTTTAAGAATTTTTTTTTTTATTTAATTTTTTAAATTTAGTCATTAATTTATATTTTAATTTGACCAGAGACAAACACACACACAGAGAGAGAAAGAGAGAGAGAAAGGGAGAAAGCAAGCTGCCAGGTTTGGGACTCAAACCGTGGTCAGCCATGTGGATTTTTGTTTTATTTTGTTTTTGTTTGTCAGAGGGCATTTCACCAGAGAAAGACAGAAGGAAAG
>NW_006159616.1:1890504-1905662 GCF_000334495.1 Tupaia belangeri chinensis | reverse complement strand
CCCTAAATGTTGGGCTCCCCCCCCCCCCGTAGATTTTTTTTTAATTTAAGAAACTATTACTATTCACCATGGTGAATCAAAGAGAATATGACAGAAAATGAGTGCAGTCATCTGACATATCCTGTCTTCTCTCCAGAAGCAGCAAGCAGCTCTTACCAGTTCTTATGCATTTTTGCAAATAGTCTCAAAATCTGTGAGTGTATGTGAAGAAAACAGACATAGGTCCAGTGTGGTGGCACAGGCAGTAGAGCACTGCTGCATGCAACTGGGACTGAATGGGTGGCTTTAGTTTGGATCCTGAGAGGCTTGTGGTATGGTGAGACCCTATTGAGGGTGTCCTCTCTCAGTAAATAAAATAAGCTCAGCAGAAACTCACATAAAAGACACATTGGCGTGTTACTCACGTTCTGCGCCTTGTTTATTTTTAAAATTTACCAGAGAAGATGATTGCCGGAGAAAGGTAGAATGGGAGGAGGAGAAAGCAACTCCTCGTGGGGTGTGGTCACGTCATAATCCCCTTTCCTTCATTTCTCCATCCTGGTAGGATTTTGTGCATGCATGCACATGTGCCTGGCATGCTTTTTTTTTTTTTTAATATTTTATTTAACTTTATTTATTTATTTTAGTTTGACCAGAGAAGGAGAGACAAAGTGAGAAAGCAAGCTGCCAGGTCCAGGATTTGAACTGTGGTTGGCCATGTGGGAGGCCAGTGCTCTTAACCACCACACCACCTGCCAACCCTCCCCTCTCTCCGCCCCTCCCCCACATGCTTTTTAAACCTCTTATGCTTGGGTTCAAACCATGCAATCAGCCATGTGGGATCTGGCTCCCTTGATCACTGGACCATGGGGCTGAACCTGCAGCTTGCTTTTTATAAACTTAATGTGTCTTAGAGATACCATATTGGCACTATGTTGGTTTGCTAGCCCTGCTGTAATAGAGTTACACAGACTGAGTGATTTAAAAATAATCAGAAGTTTACTTATAGTTATAGAGGCTAGAAGTCCATGTGATTAAGGTGTTGGTAGGATTAATTTCTTCCGAAGGCTTCTCTCGTTGGCTTAGAGATGACTTTCGTGTCTTCACATGGTTTTTCCTCTACTTATGCCTGTGTCTTAAACTCTTTATTTTTTTGATTTGTGGTAGAGTAAGTGCATGTACACACACGTGAGAGAGAAGCACCCTTCTCAGGGCTTTATCATGTTGCAGTCTCTTTTCTCCAGCCTGCCAAGGACCTAAATGGGGTAATGTATACAAAGCAACTGGTATAACACACCACTAGCACTAATTAAATACCCAATATGATACCTTATTCCTTATTCCATCCTTGGCACATGTGCTCACCATGTGTGCTTTCAGGCCTGCTGGGCTGGGAACTTGAATTGGCTTGGCATCTGGCTTCCAGCTCTGCGGTTTGGTATACAAAGTATACCAAAGGCTAGGTCCTATTTCCTTATAAGAACACCAGTGATGGGACCAGCAGTTAGCGTAATGGCTATGTCGCTGGACTCCCATGTAGTCGACCACGGATTGAGTCCCGGACCTGGTGGCTTAAACTCACGCCGGGTGCACGTGTGTGCCCAAGATCCCAAGAGGAGTATGGAGGAGAAGGGATTGCGGTATAGCCATCCCCTCTGGGGGATGATTTCTCGCTTTCTATCTCTCTGTCTCTGTCTTTCTGGCGAGTGCATGCGCCCAGTAGCAAAAACCTCTCCAAAAAAAAGAAAAAAAAAAAAGAGCACCAGTGATGATGGATTAGGGTCCGCCTGTACATCTTGTTTTACCAGATACACTCTTTGAAGGAAGATTCTGTCTCCAAATATGATCACATTCAGAGGTACGGGGGTTAGACTTCAATATATGAATTTGTCGAGGGGCATAGTCTTTTGCTTCTGTAAACAAGGCTGCAGTGAGTATCTTTGGACTTCCTTTTTTGTGTACTTATAGAAGGACTTAGGAGTGAATTTGCCTGGCTAAAGAATGTACATGCTGCATTTGAGTATGTATTGGCCTAGACAGGGAAGCTTTATTTCTTATTGTTCCAGATTTTTTTTTTTTTTTAAATTGGAGAGTTTTTTGCTCTAGGGCATGTGCGCTCTCCAGATAGAGAGAGACAGAGAGACAGAAAGTGAGAAATCACTCCCCAGGGAGGGATGGCCATGCCGCAGTCCCTTTTCCTCCATTCTCCTCTTGGGATCTTGGGCACGCACACACTCGTGCCAGGTGTGAGTTTAAGCCACCGGGTCCGGGACTCGAACCACGGTCGACAACGTGGGAATCCAGCGACAGCCATTACGCTAACTGCTGGTCCTATCCAGATATTTTTTGAAAGCAAACATTTGCTTTGTGTATTAGGTCCTAAATTGCCTTGTGAACTACATTCTGATATTTTGAGGGGAAATCTTAGTGTTATCTTCATTCTCTTGTAATCAAATATTTCGTTAGTGCTGCTTTCATTTTGTTTTCAGGGGTACGTGATTAGCTTTCAGGTCAGTGTGTATGTCACACTCTGCTGCAGATTGCCTAGAAAAAATTCTAAATTAGCTGCTTGCCTGGAGTACTTCACAATGATGATAGCTAATACTTGAGTGCTAAATGCTATACACATGTAACTTAGTATAAGTCTCACAACACATGATGTTGATATTAGTTCTGTTTCACAAATGGAGAAATGAGGGTTTAAAAAGATCAAGTAGCTTGCTCAGAGTCATGGTAGAATGGGAATACAAGTTTTAGTTCTGCATGACTTGAAAATGATTAAGCTGTTTTGTTTCTTCTGAAAATAGAAGGGAGTTGCAACCCTTTCTATATCATTCTGAATCCCTGGTTACAAATCCGACATGTATTTTCAGTTGCTCTTTGGGATTAGGGTAAGGGGAATTCCAGAAGGATTGATCAAATTGCAGAGAACTCTGTCAGGAGAAGCGAGGATTTTTGTGATCTTTACTGTAGGGCAGTTTGGGAAAGGAATAAGGTACCATTTTGGGTATTTAATTAGTGCTAATGGTGTGTTGTACCAGTTCCTTTGTATACATTACCCCATTTCTCTTACAGTAGTTTTGAGTTAGACGTTATTTTGTAGATGAGAAAATGAAGGTATAGGAGTGAAGTAACTTGTCAGGATCACATACATCAAAATGAAGCTAAGAGCAGAACTTATATTCACTTGTCTTTAAACATCTTATATATTGTTTTAATATTATTTTTCAATAATTTAAAATTTATTTTTAATTTATTTTTGCTTTTTGTTTTTAGCTGGAGGGTGTGTGCACTCTCTGGAAAGAAATAAGGATGGAGAGGAAAAAGTATTCCCTTGGGGAATGGTCACTATATCCACAATGGTCACTCCATCTTTTCCTCCTTTTGGGATTTGGGACGCATATGCACATGCGCCCTACATGTTTCTCAAGCATCTGGGTCTGGGACTTGAGCCATGGGGTCAGCCATGTGGGATCTGGCTGCCTTAACCACCAGGCCAAAGAAGTAACTCCTTATCAGCAGAGTTTTAGGGCTAGCAGGTAATGTGGATGTTAAGGCAGCCGGATCCCAAAGGGCAGTTTTTGATAACAAATAGTTACAGAAGGTACTTCAGTTCTAGTCCCAGGTACAGCGAGCTTGATTTGGGCACGTGTGTGCATACCCAAAATCTCCAGAGAATGGAGGAGAGGGGATTATGGTGTGGCCAGCCGCTCCGACTCTATGGCAGAAAACTCAAACAAAAAATGAAACAAGGTTTTAAAAATATTTAAAATTGTAATTTTTCTTGCCCTTAACATATGGCTCATATAGTATTAGGTGCTTTGACAGGGGCATAAAAAGTTTAAGTTCTTTCTTTACCCACTGTAGTTAAAATCTGTTAGAATAAACACAAGCACATGTGAATACAGATGGCATGATTCAGTACTGGTGTGATTCATTTATTCAGTGAGTACCTACTATGTGGCTGGTATTGAACTGTTATTTTCTGGGAATACAGCAGTCTTTGTGTTTATGGCGATTTCCTTTATATAAATATCTATATACACAAACACACATGCACACATGAATCTGCTTTACTGCAATATAACGGATAAACAAGATAATTATAGATTATGACCATACTATAAAGGAAGTAAACAGGGTAATATGATAGAGTGTTAAGGAAGGAGGGAGTTGTTACTCTGGATTGTGTGGTCAGGAGAGGACTTTCTGATGACTTGAGCTGAGGTCTGAAATGAATGAGAAGCCAATAGCTTTAAGAGCAAAGGAAGAAGTATTGTCGTAAAGACCTGAAGGCAGGATAGCCCTGGCATATTTGAAGATGTAGAGATGTGAGCTGCCAGAGCATTGGAGATCAGAGTGAAGAGAAGTATGAGAGAGGAGGTTTGAGAGTGTTAAGAGGGGCCTTGCCATTGGAACTACCTGAGTCCATTTGGGCTGCTGTAACAAAATACTCCAGACTGGGTTGCTTGTAAACAACAGAAGTTTATCTGTCACAGTTCTGGAGGCTGGAAGTCCAAGATTAAGGTGCTGGCAGATTCACTGGTGTCTGTTGAGGGCCTGTTTTCTGGTTCATAGATGACACCTTGCCATGTCTTTCAGGATAAAAAAGCAGCAAGGCAGTTCTCTAATCCCATTTGTGAGGGTTCTACCCTCATGACCTAATCACCTGCCAGAGGCCCTCCCTATTAGCAGCCATTACATTGGTGGTTAGGGTTCAGCATAATAATTTGGGGGTGACACAAGCATTCAAACCCATAGTGGAAAGTTAGGTGATTGGGGCTATTTTTTTTTTTTTTTAAATATATTCATGATAGAGCACTTGCGTGCCTGCACATGTGAGAGTGAGGGGGTATGGGAGGGAAGCCTTCACCAGATCATGAGGTCTGGACCCCCTCGTGATCCCCTTCCTGCAGCCCTCCAGCCTCTTGGGTCCCAGGCACTGGAACATATGCCTGGCTTGTTTTCAGGCTACTGGGTGGGGATTTGACGTTTCCATATGAGGTGGTACTTTTCTTGAGCAGTGTGTTACCACTGTGTCATGGAGGAGTCTAAGGGCAGTTTTCTTTTTTAGTGGGGGGAGGTTTTTGCTGTAGGGTGCATGCACTTCCCAGAAAGACAGAGACAGAGAGAAAGCGAGAAATCCCCCACCCCCCCACCCCCCCGGGGTGGGGATGGCCATGCCACAATCCCTTTTCCTTCATTTTCCTCTTGGGATCTTGGGCATCCATGCACACGCACCTGGCATGAGTTTGAGCCACCAGGTATAGGGCTTGTGAGCCGTGGTTGACTACATGGGAATCCAGCGACATAGCCATTATGCCAACTGCTGGTTCCCTAAGGTCAGTTGTAGATAATTGTTATAAAAGCTTTCTCAGAGAAGGTGGTACTTTGGGGTGGAGAGTTAGAAGTAGAATGACTTTGGGCCAGCTCATGGTATGGTGGTTTAGGCCACTGGATCCCACATGACTGTGCAGTTTGACTCCTGGACCCGATGGCTTGAAAAACATACTGGGTGCTTGTGCATGTGTGCCCAAAATCCTAAGAGAATTTTGGAGACAGGATTGTGATGTGACCATTTCCCTGGGGGTAGGGGAACACTTTCACTTTTTTTCTTCTTTCCTCCCTCTCTGGTGAGTGCATGTGCCATAAAAATTGTAAAATAACTTATAAGGTGAATAAATGTATGTACCTCAAATATTTTACTAATTGAATTAAAAATACAGTTTAAAATGATAACTGGTCAGTGTCCCCTAGATTTTGCCAACTTGAGAAGGCGAAATCAGTAAAAATTAGAATGTCATCTCTCACTAAGATGACCACACATTTCAGAATGAAGTCATCTTCAGAAGTGAAGTGAAAATAAACTTGTAGCACTGCTGGAAACACCCTTTTCCAGAGAGAATCCTAATCTTTCACTGCCAGTACCTCTTCCCCTTTACATTTTGGTTTCATTTTTGTCTTCTTTCAGTGACCCATAGGGGACAAGGGCACAGTTGGTGCAATAGTTTTCAAGGCTGACATGGAAGGGTTGCTGGTTTAACTCAAGAGATCTCCCTGAGTATATCGGGCATGTGTGTGCTTGCAGTCTGGGCTGATTGAGGCTGGGAGTGGGTTGTGTTTAGACACTCTACTGAGGAGGCTGTGTGTCTGTCTACATAATGTCTTTCTCTCTATGTCTCTCACTCACTTATGGAATAAATAAATCCTTAAAAAATAAAAAGATAAACCTGGCTGTAATCTAGAGTTTCCATTTACGATGGTTCAGTTTAATGATTTTTTTAAATTTCAAGATGATCCCAAAAACAGTGTGGTTTTCAGTAGAGACTGTACTTTCAGTACCCAGGTAACTATTCCGTTTGTCAGTCCTACTGTAGTATTCAATAAGTTACATGAGATATGCCATATTTTATTATAAAGGCTTGATGATTTTGCCCAACTGTAGGCTGATGGAAGGCAGCTGACCATGTTGGCTAGGCTAAGCTACAGTATTTGATAGTTTTGGTGAATTAATACATTTTATCCTTAATGGTATTTTCAGCTAATGGTGGGTCCATTAGGACATAACCCCATTCATTGTAACTTGAGGAATATCTGTATGCCTCTTAGGTATGTTGAGATTTCACATGTATCAGTTTCATTCATAAGTGGCAGAAAATGAAAGACTGAATCATTGCTTCAGTGAGCGCTTTCTGTTTTCCATCTAATAAATATATTAATGCATTTAATTGGCAATAGGAGATACTAGAGTTTTGCTAACATTTTGTAGAAGAGATGCATGAAGAATTCAAGATGATAAGTATTTGCCAAAAATCCAAAGATCCTTTCTTGTTGGGCACCATTTAAAAAGTGTACAATAGGGAAAGGGGAAAAAAACCCTCAGTGTCTTTTCTAACAATCAATGGGGGCCAGCAAGTGGCATGGTAGTTAAGGCACTGAACTCCCACATGGTAGACCATGACTTGAGTCCTGGACCTGGTGGCTTGCTTTCTCTCTTTCTCTCTCGTCAAATTAAAAATTATAAAATAAATAAATAGATTACTTTCTTTTTAACTTTATTTATTTATCTATTTATTTAAAAAAAGCTATAGTAGTGCTGTTGTCAGATTTCTGCCTGAGACTGCCTCTGTGATTTGTACTATTTTTAATTTTTTTAGTAAAATAATTACCAGTTTTTCTCATCTTTACCAGCCTCACATCAAAAATCAAAGAGAAAAGCAGCAATAGGGCTCTCTGCCATGTACCATAGAGACTTTGTTTTCTAAATTTCTAAAATGATTTGATACTAGAGGTGAATAAATGGAATTTGGGGAAAATGAAGTTACTCATAGCTGTTTAAGAATAGGTAAGAACAGGACCAGCAGATAGATGGCTTAGCAGTTATGTCACTGGACTCCCACATGGTCGGCCACAGTTGGATTCCCAGTCTTAGAAAATCATGCTGTGTGTGTCTGTGTTTATGCCCAAGATCCCGGGAGGAGAATGGAGAAGGGATTGTGACATGGCCATTCCCTGTGGGGGTGATTTCTCACTTTCCCTCTCACCGTCTCTGTCTCACTCTTCCCTTCAGTAAGTGCATGTTCCCCAAGGCAAAAATCTTTTTTTTTTTAAAAAAAGAATTATTTTATTGAACTTTATTTTATTTATTTATTTATTTTAATCTGACCAGAGAGGGATGGGGGGGGGAGGAGAAAGAGAAAGCAAGCTGCCACATTCAGGACTTGAACCGTGGTGGACCATGTGGGAGTCCAGTGCCCTTAACCACCATGCCACCTGCTGGCCCTGGCAAAAAACGTCTTAAAAAAAAAATAGGTGAGAACAAAACAAAGCTTGGGACCCGTCAGTAGTGTGGTGGTTGAGGTGGCTAGATCTCCAGCTGCCCTGGACCCATCAGCTTGAGAAACATGTCAGTCATGTGTGCTTGCCCAAAGTCTCTAGAGGAGAATAGAGCAGAAGGGATTGCATGGAGAAGAGATTGCAACGGCACCATTCCCCCTGAGAAGGTGCTTTTTTACTTCCTGTCTCTCTAGGGAGCTCCTGTGCCCTATGACACATTAAAAAAAAAAAAGGATTAAATTTTGAAAAATTAAAAGCAAAACAAGTTTAAAAAAAAATAGTTTTATTGGGCCAGATGGTGGCGCAGTGATAAGGGAACAGTCAGGAGTGTTGGGCCCATGTGGGAAGGCCTTAGCTTACCCAGTAAGATGTATGGGAGAAGAGGCCAATGGGACTGCATCTCCTCATAGAGGGCCATCTACTTTTCACAGATAATTTAAATAAAAGATTGATTCTGTAAAAAAGATTTAACAGAATTTCAATTTTTATTTAATTTTTCAAATTGGAATGGATACGTTTTATTAATTACTTACTTTAGTTTATGATATACTGCGAGTGAGGGGGTGAGGAATGAGAAACTGTTATCCCCGGGGATGGCCATGCTGCAGTTCCTTTTCTTCAATTTTCTTTTTGGGATTTTGGGCACACATACACATGCACTTGGCATATTTTTCAAGCCACCAGGTCTTGAGATTTGAACAGCGTAAGTGGACATGTGGGACCCAGCGCCTTAACCAGTACCACTTGCTGGCCCAATACATTTGTTGTTAATATTAAAGCTTGTTTTAGAAGCTTATAAATGTAGTACTAATATATGTTTTATAGGAAAATAATACATATTTTTATTGAATAGTAGCTATAGTAAATTGACTTTTTGAAGGCATGCCAGAGTTATTTATTTATTTTTTAAAGAGATTTTTGCTATAGGGCTCGTGTGCTTGCTGGAGAGAGGGAGAGAGATTGAGAGAGAGAAAGTGAGAAGTCATCCTCATTGGGGATGACCAGACTGCAGTCCATTCTTCTCCATTCTTTTGGGATTTTGGGCGTGCACACCACGTGTGAGGACTTGTGGAAGTCCATTGTCTTAACTACTATGCCACCTACTAGCTCATGCCAGCATTTTCTAAGAAAGTTTCCTTTTACTCAGGACTCTGAAAACACATTATAGGGACCAACAGTTGGCATAATAGCTATGTAGCTGAACTCCCATGTGGTCGACCATGGTTCAAGTCCTGGACCCGGTGACTTAAACTCATGCCAGGCTTGGTTGCGTGTGAGCTCAAGATCCCGAGAAGAGAATGGAGGAGAAGGGATTGTGGCGTGGCCATCCTCCTGTGGGGATGATTTCTCGCTTTCTGTCTTTCTGGCGAGCTTACGTGCTCTATATAAAAACCTCTCAAAAACAAAAAAAACAAGGGAACCAGCAGTTAGTGTAATGGCTATGTCACTGGACTCCCACGTAGTTGACTGCGGTTTGCGTCCCGGACCCAGTGGCTTAAAACTCATGCCGGGCGCATGTGTGTGTGTGCCCAGGATCCCGAGAGGAGAATGGAGGAGAAGGGATTGCAGCGTGACCATCCCCCCTGGGAGGTGATTTCTCACTTTCTGTCTGTCTCTCTCTGTCTGGTGAGCGCACGTGCCCTATAGCGAAAATCTCTCCAAAAAAACCAAAATCAAAACAAAACAAAACAAAACATACACATTATGAAGTTTGAAAAGAACTGTCTTCATGTGACTTGTTCTATATTTGCTTAAAGTCTAAAGAATTGGGGGAAAAATGTTAGGATACATGGCACTATCTGTCTGGTTTTGGGACAAGTCCTAGTGTTTTGACCAGAATCTGTGTAAAATAGTGGGATTATAGCTTATTAAGGGACCTTTGAATTCTTTGAAAAAGTATCCCCCCCTTTTTTTTAAGTATTGAGTAAACTCATGATTTCCTTCTCTTAAATTATATTTGAAGCCAAATTTCTGTTTCAGCATTTAAAATCATTCCTTTTCCAATGTGTTGTTTGTTTTGGGGGATGAGTGTAACTCTGCTGGGTACTGTAATAGGATTTTTGGGTAGGACTTTTTTTTTTTTTTTTTTTTTTTTTTTTTTTTGGTAGTTTTTGCTATAGAGAGCGTGTTCCTGCCAAAGAGTGACGAAATTCCTTCTCTTCCACTCTGTTGGTATTTTGGCCAGGCATGCACATGTGCCCAGCATGATTCTCAAGCCTCTGAGTTTAAGACTCTAACCAGGAAGGATCCAGATCCTTAACCTCCATACCTAACCTGCTGATCCATACCACCTGCTAGTCCTGTTTTTTCTTTCTTTCTTTCTTTCTTTTTTTTTTTTTTTTAGGTTTGTTTCTTGAGAGAGAAAGACTTCCAACAGGGTAATCATGCTGCAATCTACTCACAGACTCAGCCAGTGAGGATTATGGGCACAAATGCCCATGGTTAACAAGGAAACTCGGGATGCCAACCCAGTACTACCCATATAGCTCCAGCATTGCAGAGCATTGCATTGCACTACTGCAGCTGGGCTTGGGTAGTACTTTCTAAACAGTGTTGTATTCTTGGGTGAACATATAAGGTCAACCGTATGCTTTTTGCTTTCACACATGTTCTGGGATAAAGAACCAAACAAGACAATGTGTCAAATACTTGCATACATGTAAATGTCTTGAATATATCTCTGTAGTTTGAGTGCTGTGAATTACTTAATAATCACGTGGGCAGATGTTTAAAAACAGTACTTTAGATAAACTCCTTTAACTCATAACAGAAGGTTATGTAAATGGCATTTTCCAAAATGACTATTTTAATGGATAGATGAGTGGTCTTGATTTTATTGATTTTTGTCTGACCCTGCAACCACACCACTCAAGTGTTCTGTTGGATTGGTAGGAAAGACTTGTGAAATGGGTCATTCTTCTCTTGACTTCCCATGATGCTGCTGCTTTCTTACATCCTAAGTATGAAAATGGATTATTTCAAGGGCAGGTATGCTTTGGATGAGAACACCTTTTAGTATGTTTTGGATTAGTGTGAATGTGGTTGCTTCTTTTTTCCTGACGCTGTTTCTGTCATTCAGTTCTAATACTAAGTCCTCCCTTGTAACTAAGGGCTCAGTCCCACGAGACTGCCTTCATGTCAGGCACCTGGTGCAAATGAGTAACTAGGTTACCCACTTCTCTGCCAGCGAACTACAAATTTGGGATTCCCACAGTCCAGAACAACTCACAGAACTCAGGAAAACATTTACTTATGTTTTCTCCCTTATTATAAAGGCTGCAACTCAAGAATAGCCAAGTGGAAGAGGCAGGACACAGTATATGGCATGGAGAGACCCTCCATGCCTGTTCCTAGTGTGTCACCCTTCCCACATCTTGATGTGTTCACCATCTGAAGCTCTCCAGTACCCTTGTTCAGGAGCACAGTCTCTAGTCCCCCCTTCCTTTCTCTGGAGGTTGGTAGAAAGTTACAAGCTAGGTAACCAGCTATCTACACCTGCTACCCCAAAAGTCACCTTATTAGTTCAGTTGCGATTTTTCCTATGAATAACGAAAGATTCTCATCTCTCAGGAAATTCCTAGGGTTTTAGGAACTCTGTGCTAGAAACTGGGGACAAAGACCAAGTATTTATTAGGGAAGTGAATTACCAAAAATTTAACTTGCCTTTTACTCAAATCACCTGCTGTTAGGGTTTTGTGATTGATGGATAATTTAAAATTTTTACAAAGCATTTATTAACAAAAATCTGAAATGTTTTTATTTATACTGTATTAGGGATCTTCAAAAAGTTCGTGGAAGATATAAATTTCTGGAAAAAAACCCCCATGATTTCAAATTTATTTTGCACCAAAATAAACTCATACTTCCATCTCTCCACAAACTTTTGCTAGAGGGTGCATGCACTTGCCAGAGAAAGGGAGGGAATGGAGAAATTACCTGGTCATTTCCCAATGTCTTCTCCATCTGTCCATCCTGTCAAGGATGTGGGGCATGTATGCATATGTGTTTCTCAAGCTGCTGAGTAGTCAACACCTGGGAGCTGGCTGCCTTAAGAACTAAGCCATGAAGCCACAAACTGTTACAGAAAAACTTAAAACGAAAAAGTTTTTATTCATGATAGCACGTGTATGATACAGAACTCTTGGCAGGGCCCTGTTGTGCTGCACTCTCCTTTGTAGCAATGCCCCACCCTGTAGCCCTCCGGCCCGCAGGCACTAATGCTGTCACACAGAACGTTTTCAGACTAACCCAGGGATCTGCACTGCCGTCAGCCCTTTTGTCTCCAGCATGGCAGCTCAGCCTGTCTTCTCTCCCTGCACCCCGCAGTGTGCCACCCAACTGGGATGCCATGAACTTTGTTAAGTTCGCTTGTGTGTGCCTGTGCCTAAAATAAACTATGGGCATGGGAAAATAGAGCATCCGTATCTGGGAGTCACCTCTTCCTCCACAAAAAATCCTTTTCCCAGGGTTGTCTGTGGTGGCGTTCAGTTGGCAGCCAGCCAGTAATAATGATATGAGGGTTTAGTCAGCCTCCATAGCCCATGGACTCCACAGAACTTCAGAGGCTTTAGCACCGAGGTTCTCAAAGGGTAATTGGATTCCCAAAGTGTTAATAACCTAGAGGATGAGGGTATTAGTGTTGCTGTCTGGTGGAGGGATAGATCCTAGGAAGAAAGGTAGGAAATTCATAGTAGATACTTTTTCTTCAATTTTATTTACTTTTGATTGTTAGAGTCAGTTTTTAAAAAAAATTATTTAATTTTATTTGTTGTTATTTATTTTTCAGTTGATCAGAGACAGAGAGAGGGAAAGGGAAAGTGAGAAAGCAAGCTGCCAGGCTCCGGTCTTGAACTGCGGTCAGCCATGCGGGAGTCCAGCACCTTAACCACCATGCTACCTGTCGGCTCCCTGAGTCAGTTTTTAATTCTGCAAGTTGACTAGCCATAAATGTAAATTGTGGTACAAATGAACTTTTCTCCTAAAGAGGGATAATACTAGTTTGGTGTATAATAACCTTTCTAGCGTCTCTAGATGGCGAAATGGTAATTGGTGCTGTGTAACAATGTTCTTGCCTTAGTGATTTGACATTCCAACAGGAAGTTAATGTAGGATATATGAAGATGCCTGGCCCAGTTTCTTCCATGTTGTTGAAGCTGGTATAATGTTGTATATACAAGGAATCTTCAAAAAGCTCATGGAGAGGGACCAAAAGGTGGTGTAGTGGTTAAGGTGTTGGACTCCCACACGGCTGAATTGTTTTGAGCCTGGATCTGAGCTCGGCTCTGACCCTGGATCTGATACCTTGAAAATCATGCTGGTGTGCATGCTCGTGTGCTCAAAATCCCAAAAGGCAGTGGAGGAGAAAGGATTGTAGCTTGGCCATGGGGGCGGGGGGCATGATTTTTCACATTCCCTTTCACTGTCTCTTTGTCTCCTTCTGGCAAATGACTCTATGGCAAAAGCCTTAGCAGCAGCAGCAACAGCAGCAGCTCATGGAGAAATAAAATTAAAGTATGGATTTATTTGGATGGGTGACTTTGAAACACATGCATAGTATTTTCATCATTTTCCATGATTTTTTTTTAAGAGAGATTTTTGCTCTAGGATATGTGCACTTGACAGAGAGACAGAGACAGAAAGCGAGAAATCACCGCCTAGGAGGGATGGGGGTACACCTCAGTCCTAACCCATCTCCTCCATTCTCCACTCAGGATTTTGGGCATGCATGCACATGTGCCTGGTGTGAGTTTGTGAGTTTCAAGACTCCAGGCTGGGATTCGAACTTTGTTTGACCATGTGTGAGACATAACCATTATGCCATCTGCTGGTCCCATTTCTGTGAAATTTTGGAAGCCCCCTTTTATTGCAAAGTTTTCTCTAGTTGTTCCTTTCTCTCTGCTCCAATCTGTGTATTTATTTGGTGACCTTAATAAAAACAAACAAACAAAAACCACACACACAACCCTACAACACATTTATTTATCTACTTATTTGTTGTGATTTTATTTTTTCAGAATTGTTAATTTAATTATTAGTTTAAAATTTGCTATAGAGCGTGTGTGTGTGTGTGTGTGTGTGTGTGTGCGTGTGCAAGAGAGAGAGAGAGAGAGAGAAAGCTGGCAGGCTCAGGACTTGAACTGCGGTTGATCATGTAGAAATCCAGCACCTTAACTACTACACCACCTGCCAGCCCCCTCCCCTCTTTATTTTTGGAGAGGTTTTTGCTGTAGGGCATGTATGTTTACCAGAAAGAGAGAGAGACAGAAAGTGAGAAATAACCCCCCAAGGGGGATGGCCACATCGCAGTCCCTTCTCTGTTCTCTCAGGATCACGTGCCTGGTATGAGTTTAAGCCACTGGGTCTGGGACTCAAACTGCGGTTGATTACATGGGAATCCAGTGACGTAGCCATTTCGCCAACTGCTGGTCCCAAGGCCCTTTTAAATAAACTTTTCTAGTAGGCACGTGTGCTCGCTGGAGAGAGAGAGGGACATGGCGAATCCCCATGGGGAATGGTCACATTGCAATCCCTTCTTCATCGCTCTTTCTCCTTTTAGGATTTTGGGCATGCATGCTCACACATTTGGTATGTTTCTCAGGCTACCAGGTCTGAGACTCAAATCTTGTGGGGTCCCTGGTGACATTTTAATAAGTGAAATAATGATTAATAACTTAAAGCTACTGGGACCCGAATTCAAACCATAGTTGGCTACAGCAGTCAGGTACACTCCCTTAAACTCTAGATTATAGGACCACCTCTAAAATTTTCTTTCTTTCTGTCTTTCTTTCTTTCTTTCTTTCTTTCTTTTTTTTGGAGAGGTTTTTGCTGTAGGGCAAGTGTGTTCGCCAGAAAGACAGAGAGACAGAAATCACCCCCCGGGGTATGGCCAGGCTGTAATCCCTTCTCCTCTCGGGATCTTGGACACGCAGGCACATGCGCCTGGCATGAGTTTAAGCCACCGGGTCTGGGACTCAAACCGTGGTAGACTATATGGGAGTCCAGCAACATAGCCATTACACTAACTGCTGGTCCCAATTTCTAAAATAATTATAGTACTTGTACAAGCCAGGTAGCATGGTGGTCTGTGTGTTTTTTCTGGTGGGTGCATGCGCCTTACAGCAATTTAAGATATAAAAATAAAAATTAATGGTCTCATTTTAAATGTTGCTGTTTTAAAGCCCCTTATATTGACTTAAAGGGCTTTTACTCATTCAAAAGTAGTAACTAACATTTACTAAGCATTTACTACTGCTAAATAGTTTTTTTTAAAAAGAACTATTTACTTTTATTTATTGTTATTATTTTTTAGAATTATTTATTTTTATTATTATTATTTTTAAAAT
>NW_006159616.1:1855377-1889877 GCF_000334495.1 Tupaia belangeri chinensis | reverse complement strand
GGGGCCATTAATCCTCCCCCCCCCCCCCCCCCCGGGGGTGGTGGTGGTGGTGGTGGTGTGTGTTGATTTCTCGCTTTCTGTCTCTGTGTCTTCTCTGTCTTTCTGGCGAGCACACACGCCCTATATCAAAAACCTCTCTAAAACAAAACAAAAAAAATCAATCTACCTACCTACCTGTCTTTCTTAAAAAAAAAAAAAAAAGGATTTTTTTGTTACAGGATGTGTGTGCTCACCAGAGACAGAGACAGAAAGTGAGAAATCACTCCTCAGGAGGGATGGTCATGCCACAGTCCATTCTCTACTCTCCTCTCAGGATTTTGGGCACGTGTGTACATGTGCCCAACGTGAGTTTAAAGCCATCAGATCCAAGACTCGAACCACAGTCAATTACGTGGGTGTCCAGTCATGTAGCCATTATGCCATCTGCTAGTCCCTGTTTTTTTAAGTTCACCAGAGAGAGAGAAGGAAAGTAAGAAAGCAAGCCATTAGGTCTAGTACTCAAACTGCAGTCGACCATCTGGGAGTTCAGTGCTTTAATCACTATGCTACCTGTTAGCCGACTAGACACTTTGAAATTCTTCATGTGTATTATCTTACTCAGTCAACTCTCCCTATGAGGAAGGTACTACTGTCTCCATTTTTAGAGAAGGGAAAACTGAGCCACTGAACAGCTAAATCTTTTTTTTCCCTTTTTTTAAAGAGATTTTCACTATAGGCGCATACGCTCGCTGGAGATGCAGAGAGAGACAGACAGAAATCACCCCCCATGACGGATGGTCATGCCACATCCGACACCCAGAGTGAGGTTTAAGCTACTGGGTCAGAGATTCGAACTGTGGTTGACTATGTGGGAGTCCAGTGATATAACCATTATGCCATCTGCTGGTCCACTGAACAGCTAAATATTGCTAACTTGCCTTAGGTCACATGGCTAGAAAGTGTTAGAGTTAGTAGTCTGCCTTAGAACCCAGGTTCTCAACGGGACCTGCAACCTGTTTCTAACACATTGCTGAGCTGTCAGTTCTGGAAAGCTTAAAAACAGAGGAGTTGTGGGTAAATAGAAAGGAGAAGAGCAAGCTCTGTCTTCCTGATCTCTGTCCTTATCTTTCCTCTCCTGATAGAATGCAGTAGTTTATTGTAGGGTGATAAATAGGAAGTAAACTTAACTCCTCTTTCTTGCTTCCTCTTCTGCCTTCCTCTTGGCATTGCTGGCAAGTCTTACATGCTTGTAACTTTTACTGGCAGTGATCATGTTTGGTTTTTATTAATGTAATTTCTTAGTGACATTAGCAAGTGCAGTGTAATGTTTAAGAGCAGGAACTTGATAGACTGCTTGAATTTAAATTGCAGTTTTACCGGCTGAGTAACCTTGACCAAGTCCCTTAACTTCACTGAGTCTCACTTTTCTTACTGTGAAATAGGGATAATTTAATATAAACCTCATAGGGTTGTTGGTAGAATGAAATGTGTGCACACATGTAGTGTGTTTAGAATAGTACATGGCATTCCTATGTGCTATACAATTTCTTGCTGCTATCACTGTTACTATTTGAGAACACTTGTAGGTTGCAGTAGTAGTTGAGGGATCAGGGTTTTTAGTCTCTAATGCTTTATTAATAGTGCTTCTCTAGTGCATAATGGGGAAAAGAGAAGGAAAGAGATTGAAAGGAAGCTGAACAAAGAGGAATAAAATCCAGATATTTTTGAATTGGGACGAAAGAGTATACATTTCCTGTAGGTTACTCCTAGTGTAGTTTCATGTTCTTTTATGTGATTTTCACATCTATCAGAAAACTCAGTGTGCCAGTCTTTGTGCTAAGTGCTAGAAGTACAGCGGTGCCTGACGTATAGGTTTACATACGGAAGTGTTAATACACACTCGTAAATCATTATGAGTGAGTACGGTGAAGAGTGCTTGTAGGAGCATGTAACGGGGTCATCCTACCCAGAGTAGGTGACAACTCTAGCAGGCAAGAAATTGGAACTCCTGGGGCTGAGGTGGCGTGGTGGTTGAGAGTGCTGGACTCCTACATGGCTGTCCACAGTTCCAGTCCTGGTCCTGGAGTCTTGCTTTCTTGCTTTGTCTCTCTCTCTCTCTCTTGCTCTGTCCCTCTCTGGTCAAAGTAAAATAAATAAATAATTTAATTAATAAAGTTAAATAAAACAATTTTTTTATGAAAAAAGAAATTGGAACTCCTTCAGCATTGTAATTGAAATAGAACTTTATCTTAAAACATAAGTATTTATGGATTGGTGGTGCCTTTTTATTCTCCCTGAAAAACTGTTAAAGTATTGAATTAAGAGTCTGTTCAGGGACCAGCAGGTGGTGTGGTGGTTAAGGTGCTGGACACTCCCACATGACCATCCACAGTTCGAGTCTTGGACCTGGCGGCTTGCTTTCTCTCTCCCCCACCCCCCACCCTGTACCTCTCTCTGGTCAAATTAAAATGATTGAATAAAAAATAAATAATTCTTAAAAAAAAAAAAAGATCCTGTTTATTCCAGTTTCATAGACATGAAAATGTGGGAGTGAAATGGTTGATAATGATTGTAAGACACCCTTAGATGTTTGAAGGTGGTCTAATTTTAGAGGTCTAAATGTAATAAAAGGGTTTTTCTCTTTTTTTTCTTTCTGGCGTACTCAACAGAGAGAGAATGAGAAAGGGAGAGGAGAAAGCACCCAGGGCAGTGGTCACAGCACAATTCCTTCTCCATCTCTCTCTCCGTTGGGAATTTGGGTACACATGTACGCCTGCGTGGCATGTTTCTCAAGCTGCTGGGTCTGGGACTTGAAATACGTGGTCAGCAATGTGTTGGCTGGGTTTGACTGTCTTAACTACCAGGCTGTGGAGCTGGCTCTAGTCCTCTTCCCTCCATGGCCCCTTTCTGCAGAGTATCTCTGTATGCATGAAATAGGTTTGTTGGGTGGTAATCAGTAGACTCTTCAAATGGAGCACTACCATCAAGAGAAGCTAAATTAGTTCCATGTTTATAAAAGTCAGTATGATATCCAGGGATCTTTTTTCCATCACAAAAAGGTAGGTTTTGGGACCAGCAGTTAGCATAATAGCTATGTTGCTGGACTCCCATGTAGAACCCGGACCCGGTGGCTTAAAACTCACGCCGGGCGTGTGTGCGTGCGTGCCCAAGATCCCAAGAGGAGAATGGAGGAGAAGGGATTGCGGTGTGACCATCCCCCCTGGGTGATGATTTCTCGCTTTCTGTCTCTCTTGTCTGTCTGGTGAGTTGCATGCGCCTTATAGCGAAAACCTCTCAAAAAAAAAAAAAAAAAGAGAGGTAGGTTTTGTACTCTTCATGCTGTGCATATTGATTGGATCAGTAACTAGGCAACTTGGTGCTAGAACTGCTGAGACCAAGAATCAACCTGATCTTTATCTCGCTCCTTAGGTTGGGGGGTGGGTTGGTGGCAGTTTTCTGCTGCTCCTTGGTTACAGCCTGAGTAACTACAACTCTAAGGCTGAACAAGTGAACTGTCTTTTTTTTTTTTTTTTTTAAAGATTTTTCCTATAGGTTATGTGTGCTCCCTAGAGAGAGGGAAAGTGAGAAATCATGTCCTCTCCATGGGGGATGGTGATGCAGCAATCTCTTCTCCATTCTCCTCTCGGGATTTTGAGCATGCACATGGGCCTCGCATGATTTTCAAGACACTGGCTCCAGGACTTGAACCAGGGTTGGCTGTGTGGGAATCCAGTGGCTTAACCATCACACCACCTGTTGGCCCCTGAGCTATGCTTTAAAGCCTTTGTATTGCAGTTTAGTTTGCATATATATAAACGCGTGTGCTCATGCAATTGAAGGAAAGCTTTCACAAAATATGTGGCACACTACATTGGGTTCTTTTTTTTTTTTTAAAAAAAGAACTATTTATTTAATTGAATTTATTTATTTAGCCATTTTCATTTGACCAGAGAGAGACACACAGAAGGAAAGTAAAAAGTCTCATCATGTCCGGGACTTGAACCGTGGGAGTGTCTAGTGCCTCAACCACCAGGTCCCCTGCTGGCCCTGGATTCTTTCTTTCTTCTTTTGGGGGGTGGGGTGTGGTGGGGGATGATAGTGTCTTGCTGTGTTGTCCTGGCTGGCCTCAAACTTGAGATTCTCCCGTCTCAGCCTCATGAGTAACTGCGACTACAGGCACATGTCACTGTGCCCAGCTCGTCAAGATTTTTTCGGATAATAGCCTCTTCTCTTACATTATTTAAAAAAAAAGAAAAATAGGATGCTCATTACACCACTTTAGAATTTTAAAAAAGAGGCCAGCAGGTGGTGTGTTGATTAAGGTGCTGTACACTCCCACATGACTGGCCATGGTTTGAGTCCCAGACCTGGTGACTTGCTTTCTCACACAAACTCTCTCTCTTTTTTTTTCCTCTCTGGTTAAATTAGAATAAACGAAAGCTAAAATAAAATAAAATAAATAATTCTTAAAAAAAACACACACACACACACACACACCAAACAACCACAAATCAGAAACTTAGAAAAAATTAAACTTGTTTTTTTGACTTTTGAGTAAGTCACTATTTCTCTTTTTAGGTTCTTTGAGCCAGAGTCATGCTAGTTCTGTTCTTGTGCTGAATGACTGAACCTGTTAATAGTTGAAGAAGTATATATACACGTACAGATAAATAAAACAAATATTCTTAATCTTTTTGTAGGTCAGCATCAAATTGGAAATAATTAAAGTGGATACACAACTATTTCAGCAATGCAGACAATTAAGTGTGTCGTTGTGGGTGATGGTGCTGTTGGTAAAACATGTCTCCTGATATCCTACACAACAAACAAATTTCCATCTGAATATGTACCAACTGTAAGTATAAAGGCTTCACCTGTTATTAAAATGTATTGTGATTTGATACTTTTTCTGTGTGTACTGAAATTTTTCTGTTGTTTGCCCTTGTTTTCTTTTTTTTTTTTTTTTTAAAGATCTTGACTTCTCGTGGGTAAATTATATACACTTTAAAATTAAATAACTGAAAAAATCAGTGGAAAGTCAGAAGGGGTGACACAGGGTTTGCAAGAAATGCTGGGAGGCAAAACACCAGTAGACAAGACTCTAAAAAGTAGTAATCTCAGTTTGGAGAAGTATGCCCTACATCTTGCATGAGGTGACTTTTTTTCTTCTTTGATATCTTGGTCAATGATTGAGCCATGCTTGGAGATTCCCTGGGGTGCTGTTTGGGGTCTTGAAACTTCAGGGAAAGTAGAATGTGTCTCCACTTAACCTTGTGGAGAAGTTCTCTTAGCTCCAAATTGGTCCTTAGTGGCAGAGAAGGGTAAATGTGTTTCCTTATGAGAACACTGACAAACTTTTTTGATCATCCCACACAATTTTTTTTTTTTCCAGAAGGGCAGAAGGAAGATAGGAAAACTAAAGATAATGAAGTGAGAAAGGGACATGATTATTCAGAATAACATTCATTCGTGAGGGAAGATGTTTGGGATCCAGTTTGTCCCAAGTTGCTTGACCAGTCCATTGGTATAATTACGTGAAACATGTATGTTGGACCTTTATTGGCAAGAGGGAAGCTGGGGGTTGTTTGGCATGACTGCAACTCTCTCTTCGTTTTGGAGAGGTTTTTGCTATAGGGTGTGTGTGCACGCTAGAAAGATAGAAACAGAGAGACAGAAAGCGAGAAGTCACCCCCTAGGAGGGATGGCCACACTGCGATCCCTTCTCTTCCATTCTCCTCTCGTGATCTTGGGCACAGATGCACATGCGCCTGGTGTGAGTTTAAGCCACTGGGTCCAGGACTCAAACCACAGTCACCTACATGGGAGTCCAGTGACATAGCAGTTATACCAACTGTGGTCCCTGCAACTCTCTCTTTTTTTTTTTTTTGGAGAGATTTTCACTGTAGGGTGCGTACGCTCGCCAGCCAGCCAGAGAGAGACATAGAGACAGAAAGCGAGAAATCACCCCCCAGGGGGGATGGTCATGCCGCAATCCCTTCTCCTCCATTCTCAATCCATTCTCCTCTCAGGATCTTGGGCACGCACGCACACGTGCCCAGCGTGAGTTTTAAGCCACCGGGTCTGGGACGCGAACCGCGGTCGACTACGTGGGAGTCCAGTGACATAGCCATTATGCTAACTGCTGGTTCCCGCTGCAACTCCCTCTTTTAAGTGAGTTATTTTAGGAGTTATGTGAAACCTATGTATGATTAATATGGGGCTAGTATTTTTTGAAAGTGGAAAGGAAGAAAATATATGAGTACTTTAGGTTAGTTTCAGGAACAGGAGTATTATCGGGAAGGTAAGTACATATTAGTCTCAGTAATGAGGTTGAGTTGAAAATGACAGTCTCCATAATGCCTCAAGACAGGTAAAGTGATTGAGTTAGGCCAAGTATATAGAAAGAAAGATGAGATTTCTTGGAGGGGGAAATTCAAAGGTATAATTAAATACAAAACCATATTTTGTTATATTTTTAAAAATTTATTTTGGATTTTTACTTTTGCTATAGGGCAAACACCAGAGAGAGTTGGAGAGGGAGAAGGAGGGAGAGAGAAAATTACCCCAGAATTATCCCGCAGTCCCTTCTTCATTGATCTCTCAGGATTTTGGGCATGCATATGTATCCTGTGTTTTTAAGCTGCCAGCTAGAGTCTTGAACTGCACAATTGACCATGTGGGGTCCAGCCATCTTAATCACTGTGCCACTGGCTGGCCCCCAAGAACTGCATTTTTGAGTTCGCTCATTTGAGGATAGATTATGGAAGATGTTTTGAGATTGCAAGCAACTTCTAAAGATACATGGATCTTGTTGCAGAGTGAGGACAACTATCAGAATTTTTGTGTTTTAGTCTTCATTAAAGTTCTTTATTTATAAATATTACTTGAGTCTGTTTTATGACTTATTTAATATTATGCTTAAGGTAGACTTTGTGGGTGTTTTATGTGTGTGTGTGTGTACCTCTGGAAAAGGGATAGGGTTGGGGGGAAGAGTAGTACAATAAAATTTTAAAAATTATTTTTAAAGTTCTTTTTTTTTTTTTTTAATTGGCCATAGGGCATTTGTGCTTGCTCAAAAGAGACAGAGAGGGAAAGTGAGAACTCACCCCCCAGCCCCACCCCCGGAAATGGCCATGCTGCAATTCCTTCTCCCCTCTGGATTTTGGACACACACAAATATGTGCCTGGCATGATTTTCAAGCTGCCGGGTCCAAGACTCAAACTGTGGTTAGCCAGAGCTTTAACCACCACCCCCACCTGCGGGCCCAGTTAAATCTTTAATGAGCCTGTTGAGGTTCACTATGAGGCACAAATAATATACTGATGTTTAAGTTCTATGGAAATGGGTTTTTTGGTGCTCATCTGTGAATTGGCAGTTACCGTTTCTAGAATAATAGGAATTTAGAGCTGAAGGAGATCATTCATATCCTCTTATCCATCTTTTATGGGTAAGAGAGTTCAGGCCAAGTTAACGGATGAGATTTAGAAGTCTGAGTAGTCAAACATTAATATAAGTAGAGTCTGGAGTGGTAGTCAGCCTTTCTAATTCTTTTTTTTTTGAGAGATTTTTTTTTGCTATAGGGCGCGTGCGCTCGCCAGACAGAGAGAGACATAGAGACAGAAAGTGAGAAATCACCCCCCAGGGGGGATGGCCACGCCGCAGTCCCTTCTCCTCCATTCTCCTCTCGGGATCTTGGGCACGCACGCACATGCGCCCGGCGTGAGTTTTAAGCCACCGGGTCTGGGACGTGAACCGCGGTTGACTACGTGGGAGTCCAGCAACAAAGCCATTACGCTAACTGCTGGTTCCCGAGCCTTTCTAATTCTTAGTATCTAGTCATATATATAATAATCTAGTAAAAGCTGTTTTTTGAGTCCTCTTTTTTTTTTCCTTTCCTTTTTTTTTTTTTTTAAAGAGGTTTTTGCCTTAGGGCTTGTGCTTTGAGGTACAGGGAAGACAGTGAGAGGGAAAAAAATATCACTCCCTAGGGGTATGGCGAAGCTGAAATCTCTTCTCTTTTCTCCTCTTGGGATATTGGGTACGTGTGCACATGCTCCTGGCATGATTTTTAAGCCAGTGGGTGTGGAATTGAACTGTGGTTGCCATGTAGCAGTCCAGTGACACAACCAGTACACCATCTGCTGGTCCTGTAGAATCTCTTTTCTTAAGTCTGACTTAAAAAATATCAGGTGCTGGAATCAGCAGATGGTGTACTGGTTACGTCACTGAACTCCCACATAGTTGATTGCAGTTCAAGTCTCTGACCTAGCATCTTAAAACTCAAGCAGGGTACATGTGCTTGCATGCCCAAAATCCGGAGAGGAAAATGGAGAAGGGATTGCATCGTGCCATACCTCCTGGGGAATGATTTTTTTTTGCTTACTGTCTCTCTGTGTCTCTGGCAAGCGCATGTGTCCTATAGCAAAAATCTCTCTTTTTAAAAAAAAAGTGTGCTTTGAGAGCCTAACTATATTCATTCCATTTCCTTGTTCTTGCTATTAAGAACTGACTTTCTGAGGACCAGCAGGCAATGTGGTGGTTAAGGTGCTAGACGCTTTTTGAGTCTTGGACCTGGTGACTTGCTTTCTCATCCCCCTTTCTTTCTCTGGTCGAATTAAAATAATAAATTTATGAGTAATAAAATTAAGTAGTTCTTTACCAAAAAAAACCCTGATTTTCCTTAACTACCATTTCTCTCACGCCCTTGCTTCCACTCTCCTTTACCTTTAAACAGATGGCCAAAACAAGCTCACGGAAATGTGGAAAACCGGAAGATTAGAGTTGATAGCTAAAAGGTTAAGCAGCTAACTCCTCCCAGTTGGAAAGCACCACTTTTCTTTCTTAAAAAAATTTTTTTGGGGGGGCCGGCAAGTGGAACAGTGGTTAAAGGCGCTAGACTCCGACATGGCCTACCATGCTTCAGGTCTTGGACCTGGTGGCTTGCTTTCTCACTTCCTCTCTCTCTCTGTCTCTCTCTGAGCAAACTGGAAAATAATAATGATAATAATAATAAATAAAGTTAAATAAAATAATTCTTTGAAAAAAAATTTTTTTTTTCTTTGAAGTTTTGGTCATAGGGAAAGTGAGAAGTCACCCCCTCCCCCCAGAGGGGATGGCCATGCTGCAGTCCCTTCTACATTTTCCTCTTGGGATTCTGGGCATGCATGTCCATACATCCGGCATGATTTTCAAGCTGCCAGGTCCGGGACTTGAACTGTGGTAGGCCATGTGGGAGTCCAGTGCCTTAACCACCGCACCACCTGCTGCCCCTTCATTTTAATTATTAAACAATTATTAATGAAAAATTTTATTGTAAATTGACAGATTGCAGTTGCATGTGAGAGCATTGCTTTCAATTGTAAATTAATTCAGAGGGATCCATGAATTAGAGTTGTGTCTTCTTCCCATTTGGCACTGTTATTTTCCATTTTCACATAACATAGTATAGCCAGTGTTAGTGTATACTGAGTGTTAAGGGTTTTATGGTGTACTTACAAACACAACATCTACTGAAAGAAAAAATTTTAGGTCATGTGATTGTACTCGGTCATATGCATTTTATTCATGAAATTCCCAACAAATAATCTGCTAGCGTTTTCTTGAATACTTCCCTTGAGTAAGTAGATTTTAATTTTGGATTAAAAGGAAATGATCTATGAAGAAATATTGGGTTGTTAGAAAAGACATGATACATTTTTGCATAGAAAAAAAATACGATCTGATTTTTCTGACAACCCAATAATTTCTTAGAAATCTTGTTGAACATTGAGAGATTTATAATTTGAACAAGATCATTTTGTGTAGCCCTGGGAACTCTGCTCCGGTGACAATGTCAAACCTTCTGTGGCTCTTTATCCAGAGTGTCTGCTGGGGTAGAGCTGATGTCCCAGAACACATCCTCTTTCTAAGAACCATTCAGCTTATGTAAGGAATGAGCACAGTTACTTTAGGAAGGTGGGCAAAGGGAGTACGTCTTAGGAAGGAAACATTACCTTAAGAGTTGTCCCATCATGTTTTGACCCTTCTGTTGCACACTAACAATGTTGTGTTTTTTTGTTTGTTTGTTTTTGTTTTTAGGTTTTTGACAACTATGCAGTCACAGTTATGATTGGTGGAGAGCCATATACTCTTGGGCTTTTTGATACTGCAGGTGAAAACTTTTTAAAAAAATATTTGATCTGTGTTGCTGGTTGTCTTGTCTCTTTTTTTGGACCTTTCGGGAAATTAGCATATTAACAAGCCACTTACATTTTGTTAGTAGTTAGCATGATTGAATGTAAATGTGGTTGATACTTGACCAAGGAGCAGTTCTAGACTGGGAAAGGCACGTAGGAGTTTGGAGTGCCCTGATTGAATAGAGTGGTGGAACATAAACCAGAGGGAGAGCCGAGTACGTTAGACACGCTTCGAATTGAACCAAACCCCCATGATGGGTGTGCCTTCCAGATAAAGGGCTGTCCTAGTGGTTGGGGAGAGACTAAGGGAAAGAATTTAATGCCTGTTGATTATCTTCGTTCATCCCTACCTTTGCCCTTCTTAAAGCCTAGTTTCTTAAATATGCCCAAAGTTGTAAACTGTATGCAGTATTTATTATTATCACTCTGAAATTTGAAGGCTTATTTAGTCTATGGGTCTGCATGATACATGTTTATATAACTTCTTTAAAAATTTGCTAACAGGCATGTGTGCTCACCATAGAGGCAGAGAGACAGAGGGAGGGAGAAAGTACCCCCTATGTGCTTGGTCTGGTGCATCAGTGGGGTGTGATCTTGTTGTAATCTGTTTTCCTCCATTTTATTTCTTCATCTTTTCAGGATTTTGGGCATGCATGCATATGTACCTGGCATGTTTATCAAGTCACTGGGGCTGGCATTTGAACCATGTAGTAGGCTAGTTGCAGGGCTGGCCCTAGACAGCTTCTTAATGATAGATAGCTATTATAGTACATCTGAAAATACTTTGAGAGCGAACCAGTATTTAGCTCACAGTATTGACATTTGTTTTCAGATATCCAAATTATAAAAATAATGATTTTCTTCCTTAATGGTACCTAATTCCTCAGCGTTATTTCCTACTCATTTTAATAGTGGCTGCACTTCTTGATATCTGACTTTATTCTGTATAGTCTTGTATTATCAGCTCAATTAACCAAAGCAAAATTTTGGACATCCTCTTAGTATTGTAGGAATGCTAAATTTATGACTTATTTTAAAAAGTTATTTTAATTGCCAAAGGGTGCATGAACTTGCCAGAGAGAGACAAAGAGGAAGGGAGAAGGAGAAAGCACCCTCTAGTGAGGAACAGTCACGCCACAGTCCCTTCTCCAGTTCTCTGTCCTGTCAGGATTTTGGCCATGCATGCCTGCAGTTTTTTAAGCTGCTGAGGCAGAGATTCACACTGTGGTTAGCCTTTTGGGATCTGACTCCCTTAACCATTAGGCCTTGAGGCTGTCAAAAGATTTTTTGCTTTTGTTGAGGTATCTTGTTACTGTCTGCAAGCTGACCTGTTGCTGTCATGGAGTATGTTATACTGCCCATTTTGAGGAACTGTCTGATTTCATTGGAAGGGTGATAGGGAATGATAATAGTAAAAGTTAAGTTTAGAGAAAAATGTGGTTTTTTTTTTAGAATTATTTCATTTAATTTTATGTATTCATTCTTTTTTTTTTTTTTTTTTTTAAATTTGACCATAGAGAGACCAGAGGGGGAGAGAGAGGGAAAGTGAGAAAGCAAGCCACCAGGTCTGGAACTTGAACCATGGTGAGCCACGTGGGAGTGTCCAGCGCCTTAACTACCGTGCCACCTGCTGGTCTCCAGAGAAAATTTTAATACCTTAAAAATAAGAATAGTGGTGTATGAGAGGAAACATAGGAAATAGAGAAAGTAAGTTAAAATAATGACTCTTAATCACTACTTTTTAAAGATTTACTGATGTATAATACAATAAAATTCAGTCATTTAAAATGTCTGACGGCTACCATAATCAAGATATACGATCACCCTAGGAAGCTTTCTTGTGTTTGTAGTCAACCTCCTCTCTTGACCTGGGCCTAGGCAACTACAGACCTGCTTTCTAGGTATCAGCAGTTGTGATTTTCTAGGATTTCATAAAAATGGAATCATTCAGTATGTAGTGTAGTGACCCCTTTTACTTAGAAAAATGTTTGTGATGGTCACGTTGTTTTGTGTATCAGTTGTTTCTTTTTATTGTTGAGTAGTATTCCATTCTATGGCTATAGCACAGTTTGTTTTTCCACTTAGTAGTTGAAATATGTTCGGGGTCCAGAGTTAAGCTGTTATGAATTCTGGTGCTTCTACCTTTTAGTTATTGTGAATAATGTTGCTGTGAACATGAGTATAGATAACTGGTTAAGAGCCTGCCTTCACTTCTTTTTTGGTATATATCCCAAAGTGGAATTACTGAATCCATGTGATAATTCTATTTTCAATTTCTTTTTAAAGTTTCTTTTTATTTCACCCTGAGAGAGAGAGACAGACAACCTTGACAGGGTCACATGCTGTGAGCTTCCCCCAAAGCTTTCAAGGCTAGTCAGGTTCATGGTGTATGAGTGTATGTACAGGTTGACCTGGGAACCAAACTCCAGTCTTCATTATGGTTCTTACATTGCAGAGTGATGCCCTACTACTTTACCATTGTGGCTGGGCCTCATTATTTTTGAGTAACCTCCTTTTTTTAAAAAAAAATATTTTTTTAAGAGTTTTTTGTCTTAGGGTGCATGTGTTCTTGATGGAGAGAGAGAGAGAAAGGAAGAAATATTCTGTTTCCTCTACCTGGGGGAGGATGGCCACACAACAATCCCTTCTCCTCCTGGGATCTTGTTTATGCATTCACATGCGCCCGGCATGAGTTTCAAGCGACCAGATCTGGGCCTTGAACTGCCGTCGACCATGTGAGAGTCCAGTGATGTAACCGCTACGCAATCTACTGGTCTCGAGTAACCTTGGTTTTAAAGATGTAGTTGTTTTTTATGAGCAAATCTAGAATCAGGCAACTTCTCATTTTGTAAGATAAAGATGTTTTTCATAGTGGCTGTGCCATACATTATTTTTCTTAAGAGTTTTTTCTTTTTTTTTTTTTTTTTTTTTGGCTTAGGGTGTGTATGCTTGCCGGAGAGAGATACAGAGACAGTGAGAAGTCACTTCCCTGGGGATGGACACATTGTAATCTATTCTCCTCCCAGAATCGTTGGCATGCACTCAAACACACCTAGCGTGATTTTCAAGCCACTGGGTCTAGGATTCGAACTGTGGTCGGCCATGTCAGTGTTCAGTGATATAACCACTATGCTATCTGCTGGCCTCCCATTTTACATTCTTAACATATTCTTAGGTTCAATTTCTCTATGTCCTGGCCAACACTTTCTTTCTGTTTTTTAAGTAGAAGCCATCCTAATTAATGTGATGTGGTATTCATGTCATTTTGGTTTGCTTTTCCCTAATAGTGAGGTTGAACAGTTGTAATGTGCTTAATTGGTCATTTGTATATTTTCTTTGGAGAAAGGTCTGTTCAAGTCCTTTGCCCATTTTTGAACCAAGTGTTTTTTTTGTTGTTGTTGACTATTTTGAGTTCTTTATATATTCTGGATATTAACCCCTTATCAGATACATGGTGTACAGATATTTTCTTCTCATTCTGTTTCCTTTTTACTCTGTTGATACTGGTTTTCTGGGTGCATAAAGATTTTAAATGTTCAGAGTCCAGCTTGTTTATTTTTTCTTTGGTTGCCTGTGACTTTGGTGTCACATCCAGAAAAGTCATAGCCACGTTCAATGTTGAGAAGGTTTAGCCCCTATGTTTTCTGAGACTTTCAAAGTTTTACACCTTATATTTAGTTCTTTGGTCCATTTTGAGTTAATTTTTGTGTATGGCATTAGGTAAGGGTCCATCTTCATATTTTGCATTGGACATCCAGTTTTCTCAGCACTATTTGTTAAAAGGAGTGTCCTTTTGTTACTGAATGCCCTTGTCACTCTTGTCAAAAATTATTTGACTATATATGAGGGCTTGTTTCTGCGTTCTCTATTCTGTTCCATTATCTGTATGTCTGCCTTTTGCTAGAATCATACTGTTTTGATTACTGTAACCTTATAGTAAGTTTTAGAGTCAGCTAATATGAATCCTCCAGCTTTATTCTTTTCAACTGTTCTGGCTATTTGGGATCAAGGATCCCATGTGAATTTTAGGATGGGCTTTTAAATTTATTGTTTCTATTATTATTTTTTGTAATTATTTTCTTATTAATTTGACCAGAGAGAGAAAAAGTGAGAAAACAAGCTAGTTATCAGGTTTAGGGGGTGGGAGGGAGAGAGAGAGAAAGTGAGAAAGTAAGCTAGTTGCCAGGTTTAGGGGGAAGAGGGGGAGAGAGAGAAAGAGAAAGATTGAGTGAGAAAGCAAGCTACCAGGTCCGGTACTTAAACCGTTATTGGCTAAGTGGAAGTCCAGTGCCCTTAACTACCACACTGCCTCCTGGCCCTGGGATTTTTTTATTTCTACAAAAAAAATAATCATTGAGATTTTGATAGTGATTGCAAAGAATCTGTAGTTTCCTTTGGGTAGTATTAATATCTTAACAATATTTAGTTCTACAATCCATGAATATGGTATATGTTCCCATTTATTTACGTCTTTAATTTCCTCTAGTGTGTTTTGTAATTTTCATTGTACAAGAATTTTTTTTTAATTGTAGTTTATTTGTTGTTATTATTTTTTAATTCAACTAGAGAGAAGGAGCGAGGCAAAGTGAGAAAGCAAGCTACCAAGTCCAGGACTCCAACCATGGTCGGCCATGTGGGAGTCCAGCGTCCCTATTACATCACCTCCAGCCCCTCTTTGTGCAAGTTTTAAACCTCCTTGGTTAAAGTTAGTTCCTAAAATATTAAGTAGTTGGGAAAGTCATGATGTATTTTTCTATGCAAAAATGCGTTATGACTTTCCTGACAACCCAACATTTTATTGTTCTCAAGTATTCATTGATTCTTGCCAAATTATTTTTTTCTAGGCTTTTTCAGTTTCAGATACATTTTATTTTTAAGAATTTTAAAATTTTATCTTTATTTATTTTAGTTTAACTTGACCAGGGCAGGGAGTGAGAAAGCAAGCTGCCAGTTCCAGGACTCAAACTGTGGTTGGCCATGTGGGAATCCAGCGCCTTAACCACCATACCACCTGCTGGCCCCGAGATACTGGTCTTAATATGTACATATTAATGAAACATGTGAACCTGCTTTGGTAGTCATGATTGGCACTGCGGTTTGTCAGCTAAGTTTCACTGAGATTTTTGTTTATTTAGATGTTTTCATTGTGGTTCTTTCTTCGAGATATCTAACTAGGATTGATTTTTAATTTATTTTAAAGTTTTGCTATAGGGCATGTGCACTTGCAAGAGAGGAAGAGAGAGTTGGGGGAAGGGGAAAGAGAGAAAGTGAGAAATCATCCCTCAAAGGAAGAGAGTCCTTTCTCTTCCATTCTCCTCTTGGGATTTTGGGCATGCATGTACATGCATGTATCCAGTGTATTTTTCAAGTTGCTGGGTCTAGAACTCGAACCGTAAAGTCAGCCATGTGTGATCAAGTTACCTTCACCACCTTGCACAGGCTGGCTCTGATTTTAACCATTTTTGTAGCCTCAGTTTATTTTTTATTTTTACATTTATTTAAAAATTATTTAATTTTACTTATTTATTCATTTATTTTAATTTTACCAGAGAGAGAGAGAGAGAGAGAGAGAAAGTGAGAAAGCAAGTTGCCAGGCTTGGGACTCGAACCATGGTCAGCCATGGGAGTCTATTGCCTTAATCACCATGCCACCTGTCAGCCCTGCCAGTTAATTATTTTTTCATTATTGTTGGGTTGCTAGTGGGCCTAGAGATCAGAAACTACAAACTGGTAATAAGAGAAAATAGTTACTATAATTGCAAATTAATTGCTGTTCTGAGTGCATGACGTAGAAGGCACTAAATGCACTAAATAGAATTAGTTGAGTGAGACCAGATATTACAAAGCAATGTTGGATAAGTAAATTGAGTTGTTTTTTGGCTAATGATCACTGGGTTGTCAAGCTGCATGCTTAATCTTTTGACTGCTTTGTGGTATTAATGCTATGAGAACACCAAAATTTAGTTGCTGACTTCTTTCCAACTCTTTATTTTTCTAGGGCAAGAGGATTATGACAGATTACGACCGCTGAGTTATCCACAAACAGATGTATTTCTAGTTTGCTTTTCAGTGGTCTCTCCGTCCTCATTTGAAAATGTGAAAGAAAAGGTAAGTCGGTTAGATAGTCTTACCTTGAAAAAGGTTGTCAAAGCATTTCTATTGACCTGTTGTGAATAGTTTTAAAGGTTTGTGGATTAATGAAGGTATATTTAAATACCTTTTCTTTAGTGGGTGCCTGAGATTACTCATCACTGTCCAAAGACTCCTTTCTTGCTTGTTGGGACTCAAATTGATCTCAGAGATGACCCCTCTACTATTGAGAAACTTGCCAAAAACAAACAGAAGCCTATCACTCCAGAGACAGCTGAAAAGCTGGCCCGTGACCTGAAGGCTGTCAAGTATGTGGAGTGTTCTGCACTCACACAGGTAAGTACTCTGTGAAACCAATGCTTATTTATTGTTGAATAGTTTCTTGGAACATTAGAGTACAGGAGTAATTTTTGCCACTGGTCAGCAGTGGTCAGAGATGCCTAGGAAGAATATGGCCAGCTTCATGTTGCAAAGCTTCTGCTAGAGCTTTCTGTTTATTGGGAGCCGTGTTAGCCTCTAAAGCTCTTCAGTTTTTGAGCTCTCATGTTGTGAGGAGTCGTCCATGGCTTGTAGTGGTCAAGGCCATTTTCAGAAGCAGCTCACGGGAGAGGTCCAGACAGGGACAACTTTATAAGAGAGGATACCAGTGATTTTTTTCCCCCTCCTAGCGACTGAAATTTTCATCTAGGTATATCTGGGTTTTTTTCCTTTCTAATTTAGAGTTGATGTTACCCTGATTTTGGGGTAGTTCAACGAGACAGGGGATTAGTCATAATAATTGAGCCTTTCATACCAGAGAAAGCTGCCTTAGTTATTTCCGCTGCAGTTCTTAAGCATGTATTGTGTAGTGTGTCTGTTCTACATTTTTGGAGATACTCCTTCTTTATGTGGTCACCTCTTTCCTCCTGGCCATGTTTGAATGATTTAATTTGAGCTTCTCTTGTAGTTCAGTGGGAAACTCAGATTCTGAGGACAAGGAGCAATGTTAGACTATTTAGAATGAGAGCTGTAACTGATTTGTGTAGTTTAATCTCCACCTTCATGGTATCATTGATTCCTACTTCCCAGTACTGTTCTGGGGTGAAGGAAAGAATTAGCACAGAACTCTTGTGTTTTACTATTATAGTACTGGTACTTTGAGTTTCAACAATGAGCAAACATAACTAATTATAAAAATAAGGCAGGGTTAAAGGATAGAAGCGTCTAGTAATTATATTAAAGTCATTTGTGTTTATCATGCTTGCTTTTTCAGGTAATTGTTCATTTTATTGTTTTTTTTTTTTTTTTTTTTTACCACTATTGAATTCTTGATTTTGTGTCTAGAAAAAAAGGGCATATATTAAGTATATATGAACTGGGCATTTAGTATATAGGACCTAGTGTGCAGTTTAATAATCACGCATTTAGTGTCTAATTTGATTAAAGATAAAGCTTTAATATCTAAGTGGATATTTTACAGGATTATTTCAAATCCTAATATCAGAGATTTAAACACATTCTTCTAAACCTAGTTTTCCTTGGTAGTTTAGTGCCATTGTAAAAGTAGATGCTTAAAAATTCAGTATTTTTTGTTTTGTTTTGTTTTTAAATTTTGCTATAGGGCATGTGCACTCACCAGAGAGAGAGGGGGTGAGACAGTGTGAAAAAGCTTCTCTTGGGGGAATGCCCATGCCATAATCCCTTCTCCTCATTCTCCTCTCTGGATTTTAGGTGTGCATGCACACATGTCCGGTATGTTTTTTTTAAGCTACTAGTCTAGGACTCAGTGGTCGGCCATGTGTGACCCAGGTTTCTTAACCACCACACCACCATTGCCCCTAAAAAATTTATATCTTATCACATACATAGTACTCCCTGAATGTGTATATTAGGTGTTGGGGTGGGTTTGTGTGGTACATTCGTGTTAGAGCTATATAATAATAACTATATAATAACTATATAATAACTCTGTGTACACCTGTTGCATACCCTTGTTCTCTAGCTATGGGTTGCTCCTGGGAATACGGAAGTAAGCAGGACCTGTGGATCCAATTTTAGGTCATTAGAAGCTTACTTTTTTTTTGTTTTTTTAAGAACCTTACTTTTTTTTTTGGAGAGATTTTCGCTATAGGGCGTGTGCGCTCGCCAGACAGACAGAGAGAGACATTAGAGACAGAAAACGAGAAATCACCCCCCCGGGGGGATGGTCACACCGCAGTGCCTTCTCCTCCATTCTCCTGTCGGGATCTTGGGCATGCACGCACACAGTTTGAAGCCACGAAGTCCGGGACGTGAACCGCGGTCGACGTGAGTTTTAAGCCACCGAGTCCGGGACGTGAACCGCGGTCGACTACATGGGAGTCCAGCAACATAGCCATTACGCTAACTGCTGGTTCCCGAGAAGCTTACTTTTGATAATTGCTTCATGTAAGATTTTTACAGCATGAATAGGAATATACAGTAAATCACCTTGCAAAGAAAGGGAAGTGTAAAAGGTCTTAGCAAGTTCATTTTTCTTATCAGATTTTGAAGTTTGGGAAGTCAAAGAGGAAAAGATAGAAAATGGGGTCTGTAGTTGTGTTTGGGAACTAAAACTTTTGGGACTCTAGATTTTGTTTGTTGGTACCTCTAAAACTAAACTTTTTAATATAAACAGGTAGTTGATACAGCAAAGATTAATTTTGTTTCATAGGGTATTGATCTTTGTCCATAATACATAAAAGATTTTCCTTCTTTTTTAAAGGATGTACTCTGATTTCTAGTGATCCTATTCCTTTTTTCTCTATTAAGTGTATTTCTCTTTTTATTGTCCCTCTTTCCTTTTTTGTCTTTTAAAAGTATTATTTATTTGATTTTATTGTCATTTTTATTTATTTATTTATTTATTTATTTTCTTGAGAGGTTTTTGCTAGAGGGCATGTGCGCTCACCAGACAGACAGAGACACACAAAGAGACAGAAAGTGAGAAATCACCTCCCAGAGGGGATGGCCATGTTGCCATCCCTTCTGCTCCATTCTCCTCTGGGGATCTTGGGCACGCACGTACACGTGCCTGGTGTGAATTTAACCCACCGGGTCCGGGACTTGAACCGTGGTCGACTACATGGGAGTCCAGCAACATAGCAATTATGTCTGGGACTGCTGGTCCCTTATTATTACCATTCCCCCCTTTTATATTTGACTACCAGAATTTGTTTCTAGATGTGTAGAAAGACTCATAGGAAAACTTTAACTTTTGTATAACGTTCATAAATGATGTAGAAAAACTATTTAACTTCTTTGCTTCTTTTAAAGTACTCATGGCTGCTTCTCATTTATTTTGTATGTAGTGGAATGAGTGGGTACCAGTGCCCGGGGCTGCCATGGTGGGGGGGTAGGTTGGGCATGGGAACTCCTGAGTAGTCTGGGCTTGGCACGTGGCCAGGAACTTCGTTCTGGGCCCTTGGGACATTTTAACTTGGGATCAAGCTCACAAAAGAACATGTGAAACTACTTTGAGCAGTGAACTTGTGGCTTCAGATTTTGGTGAGTTTAGGTGAGTCTGTAGACTTGGGGGCCCAAGGTACGACTGCTACTGAGTCACACTGACAAGGTGGAGTTTCTGGCTGAGGTGTAAGTGTATTCTTACATCTTAATCCCTGTAGGTCTGAGAATACTCTTTGTTTTCACCCCATGCTTTATGCTCTGATACCCATGCAGACATCTTAAAGCATTGGACTGCTTGCTAAAACTCATTCTAAGACCCATTCTTTGTTTTCCTATGACTTGGGTGGTGGTTACTTGCTCTAATGACATTGCTGAATAACTGAAGTGTATGGTGTTTCTAGAGTCTGTTCTTCAAACTCCTTCCAGCACAATTAACACTCTTTGTAAATGTCTGAACTTTTTGTTCTGGGAAATGATTTACTCTGAAGTCCTGATTAATCCCATCGAGATATGCCATTGAACCTAGAAACATGTAGCATGCCTGTTAGTCTGCTATTTGTGTCCTTCAGTTATTCAGGGGCTGAATTCACATAAGCCTGCAATTGTAAAAGATGTATTTGAAAACTTGTATGCCGTTTTTATCATATAGATCCTGGAGAGTTCTACAAGGCTTACTCTGCAGTGTACCTATCCTGTGTTTACACATCTATTATTCCCCTTCTGGCAATCTCTTCATTAAATTGTATAGTATTAGATTTCAGCGCATGATTATTTGGAAGTTTACACGTTGCATTATCATAAAAATGATTTTCTTGCTCATTTAAACCTTTTTTGAGGCGAAGCGTCTGCTCAGTCACCTACTCTTCCAATGACATTTATTTTTCTTAAGGCACGTTGCTTCTGTGAATTCAGCTCATTTAATCCGGACTGCTATTGTATCTGCTAGTCTTTCTAATCCTCTAACCTGGCTGCTGTTCTCTCTCCTCCCCTCTGTCTTGTAGAGAGGTCTGAAGAATGTGTTTGATGAGGCTATCCTAGCTGCCCTCGAGCCTCCGGAAACTCAACCCAAAAGGAAGTGCTGTATATTCTAAACTGTTTTCTCCTTCCCCTCTTTGCTGCTGCTTCCTGTCCCACTTCTGTAGAAAGATCGTTTAAAAACCAAGGAATAAAACCATCCTGTTGGAAAGCCTCTGCGTCTTTTTACTCACCACCTTAGAGCAACCTCTGTATTAGTTTTTGATCAATAATGGAATATCTTATAGAATATTTTTTGTGATCAGTAGTCAAGTTGGACTTTCTGCTGCTTGAGTTGCCTGATGCTCAGAGCTTTTTGGTTTGGATTACCATTGCAAAAGGGAACTTGGTCTGGCATTAAGAATGTCCTGTTGGAGAAAATAAGAAGAGTGTTAACACTTCTAGATCTTAGTTCTAGATGGAGAAAGTAACACAAACATCATTTTACTCTTATGATCAATTGTTAATTGTAATTGCATGACAAACTTTATGGAAAAAGAGTGACCTGCTAGTAGAGTCTAATGGGGAAGGGCGGATTCTTTCTGGTTTTCCTTTGTGCAGTGAAACTTTGTGTTGCTATTGCTTTGGCTGTCTGTGCTGTAGTGGAGTATTTGTCAGTCTGGGGTTGGGGAAGATACCGATGTATCTGCTATTGCTTTGAGTTCATTTGTTACATTATCTTTTAAGAATAGCATCCATTTTAACGGTTGACTTAAGGTTTGTTAATGTTGAGATGTAAAGCTGCCATCTTTATATTTTCCTGCTTCTGATTTTATTGTTGTGAGGGAAACATACAATTGTGGTCATCTTCAAATTTTGAAATTAAAAATATTCAATTGTTTGTATAAATGCCTGATGAAGCTTTATTCCTGTTGTACTGACTGGCTCTGATTTTATGTACGTATCAGGTACCCACATATTTGCTTCCTTGAATCCCCTGGGCTCTGGCTCAGTGGCGGGATAAAGGGAGTTAAGGGAAGATCTTGCAGCTGCCGTAGTTGTGCTCTCTATCTTTGCCTGTGCGTTTCATATAAGGATGCCCCTGCCCCTTGTCATCCTCTCAGTCCTATTTCATATCCAGCTGTTTCATCGGAATGCAGAGCTGCTTCCCTTGTTTTTATGTAAAATGTTTCAGCAGCACATTACAACACTCATATTGAATGAGCAAATGACACATGTGCTTGTTTGCTTCTTGTGACATACATTGGTCTGCAAAAAGCTTTCTCAAAGGACCACTGTCTCACTCATGAATATCTGCTCCTCTGCTCCTGAATTGCTGAATCCTTCAGTGCCCTGCCTGGACAAATCTTGGTGAAGTGAGATTATTGTGTTGAGATTCAGGGTTTTAATGTTTCTTTCTTTGCCAACTCTTGGGGCTTTGAATGTTTTAAGTTTGAACTCCAGTTTTATTATACCGAAAATCATCAGACTGCCCATTTTTTCTTTCTACCCCTTTTCAGAAAGGCCTAAAGAATGTATTTGATGAAGCAATACTGGCTGCCCTGGAGCCTCCAGAACCCAAGAAGAGTCGCAGGTGTGTGCTGCTATGAGCATCTCTCCAGAGCCCTTCTGCACAGCTGGTGTCGGCATCATACTAAAAGCAATGTTTAAATCAAACTAAAGATTAAAAATTAAAATTCGTTTTTGCAATAATGACAAATGCCCTGCACCTCCCCACATGCACTCATGGGAGACAAAGCCCATAGGTATGACCCCCCTCCCCCTTCTGATACTAGTTAATTTTGAGTAATTGTATATTGTCAGAAAAGTGATCAGTACTAGTTTTTGTTTTGTTGTTTCAAAAATATTTTTTGTTTTGTTTAAAAGCAAGGCATGCTTGTGATGACTCTGTAACAGACTAATCTGAATTGTTGAAGCTGCTCCCTGGTTCCACTCTGGAGAGTAATCTGGGACATCTGTTTTTTTTTTTTTTTCTTCTTCCTTTTTTTTTTTTTTTTGGGGGGGGGGGTGGGGGTGGGGGGGTTTTTTTTTCTCCTTTTTGAAAGTTGCCTTTCTCTCCGCCCTTGAGTAGATCCAGTATTTGATGAAACTCATGAGAGTGGGTGGAATCTGTCTTGCCCCTCCTCTTTTCTAGGATGCACTATATACATGACTGTGACTTTCAAGGAAATTCGTTTGCCATTTGCTGATTTTTTTTGAAGTTAATTTCTAACTTCTTTCACTGATAAATTAAGAAAAGTATTGCACCTTTTGAAATACACCAAATGGATTGAGTTTGTAATTAAAAGATTTTTTTTTCCCGTTAGTCATTGTCTTTATATGCTTAGCCTAGATTTGCAACTCACTAGTGTATGATTCAGTGTTCCTAGAAAACAACTGAAGCCCTGGTATACAGAGGAAATCTGAGGGGTGGTGCTAGAAGACAGATGTCTATGGACTGAGTCACATCCTCTTTCAAGTTATGAGGATGGAGCCTGCTTCATTAAGAAGCTGGGGTAGGGTGGGGGTGGGGAGAACATTTAACAACACGGGGACCAGTCAGAGGAATCCCCTTTCTGTTTCGCATACGAGGAACCCTAGAGCAGCCCGTTGAGGCTCTCTAGTTTACTAGAAATCATGGAAGGAGTCTTAAGAAGACTCTTCATAAGTGTTAATAGGGGTTTTACCAGCTTATTTTGGTTGCAGTTTCCAATTTTTAAAAATGTTTAGGTAATCTTTTCCACCTTCCTCCAATCCTAATTCGTGTAGCTCCGTTAGTGTTGAACCAATGCTTTCTCATGTCTCAGTTCTTTGTATATGCATTCTTTTCAGATGTATTAAACAAACAAAAACCCTTCACAAGCCAGCCTGAAGGTTGTTATTTTCCCTCCGCCTCTTATTTTTCAGGTATTTAGGAGTGAGAACTTGACTGTTTCATAACATAAGTTTCTAACGAACTTTGGGATACAATTTTAAAGGTTTATTTTATTTTATATTTTGGCATTCACTTTGAGATAATTCCTTTTTTTTTTTTTTTTTTTTTTCTTCTTCCAGATTTGTACCTTCTTCTCTAAGCTTGGCATATAGCCTAGAAGCTTCTCCCCTTAAGTACAAATAGGTCCATAATAGTTTTTAGAGAAGAAATATGCAGGAAACACACTGTGCATGTTCATTGGATGGGAGTGTCTGCAGTCTAATCTATAGGCTAGTTGGAAAGCAGCACTTCCCCCACTTTTCCTGCATCAGTGGTTCTCACACCTGGCCACTCATTGGAGTACAGCTTGAGTAGTAGGATTTTAGGAAGTTCACCAGATACTTCTGAAATGTAGCCAAGTCTGATAGCCATTGCTCATAGCTTGCTTCCCCAAACCACTTCTGTCAGATTCCAAAATCTGTGTTGAATCTGAAAATGGAAGACATTTTCTCTAGGTGACCAGAATGATTTGTTTACCTTCAGAGCATCCTGCTGGTCTGTATGAAAATTTCAGAAACCAAGAACCCTTAATCCAGTTCAGGTTGAGGGTAGACTTACCTTGATAGTTCTCTACGTGGACTCGTGTTTGGCATGATTCAGTATTGTGCTGGAAGTTTGCAGGATTGGCTGGGAAGGCAGTCGGAGGAGGCAGATCTAAACTTTACTAGCTCTACCCGAGGTCTTTGATTTATTCCTTGTTGACCTCATGAGAGAGAGAGCTGGTTCATGCTGTGATACCTTGGAGAGCAGAGACATGTGCATCCCTCCTTAGTACAGGGGCGTGTAGTGTGTGAATGTTGCTGGATCCCTTTCCTAGAGCAGTGTTTGACACATGATATAACTAAAAATCTTCATTGGGTGAGTACATGATTTAAAGAGTGAAGAAATGATTGTGCTGATGTATTCTTCATGCATCAGAAGAATAAGGGTGACGGGGAGATCGTTTGAAGCCAGCCTTTGTTTCTGTTTATTTTTGGTTTGACTCCCGTAGATCAAAAGAACATAGGTAGCAAATGAGTGAAGCTAACATTATTTTCTATTTAAATAATAGCTTTCTATTAATATGTGACTTAGCAAACTTGTTTATAGTCTGGCTTAATAGGTAAATGATATTGTTCAGGGAGTGCATTTAGAGGTTGGGAAAGGGTTATGAAGACAATCTTTAGCAGACTTAGCTTGTGGCAAAATTTATAATATGTAGTCTTAACACAGCATTAAATACATCACTGTTCTAAAATGTGAAGTGTTTTATGGAAGATCTTAGAGCTTCTGTGCTCTAATGCTCCCTCCTCAGAGCTGAACTTTATTTCGGTAGGGAATGTATTCTGAGGTGAAGAAAGAATTGTAGTGTGCAAAGAACAGTTGCAATATTTCCTTTATTTTAAGGTGCATTTTTCTGTTTTCCTGTTATAGTCACAGTACTTTAGGAAATTTGTTACATTTAATGTGGTAGTACTTTATTATTTTTTTGTTTTTCCTTTTGCTCTGCAAAGCTGTCTTTTAAATCAGTGTTGGCTTAAATTGTTACCTTCGTAGAATGGTTAAAATAGTGCTATTTCTTCATTGTTAGGTTTGGACTTTTTTTTTCCTCTTCCCATTTTGAGGTTTTTAATGACTGTCTGGGTGCTCGGTGCTAAGAAACTTGGTATACAAGGAAGGGGCCCTGCTAGGAGGGTTCTGCTGGGTACAGCAGCAGTCTGCTTTGTAACAGTGTGGGAAGGGTTAGCATTCCACTGGAAAATAGCAACTCATTTATCTTTTTGGAAGGACTAAGCTCTTCATGGTTAGGGTATCTCTGAAGGGGGAATACGAGGAAAGTGATTTTCATTCACACTCCTATTTTAGCTTTCTGTATTCTCTGTATATCTTACCCTGCATTCCTACAGCTTTGGAGCATGGTAACTTAATTACATAGAGCAATAGAAGACCTCATCTACCATGTTATTTTCTTTCCTGGACTAGTCAAATATTTTAAGTACTACTTTGTGTCTTTTTCCAAGAAAGCATCCCCACCTTTTTTTTTTTTTAAAGTCTCATTTTATTAGCTGTCATTGCCACAATAATGTTGAATTACAAACCACACCAATAATAGTTCACTACTGTAAGCATTTATTTTTCTCATTCATGGATCACCTGGACTTGCCTCCGGGTTTCATGCTGCCCTCAGATGTTTCTCATTCTGGTTTTCATCCTGGAGCCTAGCTTCAGAGTACAGTGGTTTCCTGAGAGTGGATTTCTGAAGGTGGGCCTGAAGGATCAGGCCAGGAACATTGAAAATCATTCCTATCCCGTTGCTCAGAGGATGCCATAGAACGAAGCCCAAAGTCAGTACCATTTATTCTTACAGTCATTTAGTAAATTCAACAAGTAGTTATTTTTCAGTACTTAAGGCACTGAGTATGTATTGGGTTGTCAGAAAAATCATGACAGATTTTTGCATAGAAAAACAGAAAAATACATCACGAAACCTTTTCTGACAGCCCAACAGTTGGAATTTTCCTTCCTTTTAATTTTTTTTAAACTTTATTTCTTTCATGAGAGAGACAGATATTCCCAAAGGGTCTTTGTGCCATGATCCACCCCTGGCCTTAGCCAGCCCAGGTGATGGGCATGTGCACATGCACCCAGTGTGCACAGGAAGGCCTCTCGTGGATGTATGCATATCCATGGCACACGTTTGTTGGGCTCTGGTTGTGTGTCAGGTACTGGACACATTGGAGAATGACATCTCAAGCAGTGCAGATGTGCCGCATTGGCACTCTGTCCACTGTGTACATGTGCGTGTGCTGCTGCCCTGATGGCCAGCTGGAGCCCTTGATGGCTATCTGGGCCACAGCCAGCCCACGTGGAGCCTTGGTGTGAATTAGGTCTTTCCAAAGATACTTTATGAATGTGTTACAATAATGCATAGATTGAGTATCCCATATCCAAAATACTTGGGACCAGAAGTGTTTCGGATATGGGGATGTTTGCATGTACATAGTGAGATATCTTAGGCATGGGACCCAAATCTAAACAGGAAATTCATTTCTGTTTCATAGTTAGCTCATGCACATAGCCTGCATGCCCAGCATGTTTTCAGGCTGACCCATGGGGCTGACATGCTGTTGGCCATACGGCTTCCCAGCCTTGCAGAGCACTGTGTTACTGCTGTGCACAGAGGCTTTGGCTCTGTGCTTTCTTAATAGGCTCAGTTTTGTATACTAGGTCAGCATCTTCAAGTTTCTCTCTCCAAGCTGGTTTCTGCCTTTGTGTTTTACCTAATTTCTCCTGGAATCACTATATTTGTCTTGCTGTCTTTAAGTAATCTGGGTATTAGAACTAGCCTGTGACAGGACTGGCCCCATAGCCTAGTGGTTAAAGGGGCTAGATCTCACATGGCCGACTGTTATTTGAATCCTGTCCCTGGCAGGGTAAAATAAAACAACCCCCCAAAACATCCTGGGTATGTGTTTGTGTATGCCCCAAATCCTGATGGGATCAAGAAAGCGAGGAGGAGGGATGCAGCATGACCACACCCCATTGGAGGGTGCTTTCTCCCTCTACCCTCCTCCTCTCTGGTGACGGCGTGAGCCCTCTGACAATTAAAATGAACTAGCTTGTGACAGAACTGATGAACTTTTGTAAAATTGGATACTTACCTAGTGAAGTCATATTCAGACGTTAAATTCTTTTTTGTTGAAGAAAAATAAGAAATATGTCTTATAAATGAATGTAGTGAGTTGGGGCCAGCTCGTGGCATGGTGGTTAAGGTGCTGGACTCCACCTGGCTAACTGTGGTTTGAGTCCTGGACTTGGTGTCTTTTTTTGTTCTTTTTGAGAGGTTTTTGCTTTAGGGCATGTGCGCTCACCAGAAAGAAACAGAGAGAAACAGAAAGCAAGAAATCACCCCCCAGGGAGAGGGGTGGTGGCCACACCTTAATCCCTTCTCCATTTTCCTCTCAGGGTCTTGGGCACGTGCACACACGCTCCCGTGCTCCCGGTATGAGTTTAAGCCACCAGATCCAGGACTTGAACCACGGTCGACTACGTGGGAGTCCAGTGACATAGCCATTACACCAACTGCTGGTCCCTGGACCTGGTGTCTTAAAAGTGAGGCCAGTGCATGTGTATGTGTGTTTGTGTGTGTGTACATGCGCAAAATGTTGAGAGTTGAGACTAGAGGAAAAGGGATTGTGGTGTGGCCATCCCTTGCTGCCCACCCCCCACCACCCCCCGGGTGATTTCTCACTGTGTGTGTGTTTCTCTCCCTGGTGAGTGCACATGCCCTGTGACAAACCAAAAAATAACATAAGTAAATAAGAAAGTGCAGTGAGAGGTTTAAAAGCACTTTGCTCTGAGCAGTAGGGTTGAGATGGGAGGAGGACCTTGAAGCAGTATCACATAGTTCCATACGTCATCTCCACAAAGCACACAGCTCAGTGGACTTCCTTTCTCTGAAGTAGATGGGACAGATTTTCAAGTCTGAGTTAAGCATAGCATTTTCTCAACCCTACTAAAATAGAGTGCAGGGTCATGACCAGTTCCATTTGTTCAGAGGCACCCTATAGAACAGTGTTTTTCTCACTGAGCTGTGGAGTGCCTTTCTCAGTCACCAAGATTTCTGGACCTTGCAGAATTCACTGAATCTGTGTCTTAGGGGTAGACATTCAGAGGATTCCCACCCTCTTTTTTTTAATTGAGAGATTTTTGCTGTAGGGTGTGTGCCTCACTGGAGAAACAAGGACAGACAGAAAGCGGGAAATCTCCTAGGGGTAATGCCATGCCGTGGTCTTTTCTCCATTCTCTTTTTGGGATTTTGGGCATGCACACATGCCCAGTGTGAGTATCAAGCCTCCAGGTCCGGGACTTGAGCTACGGTTGGCCATGTGGGAGTCCAGCAAATCATTACACCATCTGTTGGTCCTAAAACTAAGAGGCTCCTCCTTTTTTTAATTTTTTTTATTTTTATTTAAAGGATTATTTAGGAGACCAGCAGGTGGCATGGTGGTTATGGTGCTGGACACTCCCACATGGCTGACTGCGTCAATTCCTGGATCTGGTAGCTTGCTTTCTCACTTTCTCTTTCTCTCTCTCTCTCTCTGGTCAAGTTAAAATAAATGAATGAAAAAAATCTTTAAAAAAAAAAAAGAATTATTTAACTTTATTTACTTATTTATTTTAATTTGACCTGAGAGGGACAGAGCGAGAGAAAAGGAGGGAAAGTGAGAAAGCCATCCGCCAGGTCTGGGACTCAAACCACGGTCAGCCATGTGGGAGTCCAGCACCCTTAATCACCATGCCACCTGCTGGCCCCACTAAGAACCATCTTTCTAAAAGCTTTATTTCTTCCATGAGTGAGAGAGAGGAATTTACCCCAGCAGGGGTGTGTGTGATCCACCCCAGCACAGCCAGCCATGATCGTGGGGCATGTATATGCCTTGTGTGTACACAGAAACCTTGGGACACAAACCAGGGTGGGACCTTTTCATATCATTTCCGCACAGAAGATGTTGCGCTGCTGCTGCACTACTGCAGCTAGTCTAGAGACCTTCATTTACTCTTGTGCCCACTCCCTTTTTAAAAACATTTGCCAGAGGGTGTGTGTACTTGCCAGAGAGAGAATATGAACACCGAGTGGGGCATGGTCACATTGCAGTCCCTTCACTTCCATCTCACTGGGATTTTTGGTCTCACATGCACACGTGCTTGGCATGTTTATCAAGCCGCCAGGGCTGGGATTCAAATCATGTGACTGGCGTATGGGATCCAGCTCCTACTCCATAGTGGTTAGCTCTGCTGCAGGACTTGCACTTCTCTGTTGTCGGGTTGCAGTGCTGCTCCTGACCTTCTACTCTTTGGCTTCTAGGTTCCTGTCCTGTCCTCTTTATCTGTAAAATAACTGTCATTAGTCATTATATCGAGGTCTCAGATTCAAAGCAGGTGCCTGGCTGCCTGGAAGGTTAAAAAAAAAAATTACTCTGAGATTCTGAATCTGTAGGATTTCGAAATCAATCTAGTTTTTAGAAGATAGAAGTTTGGTTAGCTGTGTTTGAGGAGCCTGTGGACACCTGTGTGAATGTCACCTAGGGACCTTTTCTTTAAAAAAAAAAAAAAAACAAAAAACAATGAGGTCATTTAATCAGTCTCTGTAGGTAGGCTTTGGGTGTCACTTAAATTGTTAATAAAAAATATTTTTGGGGGTAATATTGCTTCTTGAAGCCTACCAGATTAATGTAACACCAGAATTGAGAATCATGACCCTAGATGTTCTTTACATTTATATCAGACATGAATTTTAGAGTAATTATGGACTATAGATCTTTACAGCTTTATCTCTGAGTAGTAAGGTTTTCTAAACTTGTAACCCCAAACCAGCTTTTAGTTCCTGACTTGTGCATCAAAAAAAATGCTTACGAAGTTCATAGTCATATACTCTTTTTTTTTTTTGGAGAGGTTTTCGCTATAGGGGGCGTGCGCTCGCCAGACAGAGAGAGAGAGACAGAGAGACAAAAAGCGAGAAATCACCCCCTAGGGGGAATAGTCACGCCGCAATCCCTTCTCCTCCATTCTCCTCTCGGGGTCTGTGGCACGCACGCACATGCGCCTGGTGTGAGTTTTAAGCCACCGGGTCCGGGACACGAACCACGGTCGACTACATGGGAGTCCAGTGACATAGCCATTACGCTAACTGCTGGTTCCCATAGTCATATACTCTTATTGGCCATCTGACACTGAGATAGTTTGGGTAGATGCCTAAGTAATTAAATTAGGCAGCAATTTGAGAGAGGGTAGGTCATCAAATTGCAGACTGGCTAGCATTTTCCAAGTCAAAGCTAGAATGTAGAAGATTCTGTAGCTGAACTGTATTTCCTTAATAACTTCAGGACAATTGTGCCATCCACGTCTCCCTGGAGATGCCTATATCCTTTTCACTCCTCTCAGGAATATTTCAGTTCATCTGCAGAGGGTACACACGATCAAATTCCAAATAGTCTAAGTACCAGAAGCGAATATGAAATTGAAGCTATTCCAGTGAACTAAATTGGACTTCTAGGGGAAGTGAAGTCTCTTGCACTTAAAAACAAGGTCTGCTTTGTTCCTTTGCTACGGATTGCTGCCTTTGCCTTCCTGCTCTCCTTCTTTGGCAGACTTTGGGAGAGGGCGTTGGGCCCGTGCTAACGTAACCTAATTTCCCGTTCTCTCAGATCATATGTAGTTTCAGGTGGATTGGCTTGGAAGTATGAATGATTGAACAGCTGCTTCCTTTGTGTGTTAGCCTAATAGTGATTTAATTAATATTTGATTGGATAGAGTCTTAGTTGCAGTTCAGCTGTAAATGATGCAAAGTTGCATGACCAGTCTTCTCAGATGCAGGAACTGGAAAGGGATGCCAGTGTAGGTTTATAAATACTCTGCTTTTGAGACATGAACTTCGAACTGAAAGTTCTGTATCAGTTCTGATCATGGGCTATTGAGCATAGCCTTAAGAAGACTGAAAGGGTTGTGCTAATACCGTACTCTCTTATTTCTCGCTGCTTCGAGAAACAGTTTGTCAGTCTAATTTTAACTCTAGTTCTAGTCCCTTTTTGTGCCCTCCCCATCCCATCCCCCATGTCTTGGATACTTGAGATTAGCACCACCTGGTGGTAAACTCTAAGGCTGACAGTTGAAAATGATGTGCAGTCCCTAATTCTGGACACCATTTCCTCATGTGGGCTTGGTGGGTGACAGGAAATAATAGAAACTGATTCAATATCTTGGTAAACTGGGCAGACTCCTGAATTATTCTAGAAAGGCTATTAAGAGTTCTGAGAATTTGTAGTCAGTCAAAACCCAAGATTGCATCTGCATAGGGAGGGAATTGCCCTGACCCTCAGCTCTGTAGCTGTGCAGTCTTGGACGAGTCCGTGGATATGCCTGAGCTCCATTTGCTTCATCATTGAGTTAGGAATAATGGCGATATCTCCATCCCAAGGGTGAGTGCGAGGATTAAATGAGATCATGTACGTAAAAGTCTGTGTAATTTGTAAGCCCAAACATGGCATGCAAACATTAGTAGTTTATCAGATTTGCATTGCAGTGGGAAGAATTTAGATTATGTATGAGGAAGTTACTACTGACGTCACTGACATGCTACTGGGTGAAAGAGATTTTGTCTTTTACTATTACAGAAGTACAGATTCAATATTTTGGAGCAATAGGGTATTATAGCTCAAAGTAGTTTAGAGTTTTCTAGTTTATTATTTTTATTTTTAATTAAAACTTTTTTTTTTTTTTTAAGTATCGGGGCCAGCAGGTAGTGTGGTGGTTAAGACACTGTATCCCGCATGGTTGATTCCACAGTTCGAGTCCCAGATCTAATAGCTTGAAAAACATGCTGGGTGCTTGTGCATGCATGCCCAAAATCCCAAGAGGAGACTGGAGGAGGAAGATTGTGATGTGGTTATTCCTCTGAGGGTAGGGTGGTGATTTCTCTGTCTTTCTCTCACTGTATCTCTCTGGCAAGTACACATGTCATATGCCAAAAATCTAAATAGAAAAAAAAAATTACAGTATTTTGGTTTTTTATTGCCAGAGGGAACATGGGCTCTTTTGAGAGAGGGAGAAAGAAGGAATGAGAAAGAGAAAACCTCTTAATGGGCCAGTCATGCCAAAGTTCCTTTTCCTTCATTTCTCCATCCTTGGGTTTGGGGCACACATCCACACGTACCCAGCCTGTTTTCAAACTGTTGGGGCTGGGACTCTGACTGCAGCCCGCCATCTGGGATTGGGCTCCCAACACAGTGTTTAACTGGCATGCTATGGAGCTTTCTTTAAGTCGAATGAGAGACCGAGAGACGGGATCTCTCCCAAGCGCTTTATTCTCATGTGTACACATCACATGCACACTATGTTGTCTGTAAAGAGTACTGGATGTTTTATCTTTGAAATCGCTTTTGTTGTTTTGGGGGCCTGGAAGTCAGAGAAACAGTTTTCCCCGTGTCGCAGAATTTTCAGGATTGGTTGTCGGAGATTGGCCAGGTATCTTAAGCTAGCATGAGGATCCTGCTGCTCCAGCATGATTTATGAATACCAGGGGATACGAAATGTTCAGAAGACACTATATATTAGAACTACAAATCTCCCAAATGCTTTTGTGTTGTGCAAAGTCAGTTTAATAGATGTTTCTATGAGAGACCCTCTGTTAGATAACAGTGTGGATGAGGATGGTGGTAGCAGTGGAAGCAGGGGACTGGAGAACCGGATATACCAGGAGGGAAAGAAGTCACATTTTGTTGTATGTGGACTGGGGTGGGGTAGAGCAGTGGAAAGAGATCAGGAAAGGCTTCTTGGAAAAGGTGACATTTTAGTGTACCTCAAAGATGAATCTGCTTTAGGGGAACCAGCAGTTAGGGTAGTGGCTATGTCGCTGGACTCCCACGTAGTCAGCTGTGGTTCGCGTCCCGGACCCGGTGGCTTAAAACTCACGCTGGGCGCGTGTGCGTACGTGCCCAAGATCCCGAGGGAGAATGGAGGAGAAGGGATTGTGGCGTCAAGTCCTAGACTTGGTGGCTTAAATTCACACTTGGGCATGTGTGCATGCATGCCCAGGATCCTGAGAGGAGAACAGAGGAGAAGGGACTGTGACATGGCCATCTCCATGGGGGATGATTTCTTGCTTTCTGTCTCTTTGTCTCTCTCTGTCTTTCTGGCCAGCGCACATGCCCTGTAGCAAAATCCACCCCCCCCCAAAAAAAAAAAAAAAAGATGAATCTGCTTTGGACATGCAAATATATGTGGGAATGGTACTACATCAGGTGGATAAACACAGGTTTCTAGGTGGAAGGATTGTGAGCAAAGACGTTTGGGGAGCAGCTGGGAGCCTTGTTTTAACACAGAATGGGGGCAGGTGTAGCGGGGGAGGAAGCTAGCTCTTGGGGGCCCCCGTGACAGATGAGCACCTTAAAGAGGGAGTGTTAATCATGCCTTGGGAGGGCTCTGCCCTGCTGCCTGAGGATCAGGAAGGCAGTAGAACAGCCTCTGGGGTAATAGCTGTGCATGCGGTGCCCTGAGCTAAGGACACAGTGTTACTACACTTAGTCCTCACGACAGTTCGGTGTGGTTGACAGCGCAGGGATCTTCATTTCTTCATCTTATAGAGAAGAACTCTGAGACACTGTAATTGCTTAGTATCTCCAGACAGAGTTGAGACTCGGATGTTTTGACTCTGGAACCTTCCGTGTCTTAGTATGTGACCAGTCACAAAGCTGGAAATTGGAGTTGAGCGTTGTGTGACACACAGGGCAGGCAGAGCAGTATGAGAGACTTGGTCTGCAAGGGTAGGTAGGTCAACTGGGTGGGAGCTCCCTGGGGAAGATGACTCAGGGTCCGTTGTAGCCTGAGGTAAGGACACCCTTTTCCTTTGTGTAGCGCTAGAGGACCTTGTGCCTTTGCCCGTTGTCATTTGCTTGTTTAAACAGAACGTTTGCGGATTCACTCAGCACTCTTGAAGCCCTTGCGGGAATGAACTTGTTTAGTCCTCACAGCAATCCCTGCTTTATACATGTAGAAATTGAGGCATGTTATAAGTAACTTGTCCGAGATTTCAGAACTAGTAAGTGCATAAATTTAGATTTGAATTTGGGTAGCCTTCCTGTAGAGACTGCTCGACTGCTAAACTGCCCCTTTCCTTGTAGCAGCCCTGCAAACTGGTCAGAGCAGGGTTTGTCTGCTGAGAATGTTGGACCTTTGCGAGTACTCAAGCAGGGGTGATGGGAGCTAGCCCTAACACCTGGCTCCCTTTTCTCATTAGCTTCAGCCAAAGGGAGGTCTTTAGGGCTCTGGCATAGTACCTCCCCACCCCTCCCGCTGTGGGTCCTTATGGAACTTTGAGTTCAGGGCAGTAACTCCTAACTGCAAATCATGTCTATATTAGGATTTTTTTTTTTTTTTTGTGAGGT
>NW_006159616.1:1852867-1854931 GCF_000334495.1 Tupaia belangeri chinensis | reverse complement strand
GTAACTCCTAACTGCAAATCATTTCTATATTAGGATTTTTTTTTTTTTTTTTTTGAGAGGTTTTTGCTATATGGCGCGTGTGCTCACCAGAAAGAGACAGAAAGCAAGAAATCACCCCCTGGGGGGATGGCCATGCAGCAATCCCTTCTCCTCCTTTCTCCTCTTGGGATCTTGGGCACACGTGCACATGTGCCTGGCATGAGTTTAAGCCATGGGGTTCGGGACTCGAACCGCGGTTGACTACATAGGAGTCCAGTGACATAGCCATTATGCCAACTGCTGGTCCTTATATTAGTGATTTCACTTGATGCTCAGTACAGCTTTGTAAGGCAGGCAGCAATGAGGGGTTGTCATTTGTCAGATGGCAAGAACTGCAGCTAAACAATGTGGCATCATGGAGGTGTGTAAAGTACTTGTGTAGGCTTTGGGAATGAGTTTGGCTCTGCCACTCACTTGATCTCTGACTTCAGGCAAGTAGTCTAAATGTTTTGAGCCATGCTATTTTCATTTGTAAAATGAAAATAGCTTTTCTTTGCCTGAAAATTACCCATAGTCCATTAACTGCTCTATGTAAAGTACAAGGCTGCTTCAGAAAGTTCATGGAGAAGGGGAATTTAAGTGCAAGTCTTATTTTAGTGCACAAATACCTTGAAATTCATGCATAATTTTTTATAATACACATTTTCCATTAACTTTTTTTTTTTTCTTGGAGAGGTTTTTGCAGTAGGGCGCTTGCGCTCGCCAGAAAGACAGAGAGACAGAAAGCGAGAAATCACCCCCCGGGGGGAAGGCCATGCCGCGATCCCTTTGCCTCCATTCTCCTCTTGGGATCTTGGGCACATACGCACACATGCTCGGTGTGGGTTTAAGCCAATGGGTCCAGGACTTGAACCACGGTCGGCTACATGGGAGTCTAGTGACATAGCCATTATGCCAGTTGCTGGTCCTTAACTTTTCTTTTAATTGCCAGAGGGTATGTGCACTCACCAGAGATATAGGAGGGGTTGAAAGCACACCTTCCTCTCCCATGTGGGGGCATAGTCAAGTTACAATCTCTTCTCCATTTTCCCCTCTAGGATTTTGGCCATGTATGCACATGCATGCACCCAGTGTTTTTGTCAAGCTGCTGGGTCTAGGACTCAAGCTGTGGTCAGCCATGTAGGATCTGGCTCTCTTAACCATCTTGCTACTGGGCTGGCCCTCCATTAACTTATTAAGATCCCTCCTACTTAGCACAGTGCCTGGAAAGAATAGTAGATATTTGGTTGTAAATGGGATGGAGCGTAGCTGTCATCACCACCATTATCATTGTTGGCTCACATCACATAGGACCAGAGAACCCTGTACTGGGTGGGCCGTAGGCTGCAGCTATATGAATGGGGTCCTTAGCCCCAATGCCATGAGCAGGACTGCGTTTTCAGGGACCTTGAGAGTTCTTCATACTTGCCCCTACGTCTTATCTCTATCAGAGCTGGAAATGTGTCTAACACTCCAGACCTACTCTGGAGCCTCAGTGTCCGCTTCCTTACTCCTTAAATAATTGCCCTCTTTCTCCATAACTTGAGGACTTCATTACTATGTGAGAGTTCGAGGTGTGAGGGTGTTAGTTAGAGATGCATGCCTTGGCAGCTTGTGAAAGGTGGGCAGGCACTGGTGAATTTCTCACTGACCTTATGTGTGAATGACTTCATCACAGGATGCTGGGTTTGGGTTGCCTCCTCTGATGCTATAAAACTCCCTTGTCTTGGATGCCAAGTTATTTCAAGACCAGGCTTTCCTCGCCCTGTATGCCAACCCTTGAACCCTGATAAATATAATGATTAATCGAACTCTGCTATTGCTTATAGCTTGCGTTATGGTGTCTTCATTTCTCCCATATAATAACACTTCCAGTAATAACACTGCTAGGAAAAGCTTTAGGTCGGGAGTTCAACACCTAGATTCTAGTTGGGGCACTAGCGTTTCCTTGGGCAAGTTGCTGTACCCCTGGGCCTTAGTTTTCCCATGAGAATAAATTTTTTTTTTTTTTTTGAGAATAAAATGGTTTTTCCATTCTTTTTTTTT
>NW_006159616.1:1838708-1852789 GCF_000334495.1 Tupaia belangeri chinensis | reverse complement strand
AGAGAGAGAGAGAGAGAGAGAGAGAGAGAGAGAGAAATTGAATGAGAGAGGGAAAGTGAGAAAGCAAGCCACCAGGTCTGGGACTTGAACCATGGTCAGCCATGTGGGAGTCCAGCGCCCTTAACCACCACACCATTTGGTGTGTGTCTTTTTAACATAAAACCTCTTTTTCTAAGCAAAATCTTACATAATACAGTCTGTCTGTTTTTATTTTTTTGGAGAGGTTTTTGCTATAGGGTACGTGTGCTTGCTAGAAAGACAGAGACAGAGAAAGTGAGAAATCACCTCCCCCCGGGGGGATGGCCAGGCCGCAATCCATTCTCCTCCATTTTTCTTTCGGAATCTCGGGCATGCATGCACACATGTCCGTATAAGACATTCTTAGAGAAACAGAGAAAGTGTCACGTGAAATGAGCATCTGTGTTGCCTTTGTCCCAGTTACACACTTTGTATACCCCTGGAAGACCTTTAGGGAATAGCCAAGAGATTTGAACCCCACAGGGGCAGAATCATCTCTGTACACTCTTAGTGCTCTAGGAGTTTTTTCTAGCTGCTGGCAAGTAGTCAATCAAACATCTGTAAAACTTGTAAAATAAATATACAATTATTGAGTCTTAGTGATTTTGTGATTATTACCTATTTAGGGATTTAGGTTTTTCATGATATATTTGAGAGAATCTTGGTCAAATTCAACATCTATATAGTGGGCACACCTTGAGAGTTCTTCATACTTGCCCCTACGTCTTATTTTATGTATTGCAGTATCCAGTGGGGACTGACCTGGCTTTTGCTTGTAGGACAGACATGACTCAACAATGGCTGACACTGTATTTCCCTTTTTTTTTTTTTTTTTTTTTTTTAAAGGTTTGTTGTCATGTGCTCACTGGAAAGAGACGATGAGAGAGAAAGTGAGAAATCACTGTCCAGGGGATGGCCATGCCACAGTCCCTTCTCTTCCATCCTCCTTCTGGGATTTTGGGCATGTACACACACACACCTGGCATACTTTTCAAGTTGCCAGGTCTAATACTTAAACTGCTGTCAACCATGTGGGAGTCCAGCCATGCCACCTGCTGGCCCCCATCTTTCTTATGGATCACTTCCTTTTGGGAATACTGGTGGTAGGATCCTAGCACCATAGAATTCACATAGAATTCACAGGTGAGACTAGATCTCTTTATAGGGATCTCATTGTATAGGGATATTCCTTTGTAAGTATCCTGACAATCTCCATTACAATTTATGTGAAATAGATAACAGATTTGCTGCTGTTATTCATGTCTCATGAATCATTCTAGTGCCAGTTGTAGAACTTTAAGAAGACAAATAGTGCTGAATAACAGGAAAATCACATATACTTGAGAATAGAAAGATCCAAATTTAAATCTGGCTCTATTAATAACTGGCCAGATTTGAGCAAATTACTTTAGTTTTTGGATCTTGATTTATCATCTGTAAAATCAAGCTAATAACACCTGCTTAAGACATTTTACAGACTTGTCATGAGGTTTAGGCATAATACCTCCTTCCCTCTGTCCTCCTCCAATGAACTCTCAGACAAAAGGACAGATAAGCGTTGTCTGTTCAGGCATTCTTATAGAAGAGCATGCAATTTTATAGTGTTAATAGGCACAGAATGATTTATTATTGGTTTAGGGATGCTTGTCTCTCTTGCCCATTTTGCAGGAGGCTTTATAGAGTAGTAGTGATTAAGAACCTGGACTCAGAAGCCAAACTGCCTCGATTTGAATATTGGCTCCTCTGTTTACCAGCTGTAAATCTTGGGGAAGTTACTTAACTTGGATATATGTGTTTTTTCCTTGTGGCTGTAATAGCAGTAGGGCTTTTATGAAGATTAGGTGAGTCCTGGTTGTAAAGTGCTTAGGACGGCATTTGGCTGTTGTTTGCTGTTGTATAATTATCTTGGAGAGCTTGCTGAAGAGTGATTTTGAGACTTATGAGCATACCCTCAATGGCAGATACCAGGTTATTTCAAGACCAGGCTTTCCTCAGCCCTGTATGCAAACCCTTGAACCCTAATAAAATAAACATAGTATGACTAATTGTGCATTTTCTGGTAGGCAAGGAATGCCTGTCTAGTAGTCTCAGGCTGTTTCTTTTTAAAATAACATTAATTTAATCTTACTTATTAGTATTTTAATCTGACCAGAGAGCGGGGGGAGGGAGGAAAGTGAGAAAGGAAGCCACCAGGTCCAGGACCCAAACCACGGTGGGATTCCAGCGCCTTAACCACCATGCTGCCTGCGGGCCGTGCATATTTCCACTAAACCCTCAAGTCCTAGGTCAGCCCCAACTACTGCTGAGACCTGTGCTTCCTCCCTGAAGATAATGACCAGGACTTTACATGTGCAGTATTTCATACTCTTTCAGCTTGTCCCCACAGTGTTAATGAGTTAGGTAGGCCAGGAATGGCTAAGTAAGGGTATGGGCTCCAGGAAGGGGAGCAGTTTGCTTAGGATTGCACAGCTCTTTCTTTGGTCACTGACTCCAGGCCTCTTTGTTTTAAGGCTAGTGCTTTTTAAATTTGAAAAACATTTTTTTTAAACTTTATGTTTTTATTTTTGTTTTTAAATTGCCAAAGGGTACGTGTGCTCACCAGAGAGAGAGAACGGGAGGCACCTCCCCACAGTGGGTCATAGCCACATCAAATTTCTTTTCTATTTTTTCATTCTGCTGGGATTTTGGATGCAAATGTACATGTGCCTGACATACATGTTTTTCAAACCACTGGGTCTGGGATTCAAACCACATGGTGGGCCATGTGAGATCTGGCTCCCTTAACCACTAGGCTCTGCCCCACCCCCTTTAGTTGTCAGCAGTACATGCATTTGCCAGAGAAAAAGAGAGCATCCGTCGTTGTGGGTGTGATCATGCCACAATCCTTTTTCCTTCATTTTCCCATCCTATCAGGATTTTGGGCACTTGTGCACATGTACCAGGAGTATTTTTCAAGCCTTTGGGCCTGGGATTCGAACTGTGGTTGGCCATGTGGGATCTAGGTTTCTAAACTCAGCACTTAACTGTTGTACTACTGGACTGACCCAGGCCAGTGTTCCTCATATAAACCATGTCCTACTCTGCTTTGATGGAGGTCCTTGGAAGAGCTACTGTGGAATCCCCAGTGGATCTGGGAATCATGACGATGGGGTTGGAAAGTGGTGACCAGCTCACAGAGCCAGTGGCACATGCCCATGGGGTCAGGAGAGGATCTGAAGCACATCTAAGAACAGTAGTAATAATAAAAAGAAGGAACAAAGTACGGCCTGCCTGATTGAGGATGTCTAAATGTGACTTTGGGAATACATCTGATAGTCAGCAGAAGGGTCTTCTGCCACATTGAGTTGCTGCCCATGTGATTTCCAACCACATTCTTACCACATTGCATTTGTTCTGGTGTGCCTTGGCGGTGTAGCCCAAGTACATTGTATGGTGTCTTCACTGTGTAACTGCCTTGCTGCAGTTTATCCATTTGTTCACTAGCTCATTCATTCATTTATTTTTTTTAAGAGAGATTTTTGCTATAGGGTACATGCACTCTCTGGAGAGACAGAGAGACAGAAAGTAAGAAATTACCCCTTGGGGGGATGGCCACGCCACAATCCTTTCTCCTCAGGATTTTGGGCATTCATGCATACATACCCGGTGTGACTTTTAAGCCGCTGGTTCCGGGACTCGAACTAAGGTCAGGTATTTGGTAGTCTAGTGACGTAATGATTACACCGTCTGCTGGTCTCCACTAATACATTTATTTAACAAATACTCACTTAGTGCCTACCATGAGCGGGGTGACCAAGACAAAATCCGTGTGTTTGGTAGAACTTACATTCTGGTAGGGGAGGGAGACAAATGAGTAAAAGACGTGGCTGGTCAGAGGTCGTGGTAAGTGGAGAGAAAGAAAGAAAGTAGGGGCTCTGCAACCTTATAGTCTGGTCCCTTAGACTTGGGGATTTTGAAGAAGGGGGTCCTTGAAAGTGTTAAAAGACCATAAAGGAGAAAAAAACTGCTTCTCCAAAGTCTAGGTTTTGTGTGTATCATAGAACTATTTTAAAGACCTGCAGGACTTCACATTGTTCTGTTCACTCTCGAGAATATTATAGCCTTAGAAGTGTTTAAATTTCTCAAGAGCTTTCAAAATTTGGGTAACAGATCACTGTTCAGCCCCACAGAAAGAGCAAAATTAGGGGAGGGCCTTGTATTCCTAGAAGAGATCTAAGATGACCTCTGTCCTTGGTTTCACTCAGGGAGGGGACAGAAAACATGGTCGAAGTCACAGAGCACTTTCAGTGGCAGATCCAACCTGGATTACAAATACAGTCCAGGGCTTTGACTCTGCCACACAACAGAGGGTGTTAAAAAGTCTCGAGTGGACTGGCCTCTTGGCCTAGTGGGTGAGGGAGCTAGATCCCACATGGCTGATTGAATCCTGGCCTTGCTGGCTTGAAACACGTGGTACCCAGAACCCTGACAGGATGGAGAAACAGAGAAGGGATTGCAGGCCGAGCATGCCGCATTAACAGATGCTTTCTCCCTCTCCTTCTCTGGAGGCTTCATGTACCCTCTGGCAATTAGAAAGACTTGAATGAGCAATTCTTGCTAGTAAAGAGTAGCAGAACTTAGTTTTAATGAATTACAGGAAAACAGGAACTCTGTAGACAAAGGAGAGTCGACCTCTTCCCCCCACCCCCATCAAGGTTGTGGCCACCAGACTCATACCTCAGTGTTTGCAAGTTGGAAAGTGGAGGAAAACCAGCGAGGTGGGGCTAGCAGGTAGGATTGCTCGGAGAACAGAGTTCTTGAGCCACAGCCTAGAGCCCGGTTTGTGGAATGTTACTCCCAAATGATGCGTGGTATTTCCATAACACTTGTGGAAGCTTGTCCATTACCATTCTTTATAGAAAGCTTGCTTATTTCTGTCATGATGAGGGGAAGAGAGAATTAGGCAGAGGATCCTATCACATCACGATCCTTCCCCCAGCATTCCAGCCAGCTAGGATCATGGGTACGTGGGGGCATGCCCACTGTGTGCAGGTCACCTTGGGAGCTGAACTTGGGCCTTCACGTGGCTGTGGCATCACACAGTGATGCCCTACTGCCTGTGTGACGCACCTGGGCCCAAGATGGAAGTTTTTAAATGGCAAAACCAAAAATTAGCTCCAGACCCATCTGATTGCAGAGTGTGTTTCTCGCCATGTGTACTGCCCACCCACCCCTTTTTTTGAATGAAGGGCTGAGCTCCATTGGAGCTGAGCTTTTGGTGGATGTCTGTAAAATTCTCCAGAGAGGACCTGAGCTGGAAGTAGGTGGATCTGCCCTGTTTCTCTTTCGTGGAATCAGTGGATACGTGGATGTCTGAGGTTTGCTTCTTGAAGATGGGAGAGAGGAAGAGGGCATGCACCTTTTGTAAGCAAAGAGGCAGTTGCGGCTTGGCGGGCGGCCATTGAGGCAGGCTATTCGGTGGCCCTTGGTGGGACTGGTCTTAAAACCAGAACCAGTTGGTGCAGGTTCAGGCCAAGTTATTTGTGCGGGGACTGAGGACAGTACATGGCTGTCAGTTAGAAAGACAGCTAGGAGGTCCTTCAGAGGCGGTTTAGACCAGCCCTCACTTTGGGGGATGGTTGGGCTGGCATAACTTCAGTGAGATACACTATGTTCTGCACCACTCACTCACCTGAACATGCAGTCAGCCCGTGGTTTGGGCCTATTTGCAAAGCTGTGCATTCATCACCATACATTTTAGAACACTTTCTTAACCTCAGAAAGAAACCCTGTGTAGTTTTAGCTGCCTTCTCCAAGATCTCCTTGGTGGGGCTGGCAGGTGGTGTGGTGGTTAAGAGCTCTGGACTCCCACATGGTGGTTCCAGTCCTGGACGCTGTGGCTTCTCACTTTCTCTCTCTCTCTCTCTGGTCAAATTGAAATAAATAAGTAAATTTAAATAAAAAACTCCTTCAACACCCCCCCCCCAAAAAAAAGAAAAATATAAAACCTTCTTGGTAACCCTTCCATTGTAAACCACCAGATTCACTTTCTGTCCCTATAGATGTGCCTATGGGGAACATTTTATATTAACAGAATCATATGATTTGTTGTCTCTTGTGACTGGGTTGTTTGACTTGATGTGTTTCATTTTGTGTTTTCTCGGGGTTCATCCTTATTCTAGCATGTGCCTTTGCTTTATTTTTAAGAGATCCCATTCCACTGTGTGGATATACCTTATTTTACTTATTATCCAATGGCTGGCATGTGAGCTGTTTCCACCTTTAAAAAATTTACTTAGTTTTAGGACCAGCAGTTAGCGTAATAGCTATGTTGCTGAACTCCCATAGTTGACTGTGGTTCGAGTCCCAGACCTGATGGCTTAAACTCATGCCGGGTGTGTGTGTGTGTGTGTGTGTGCCCAAGATCCCAAGAGGAGAACGGAGGAGAAGGGATTGCGGCGTGGCCATCCCCCCAGGGGGTGATTTCTCGCTTTCTGTCTCTCTGTCTCTCTTTCTGGCGAGCGCACACACCCTATAGCAAAAACCTCTCCAAAAAAAGAAAAAAAATTACTTAGTTTTATTAATTATTATTAGTTTGATTTGACCAGAGAGAGACAGAGAGAGAGCGTGTCCAAGTCATCAGGTCTGGGAGTTCTACTACGGTCGGACATGTCCAGCACCTTAACCACCATGCTACCTGTTGGCTCATTTTTGCCTTTTGGCTGTTATGGATGATGTGCCAGTGAACACTTACGTATACTTCCCCCTCCCCAAACATTTTTGCTATAGGGTGTGTGCACTTGGCCGAGAGACAGACAGACAGCAAGAAATCAAACCCCAGGAGGTAGCCACACTGCAATCCCTTCTCCATTCTCCTCTTGAGATTTTGGGCACACATGCACATGTGCCTGGTGTAAATTTAAGCCACTGGGTCCAGGACTCGAATTACAGTTGATTACTTGGGAGTCCAGTGATGTAACCATTATACCATCTGCTGGTCCCTGTGTACACATTTTTATGTGACCTCTCAATTTTCAGATGGAGAAATTGAGTAAGGTGATCTGCCTAGTCCAGTTTATTGTGGGGCTGGAGGAGGCCGGCTGTCCTCTACTTGACCGGAATGGCACTGGCAGTGAAATCTGTAGTCGTTTATGGAGAACTTGAAATTATCTTGGGGCCAGCAGGTGCCATAATGGTTAAGGCACTGGACTCTGTATGTCCAACTGTAGTTTGAGCCTGAACCTTGCAGCTTCATATGTCCGACTGTAGTTTGAGCCTGAACCTTGCAGCTTCAAAATAATGCCAGGGGCATGTGCGTGGGTGCCCAAAATCTCAGGAGGAGAGTGATGGAGAAGGGATTGCAGTGTGTCCATCCCTCCTGGGGAGTGATTGTTCACTTCTCTCTCACTGTCTCTCTCTGTGTCTTTCCAGCGCATGTACATGCCCTATGGCAAAAACTTTAAAATAAATCAAGAAAAGAAATTATCTTTAGTTTCAAGGCCTGTGTTCCTTCATAGGGAGTGACTCATGGCATGGGAATGGATTTTGGTATTACATTTTCTGCTGACCCCTGCAATCTAGGATAAGTCACTTCTGTAAGCCTTACCTTCCCATTTGAAAAGTGCAGCATTGTGAAGGGTTTTCTAGGAAAAGCACCCTACGGTGTACCTAGCTGGCTAAGTGGTACCCATGTTTAGGAGGATGTTGGAGCGACCGAGGAAATGGCAGAGGTAGACCTGTAATGATGCAGAGCATCCACTAGATGGCAGGGAAACAGCAGGAAAAGTCTGGCCGAGCGTGCACCTGAGCCTTAGCAAGGCCTCTTGAGCTTCTTTCTCTTTGTTCCTGAGAGGATAGTACAGACTCCCAGAGTGCTGAGGACAGACTTCACTGCCCAGAGTCTTGTCACTGTGGACCTGCATCCTGCACCTCCATTTCTGAGAACCGTCGCTCCCTCCACAGCCAGTGATCTTGCTTTCCATGTCCTCGACAAACCCTGCCAGGTCCCCAGACTCCTCTTTGCTTGATTCTCATGAAATTGCCTATCTCCCAGCTATGCTTTAGCCAAGCATTAGTCTTCAGTGTTTTTCCTGTTCTTTTTAAAAATTGGATCAGAAGTCTTGTCTTCAGGGAGCTGGCGGGCTAAGACATTCTCTTGTTGACAGGTATGTGTGTCCCCATAAGCAGTACCAAATTGGGATTGTCAGGGAGCAGTGACGTGCCCACGTCGGGGTGGGGCTCGGAGGGAATTGCTGAAGTTCAGTGCTGTGGAGAAGTTTGGGTTGGTTAGAATGTGCATGGTCATAGACTGCCTCTTCAGACCTCCATGGGATGTTAGACGTGGCAGTGCCAGACCAGGTGACCTCCACATTCTCATACGTTCCCACCTCGGTGGCCAGAACAGTATAGGAAAGGGAGTGTTCGGTTCTCCTGGGCCGGGCAGGAAGGTTTCTTACTCTTGCTCTCTCTTAGCCCTCTTGCTCCAAGGAGTGCAGTTGTGTATCTGGTGGAATTGAGGCCCCTCACAAAGGCTTGTGAGTAAAGGGGCCAGGTAGGCTAGGGCAGGTTGGTAGGCGCCTGAGGCTGAAAGTAGCTTTAGAAGAGCCCAGGGTCCCGCAGTGATGTGTGAACGGCGGGGAAGGGGCATCTGGTGCTTCAGCTCTGCAGCCAGGCCAGGAGGACCGTGGTAGGTCTGAGGCTTCCACAGGCACAAGCTGTAAACGGGTAGACTGGCCCTGGTCATCCCTGGGCCTCAGCAGACCCGGCCCTTCGAGCCTCTGGGAGCTGGTTGACTCTGGTCTCACACTGTGATGATCATCCGTCTGTTACCTTTTCTTAGCCTAAGTTAGTGCCTCCCCTTGTCTCCCACATAGCGTTCAGCACATTGACCAGAAGGCCCCGTAGGGATCTCACAGGGCAAGCCAGAGTCTGTGGGCGCTGAGTCAAGCCTTCTCTCTTTGAGCACTTCCGTGTGGGTGACCCTCATCTCTGTGAAGTCTGTGGTTCGGAAGGCTGGGGCTTGCCTCCCACTAACTCCCAGCGTGGGTGGGGTTCATCCTTAGTGCCTTTCATGTCCCATTGCTGTCACTTAGTCAGAGTGAGGTAGAAGCAGCTCCTGGGAGACCAGGCTGGCAGCTGCTGCTTTGACTTCCAGATGAAGGAGTCAAGGTTTCTTCCCTTGTGAATATTTCTCTTCAGATATAAAGGTCCCCTGTCGCCCCGGGGTCTAGAAACTGGAAATTAAGGAAGAAGGAGTATTTTTAAAAGCAGCAATTTTAAAGTTACTGGGAAGTGACAGGCTTCAGGTAAAGCAGGTCGAGGTTTCAGGGTCCTCTGTGACTATGGATAAACCCATTAACCTTTCTCAGCTCTCATCTCTTCACCCCTGTGTTGTAGGGCTGTGTGCACAGGGGGTACGCTCATGCAGTGAGTGCTCAGTGCATCCTGGCCGTCCGCTCTCCTGTGTCCTGCCAAGGGCTGGACCCTCGATTGCCTCCTTCGGTGAGCTGACAGCAGGAGGAATCCAGGCGCAGGCCTGGCTCTTGGGAAGCTCACCCCAGGGGCTGTAGAATCCGGTGGGTTTGTACTTTCCCAGGAGAAGGGGGAGGATGTCTTTAAACTTCTTGCTGGCTGCTGGGCCCTGGGACAAAGGAGAGACAAGCCCCAGGGCTGAGACAGTCATGTCTTTATTATCTCAGATGTCTCAGGCCTGTCCCCTGCCTGGAGATATATGGCCGGGAAGGCTAGCTTCATGGCCTCGGCGCGATTCCAGGTCCTAGGAATGTCTGGCTGTTTTATAGCAAACAGAATCACGCACAACAGCCCAGCATCCAGGCATCTCCGCCCTTAGCGAGTTCATTCTCCCCACTAGCTTGTAAAATAGTAGGACCTACAGCAGTGTGACACAGGCCCCTTGGCTCTTGGGGTCCCAGCAGCCTGGGACAGGGCAGCAGTCCTGGGCAGTGGTGAGCCCTTCCAAGGCTCTGGGCAGTGTAGGCCTGGCCATGCCCAGGGACCACCGTTCAGACCAGGCCCTACCTGGGTGGCGTTCTCAACTTGCAAGCTATGGGCTGTCCTGACTCTAGCCTGTTTCTTTTTCTTTTGACCCTTTTGGGGAGCAGCTGCAGGGAGCCACTGAGAAGGCTTGTTTATAAATGCACTTGGCATAGGATGGGGAGACCAGCAGCGATGAGTCCTTGAGTTCCAACTTCCAGCTGCTCCCAGGTGCTGGGGATCCTTCTTCTCTGGGCCCCGAAGAAATGAGTCCACACTGTTGTCTTTGGCTGAGGCGTCAGGAACTTGGAGATGAGGAGACCAGGAGACAGTGGGTCAGATGGCTGTCCAGGGCACCATTTATTACAAAGCCGTGTGGGCTGACCCTCCAGGGAGGCCTTGCACAGGGAACCAGGGCTATAGACCCAGGCCCAGGCTCTTCTCCGAGGCCCAGAAATCCAGGACAGTAGTGAATAGAGATGCTCTAGTGCACTCCCTGACCTGTGCTGCAGGGCTCAGAGTAGCAGCCCTAGAGCTGTACTGTTAGGGCTTAAAGGGCTGGATCCCATGCGCGTGCTGTCCTCGTCAGTGCCTGTCTTGTGCTCACAGAGGGCCGCGTTGCTGCCGTTTCTGTCACACATGCTTTGGTTCCTCCGGCATTCAGCCGGTGCTTTCTATCCCTCCATCCCCCGTGTGGGGCAGACGTTCCAGACCCTGAGCTGAAGGACTTGCAGTGGGTACACAACGTGGTGTGCACTCCAGGGCAGCACTGGTCTGCTCGAGGGTACCAGCTCATTCTTCTGTAAAGTGTCGTCTGCCCAGGGAACCAGCAGTTAGCGTAATGGCTATGTCGCTGGACTCCCACGTAGTCGACTGCGGTTCACGTCCCGGACCCGGTGGCTTAAAACTCACGCCGGGCGCGTGTGCATGCGTGCCCAAGATCCCGAGAGGAGAATGGAGGAGAAGGGATTGCGGCGTGACCATCCCCCCTGGGGGGTGATTTCTCGCTTTCTGTCTCTCTGTCTCTCTCTGTCTGGTGAGTGCACGCGCCCTATAGCGAAAACCTCTCAAAAAAAAAAAAATGTGTCGTCTGCCCAACTGGATTCTGGGGAGCCCACTCTCCCCAGACATCTGCTGGCTCAGGATTCTTGCGATCAGGGTAGGGGTTAGGGCTGAGTGGGTGGAGGCAGGAACGTTCTCTAGTGTTCACAGCAGTAGTAATGGCCAGTTACTCATCTCCAAGTTCCTGACGAGCCCTGGCTGGGTGACAGGCTGTCCTTTGATACTTGGTTATGAACGTCACTGTCACTCTGGGATGGCCCCATCCCACAGCGGGAGTGTACAGCTGAGGACACAGGTGACATGACATACCCACGGTACACAGCTGGGCAGTGGCAGCAGGGTTATGACTCCACAGCGTTGAGTACCAAACTCTCCTGGGGAAGAATAGGAGAGACTGTGGACAAATGGTGTGTAAAGTTGGAAATGCTTATTTTAAAACCAGTGTTGCTTCGACTTGGTTTTAGTCACAAGATTTACTTTGAAATGTCAGAATGAACAAGTCAGGGGTTTTATCTGTCATGGGGATATAGGTTAGAGGTTGAGAACCTCTTGCCCTGTGAATGAGCAGATGCCTCTGCTGGGCGAGCTCTGACCCTGGCAGGCGTGTTGGACGGGAGCAGTCTGCCCTTCCTCTCACCATCTGGGTCACCGCCGTACTGAAGTCTGCTGATTGAAAATGGGTGCCTGTGCAGCTTAGGGACTAGGAGTCATGCCACGTGGGGTGCATTCTAGTTCTGAGGGACAGGGTCGGGGGGGCGTGTGTGTGTGTGGAGTGTTGGCACTGACTTTCTGGCTTGGCGCCTGCCCAGGGAGAAGGACGAGCGCCCGTCCCAGGTCAGAATGAAGGGAACGGAGAGGGAGCTGTGCCGGACACCTACCTGCGTTATGGCTCACTCTCACACTGGCTCTTTGAGATGTGCAGGTGGGAAAGTGACACTCAGAGGTTCACTTGCTGGTGATCACCCAGCTAGGGAGGGCTGGAAGGGCTTTGAACCCCACTCTGCAACCTCCGCTCTCAGGCCTCACCACCACCACACTGTGCCTGCGGAGCTGGATGCTTAGGCTGCTCCCCTCAGCCTCAGCCTCCGCCTCCAGATTGAAGCAGTCTGATTCATAGCAGCAGCCCTGCATCTCCATGGTCACTTCCCTGGCCCCACTCCAGCTCTGTGATGAATCAGAGGGGCAGCCGCTCGCCCTGTCCTGGCTGCGATAACCATCAGCCATTCCTGAAGTTTTCCAGGTGGTGTCAGCTGCTGTCCAAGAAGGGGATGAGGAGGAGGAAGAGGGAACGGTGGGAATATTCCAAGGAGTAGAGAGACCGAGCAAATTCACCATCTAAACATGATGCCACCAGGGACCCACAGTGGAGTGGCACCCCCACCGTCAGTACACCCTTCTCCTCTCCTTTGAAGAAGGAGGCGGGTTCTGACTGATGATGACCACCAGCATCCCGTACAGCCTTCCCACCGAGCGTTCACGTGCTCCTCCGACAGCCATCTTGTGGGGGCCTTGGGATTAGACCTGGGCCCAGCGACCAGTCGTGCCTGTTTTGCAGATGAGACTGAGAGGTTACTAGCGTGCCTTCTACTCCACAGGTACCCGTGGTGGGCTAGGTCTTCTGATGCTGGAGTGGTTATGTGAGGAGGGAGGGAGAAGCAGCGTCCCACGGGCTCTGGTCAGGCTCTGTTTAAAGCCCTGTTTAGGAATCCGCTTGTTTCTGTGTACTTAGGATGTGTTTGTTTTCCTTCAGTTCCCTAGTAAAAGATCTTTTGAAAACACCTCCCTGCTTGGCTGAACTGCAGTGGAAAAGGATTCATCAGCCCGTCTGTCCCTTGGTGCAGGCTAAGGTGTTCTAGAGCCAGGTGTGGAGCAGCCCCACGTGGTTTTGGGCTGTGGGTTGTCAGTCCTGACAACCTTGACAGCATGTCTGGTAGGCTTGGAGCTGGGCCCACAGTCTGCCACACCAGCAGGGCAGGCTGGGGGAAGGGCTGCCGTTTCCAGCTATGGCTTTGTTAGCCCTGGCAGTAGGACTCCAGCCTTTCTCACTCTGCCCTAAAGACAAAGCTGTTGTCAGAGCATTGTGTAGGTCCCCAGCAAGGGACAGAGCTTAGCCCAGCCAGAGACAGTAATGCCATAGTGTGGAGAGGCGCCAGACTCTAGGCTCCGAGTCTCCAGCCAGGAAGTTCCAAAGGCAGGTCTAGGCCGGCAGTGCAGGGAGGGGCACGACGAGGCTCTCAGCGCTCTGGGGTCCTGATGCCACTGCATCTTGACCAGAAGCCCAAAGCCCTGGGCTCCACCTTAAGCCAGTCTCTTTCCTTCTGCGGGTCTCAGTCTCATTAATAAAGTGAGGCTGGCCCATCCACCTGCCTCTCCATTGGTTTAGTCTACAGGAAGTGTTCATTTCTGTTCCCTTCTGTGTCTGTGACCATGACATGACACGGTGCTGGTGAGTGGGGAGTCAGTGCAGGCCTGACCCGCCATCTGGGAGGAGCCAGCTTGGGGGTAGAGGGTTTGGCTCAAATAGGAGTTCTCCCCTGGCCTAGAGCTGATGAAGGTGGACTTGGTCTGGAATCAAGGAGGGAGAGAGGAGGTACGTGAGAAGAGCCTCCTCTGGGCCCTGGGCCCACCAGCCATTGCCGAACTGAGCACGTTAAGAGGGGTACCTGCTGGTCTAGAACGAGTCTGGCAAAGCTCGTCCTGGGTTCTTCCTGCTTCTGTCTCCTCCATTTGTTAATCTCTGGGCCTCAGTTTGTTTCTTCTCTTTGGCCTCTCTTTTGAGGGTTTCCCCTCAGACTCTTGAAATGTGGGGTGCTGATGGGGCTGTGGGGGTGCAGACTGACCCTGCTCCAAGGTTTTGCAGTCTATACCCTCACTTGCTTGAGCTCTTTGAGGGCAGGGCTGGGTCTGAATTGCCTTGGGCTTCCATGTCCAACAAGAGCCCTTACTTCCTGGGCCCTGATCAGAGGGCCTGACCCCTCTTGGCCTCAGCTGTTGGCTGGATGGCCACGGTGGCACCAGCCCCAGCTGGG
>NW_006159616.1:1832060-1837711 GCF_000334495.1 Tupaia belangeri chinensis | reverse complement strand
GGGGTGGATGGCCGCGGTGCCCCCGGCCGGGGCGGGCCCCTGCCCCTCACAGGTGGCTTGGTTGGGGTGGGGTGTGTACCGAGCTAGAATATGTGGTTCGTTGTCTAGCTTCCTCTTCCTGGCTGGCTCCAGGCTTGGGAGCAGGGGCTGCCTCTCTGGGGCAACCAGGGTGCCTGCCTGAGTGTGCCGCAGGGCACGGTCAGCCCTTGAGCAGGCCCAGCCCTCCTCTTAACCTGGAGAAGGCCCTGGTTGTTGGTGTTGTTCTTGGCGGGCCCTGGGTCCCCTCAGCACACAGGGAGGCGAGTGCGCCCGGCCCGGGCCTGTTTGTGTTGGCCTCGCCAGGCCAGGCGGGGGATTAGCTCAGCTGGGCTGCTAATTGCCTCCGAAGTGCCGGCAGGCCGGGATGCTGACAAGGGCCGGGCCTCCATCCCTCCTCCCCCAGCAGGCACCATGCCAGGCTTGGGGACCTGGCCCAGAAGGGCCCCTCTCTCCCCTGTCAGCGCCTGCTTGGCCTAGACCCTTGAGATGCGAGCAGGGGGTCACCAGGACTGGCGGCTCAGGAAGGAGTGGGGGGCTATGGCTGTGAAGTCATCGCCTGGGTCAGGCCACGCTCCGCATCTCGCCCCCCTGGCACGCCCAGCCGCCTTCTGACACGCGCACTTTCTCCTCTTGCTGGGAAGTCGCTGGGCTCTGCTGCCCAGGTGCCCGCCCCGTTGCTGACCTGCAGTCCCTCAGTGCCGCTTCGTGCGTCCTCCACCCTCTCCGCTCCTCACGCCTTTATCCACCCTCCGCCCCGCTCACTAGCCTGGTCCCTGTGCTTCCCTCTACCCTGGTTCCCAGGGCCCTGGGCCCTTGCTTGCCCCATGGTTGACCTTATACCCTGCCTCTGGTGCTCCCTGGACATCCTGGGGCTGTTTCCTCAGGAGGAAGCTGAGAAGGAGGTTCACTCTTACCACTGTTCTCACCACTCAGACGCCTCTAGGCTGAGCTCTGAGGGCAGCTGCCTCGGATGGAGTGTGGATGCAGCTGCTCTGCACCCAGTCTTGCCCAGGAGCCTGAAAGCCTTCTTTGCCCATAGGCAACCCATTTTCTGCAACAGTGAAAGGCTACCTCCCCTTCCTCCACATCTGGTTCCGACTGTGCCCTCTTGACCCCTGCTCCCTGGCTTTACTGTCACCCACATAGGCTGACCATAGTCAGCCTCCAGCTTTACCCAGGGGCAGCATGGCCACAGCCCTGCCAGCTTGCTCACTGTGTGTTCTCCCTGGCCTTACTGTCACCCACATCGGGACCATAGTCAGCCTCCAGCTTTACCCAGGGGCAGCATGGCCACAGCCCTGCCAGCTTGCTCACTGTGTGTTCTGGCTCTTGGAGCCTCGGGTCTCCCTGGGAGATCTTCCTGCTGCTGGCCTCAGCCCCAGGTGGGCTCCACATGGTCTCTGCTGTCACTCTGCCTCATCTCACCTCCCCAGGCCCTTCCTCTCATAACCACTCCACTGCCTCCCATGTCCCTGAAAAGGGACAGTAGTATTCGTAATCAGAACTAGCATTCGTTGGCTTTATATGTTTTATTTAACATCCCCGAGAAATAAGTTCTTTTATTTTTTTGTTTTGTTGTAATATTTTTATTTTTTGAAACAAGGGAGCTGTCTTCTTAATGTGCAGAATTCGGAGAAGGCCAGCTTGCATGCTGTCGGGAGGGGTTTTCTTCACAGAAACACCCAGGAGGGAGCTCAGGCGAGGAAGCCAAGGGAGAGTTCGGGGGGCAGGCGGCTTTTCCCATGCCTCCTCCTACCCTGGCTCGCCACAGTCTGTGCTGCAGGATGGCTTCTGTGATGGTATCCATGCCCTTAGCTTTTTGGACAAAGAATTAAACGAAACACGTAAATAGTGTAGGAAAAAGGAAGTTTATTAAATAAAAGTAAAAGTATACTCCTGAGAGGTAGGAGCAGGCCTGAGTGGACAGAGAAGTAGTGGCTCCAAAAGGCCCTACATTCTGTTAGCCCCAGTTGAAGTGTGTGTGTGTGTGTGTGTGTGTGTGGCGGACAGGGGTGTGGAGGGGCAGGGAAAGTAGCTCTGGATTACAGATGGAATGAGCCCCACTGAGCGAGGACAAGGAATTATTTAAGATTCCCTGTAGGGCAGAAATGGCAGTGCTGGGATTCAAACCCAGGGACACCTGACTTCAGAGCCTGGACCTGTCACAGTTGCAGAAAATGATTGGCCACAGACACCTTTACTTGTTTGCTCCCTTTCATGGACTCTACATCACCAACTCCCCTCTCTGCCTCTGACGCCAATTAGAGGACAAGGTGTCGTTCTCTCCCCCTCCCCTACCTCAGGCCTCATCCCTTGCGTTTGTCTGTCCTGCCCCTCCTGTTCTCCATTCCTGTGTACCCCTGCCCACCTGCTGATGGTGCATGGTCCTGTAGCCCTCTACCCATTAAACTCGGGGAAGCCAAGCACCGGCAGCCTCGTCATCCCCAGGGTGCTGTGGGTTTGCTGCAGTGGAGGTGGGAGGCAGGCCATGACTTCCCCTTAGGAAGGATGAAGACGTCACTCAGCTAGATGAGGGGTTCTGAGACCCTGGGTCCCAGGAAGGGAACATTAGCAGGGAGCCCCCTTGGCTTTGGCTTTTCACTTGCGCTATAAAGTTTTCCATCCAGAGGCCTCATTGCGACTGGTTTCTATCCTTTCTTCCTATGTCCCCAGACAGGATCTGAGTTCTTTTTCATTGTCCCCCACCTCCTGCATCAGCACCCACTTCACCAGCCCCTCCTGTTCACATTCAACATGCATGACCCCCCTTGTCCAGGCCAGGTATGAACAGCGGGTCAGGGCTCAGTGACATGCAGGTGGAGCCTGCTGGGTGTCCAGGTAGAATGTCAGGTAGCATGTCAGTGGGTCCTTGTGGCCCCAGACTTGTTATCTAGAAGGAACAAAACAAAGGGGACCCCAAAATCTAGACTTAGCTACTCTGTGTCTTTTCCCATGTCCTCCTCCCAGTCTCTCTTCCTGTGTCAGGAAAAAAAGGCACCACACAATTGCAAGGTAAAGAAATAATTATTTTATCGTGCATCAGACTGTGTCATGAAGATGTCACGGAGACAAAAAGCCCGCTGTAGTTGGGGGTTGGGGGCAGCAGAGTGGAGTAGCAGCATCCGGGGCTGGGGTGTACCTGTCACCTTGGCCTTGGGACAAGACCAGTGTGGAGTGGTTCAGGCAAGACGTGGCCCCTCCAGCCAGATCTCAGGCTCCTGTGGGACCACGAGTGGGTGGCCACGTCAGGCCTGTGCCAACTGCGCCTCTTCATTCGGGTCAGTTTGGAGCTGCTCGTGTCTGGGAGGCTCCTCTGTCCTACGGCTATGGGGCCCTTTGGCCTCTGTGGCAGAGGTGGGGATGGACCTTCAGAACTGCAGAGGGTCAGCCTGGAGGAGCTGCCTGGCAGATGGGAAGGGGACCCTGTGGACAGGTACAAGCTGCTCACTTCCTCCCGGGCAGTGCCCATCTCAGCAGCGTCCAGCCTGGCCCCATTGCTCCCTGGGTGGGGAGCGGCCCACCTCTGTCCTGGAGGGGAGGGTGCCTTCCACTCCCTTTGTCTGGGTCTGGCCTCTGCCAACAAAGGATAGTATTTTCCCGGTGCTGAGCAGACAGCTGAACAGAGGCTGCCAGTGCAGCGGTGGGCCCAGCTGGGTAGCTGGGGGACCCTTGGCCGGCTCAGCTTTCACCCACACCAGAACCAGCCTGCCCAAGACGATCCCCACATACGAATGTGCCTCTGGCATCTCACTTGGGTTTGGCCTCCGTCTTGATTGGACACTGAGCGAGGATCTTGGCCAGGGCTGAGAGTGTTGACCCTTTTCGCAAGGGAGCCAACAGCAGGAGGCACAAACCACAAGGTCTGGAGGAGGTTCCTGCAGGCTAGAGCTTGGAATTCAGGTGTCGAATCCAGGAGCCAAGAGCCTGGCATCCTGGGACCCCAGCTGGGGATCCCAAAGCTTGAGGCCTGAAGCCTGCCCAGGGGGTGGGGGGCATCTTGGAGATTGGGCAGACGGTGCTGTCGCAGGATGGTTGGGTGCCCAACTGAGAGCTGCCTCTCAGGTACGGAGTCAGGGCCAGGCTTTGCTCTGTGCATGTCCCGCTCGTGGAGTCTGAGTGGGGCTCGGAGGGCTGGGCAATGATGAGAGGTCAGGCCTGACTGCTAGTGCTGTCTCAGGAGTGCTGCAGGACCCAGTACCTGGGCCCTCAGGGACCTGGGAGTCCTAGCAGGGGTGGGGAGAGGGAGCAGTGGCACCCCCACTGCCGAGACCTCACCAGTCAGCCTCCAGCCGTTTACCTCTTCCCTCAGCACCTGTTCGGCCCTTGGTCTCTGGCTTCTGTCTCTGCCTCCTCCTCACCCTCAAGGTCCAGAGCCAGGGAGGCCTGTACTCTCTGTGCCTCTGGGTACAGGAGCCCAGGAGCCAGGGCGGAGGGTTCTCCCACTCTGCCTCTTTCTGGCCGGCTGGGGGGCCTGGTGAGCATGCCCTCTACTGTAAAAGGGACACAAGCGTCCCTGTTTTGCCGGCCTTCCGGAGCTGGTGCGATCATCTAGTGAGATGGCCCCGTACTGCCCAAGTCGTGGTACTACATGCGCAGTAAATCGGCTGAGTGAGCTGGTGAAAGAGGAGCTCCCTCCACAGCCCCAACGTCCCTGTCTGTGTATGGACAGGCCACAGAGGAGCAGTGCTGCAGGAGCCTAACTCAGATAGGGCAGTGGCTGCAAAGGCCCAGCCCGGATCTCTGGCCCAGGACAGCAGCCTGAGGCCTTGCTGGGAGGCACTGGCTCTGGGGACGTTTCCCCCTCCCAGGGGGGAGACTGAGCTCTGGTTTGAGACCTGGGCCTTCTCTTGCCCTCTCCTCACCTGCTCTTCCTGCCTGGAAGGTCCCACAGAGATGGAACATCCAGCTACCCTGCCTGTGTGAGGGCTGAGATGAGCCCTTGGCCCTGGAGCTGGTCCCTGCCTGTTTCCTTTCCAAGGGGTTCGGGATACCAGGCCACCCAGTGCTGGCTGCCGTGTGCACACGTGAGAGGAGAGTTGCGAGCTCTTTTAGGCAGTGTGACTTCCTGATTTCCCCACCTTAGGACCACCTCCTTCCCTGGGTGTCAGGGCAGTAGCCACGTGGCTATAACTCCTTGTTACCCACCTTGAGTCTGCAAGTAGAAAAACGCATACAGATTACACTGAGTGGTCAGCAGCGGCCAGATGTAGGCAGCCAGAGGCATGAGCCAGGTCCCTTTGGTCAGTGGCAGCCACAAAGGCCCAGGCTTTGGGGAGGCCCTGGTTCGTGCCATTGGGATCACCTGCCTGGTTTCGGCAATAAATAACATGAGGACCCAAAAACCAAACCAAAACGAAAAATACAACCAGTATCTCTTGGGGTGGGTGGTGGGAGGCTGTTTAAATTATTGGCCTTCGCCGGGCACAGGGCTGGGCGGCAGTCACCGGCACGTGTGCAGTGTGCCCCGGCGCGTGTGCGGCTCAAAAAGCCGCTGGCACTGCCGGCACTTGACGAAGCAGCACCAGTGGAACTTGCAGCTGCAGCGCTCGGCCAACTCCACCTGTGCCGTGTGGAAGCCGCGGCCGCCGCCGGGCAGGCCCCAGCCGTCAGAC
>NW_006159616.1:1816969-1830670 GCF_000334495.1 Tupaia belangeri chinensis | reverse complement strand
CCCCCCGCCCACCCCCCCCTGGCCGGGGGGAAAGCCGCGGCCGCAGCAGAGCAGCTCGCAGCCGTCAATGGCCTTGGATGTCTTGTTGCACGTGCGTCCCCGCGTGCCCAGCACGCCGCTGCGCATGTCCTGTTCGCAGAAGTCTGGGCTGGGCTCCAGGTACACCAGGTCCTCGTCTGTATGTGGCTTGAACTGAGCATTGCGTGGCACCAGCGCCCTGGAGGAGCCCACGCGGCGTGGCTCGACCTCGGTGGCGCCGTCGAACTTCTCCTTCAGTGCGTGGCCCACCTGGCGGAAGGGCGGCACGGCTCGCCAGCACGTCTTTACCTCACAGGATCCTGACACCCCGTGGCACTTGCACTCCACCCGCATGTGTGTCAGGATAGCCTGCGGGGGAGGGGGGGACGGGACATCAGGAGACGGCAGTGGAGTCGGGTGGGGGCCCTGAGTCACCAGAGGAAGGATAGCTCGGGGCCCCACCACAGAATCGGGGCCTCTGGGGCTGACTCTGCAGAATCAGATTTCCTGTCGGACGTTCTCTGAGCTGGTAGACCGTGTGGGGGACAGATGGGCAAGATACCGTCCCTGTGCTGGGGACACTCGGAGTCAGTGCAGGGCAGTGTCACATGAGACAGTGAGTGGCAGGTGATGTGACAGGGCAGGGCAGTGCTGCATTTAATCTCACAGGGACCTTGGGGGAAGGCCGTGAGAAGGCAGATGGTGCCACAGGCGAGAACGGGGTCTTAGTGAAGACAGGAGGGTTCAAGGCGTAGCTCGGTCACTTACTTGGGTGTATGGACACACACGTGCATATACGTGTGTGGTCGGGGCTGCTCACCCGGCTGCCCACACCCTGCCTGCGCTGTGCCCAGTGCCTGTGGAGGGCATCCAGTGCTGCTGAAAACCGGAGCAGATGCATACGAGGGGCTGCATGTAGGGTGGGTTGTGGGGCCCGCCTGTGCCGCCCTACCCTGGTGGTGGGGGCAGTGCCACGGTACCTTCCTGCCGGCCTCGTTGTTGTGGAGGTTCATGAGGGCCCGGCTAGATGAGGCCCCCTTGCTTCTCTCTCGCACATCCACAAAGGACTGTGAGAAGGCCACGCCGTAGGCGATGTTGTCCGAGCAGCCTGACCACTGGAATCCTGGGGTACGGTGGGCATGGAGGGCTGCGGTAAGTGAGGGCAGGACCAGGGCCCCTGTCCTCCCCCCGACCACCTCCTGTGCTTACCCTGTGGGCTGACCCCATGCACCGTCCGGTCACATCCACACTTTTCCAGCTCCCCGCTGCTGCATGCTCGAGTCACTGCGAAGGCCACACCTGCCGAAGAGATGGCGTACACGAAGGCCGCCTCCCGAGTCCCTGTGGGAGGCAGAGGGAGGGCAGCTGGGTCCCAGGGCTCCGCCCTGCCCCTCATTGGTGGAGAGTGGGGCGTCCTGAGTGCTGGAGCCCCAAGGGAGCGGGCAGCTGAACTCACATGCCAGCACGTGCTGGCGCCCGCTCGGCACACAGATGGCGCGCTCATGCACTCGCCTGTGTGACCAGAGCCTGGCAGCCCATGAGGTGGGTCCCACTGTGATCTCATTCGACTGCACGAGGAGGTTGCCCGAGACCCCATAGCCAGCCGTCGTGAGGCCGCAGGCAGTCTTGCCTTAGCCTGTGGGACACTGTTCTCACAGCCTCTTGAAGGCTGGTGTGGTTCGAGCCATTTTATGGACGATCAGACTGCAGTGCCACGAAGCAGAGAGCTGGGCCCTACACCCAGGCCTGGTGTCCTTTTTGGCCTCTCCAGCAGGCCCCACTGGGCTCGGAGGGGCCCCCACCTTACGGCCCGGCGCCAGCCCTTGAGGCTGGGCCCCCTTCTGAGAAGGCCGTGCTTCCTTGCAGCTTTGTGCCGCTGACCACCACAGCCGTGGCTCCTGCCCTGCCGACGGGTGCGCAGGCCTGTCTGCTGAAGCCCTCCCTCGCCTGGAGTTCTGTCTGTCCCCTGTCCTGAGGGTGAAATGCAGGTCCCAGGCGGGAAGGGATCCTGGCCCGGACACCCAGCCTGGAGCCATCCAACTGCACAGCTCTGTCTCCTCTGCACCCGTTTGTCCCATCTTCCTTCTGCCCATGCCTGCTCAGGGATTCTATTTTGGTATTTTGGTGTCGCCCCTGGTCCCTGCTGAATGGATGTTTTTATCCTCCTAGGAACTGTGCCTCCGGAGAGTAGCTGTTGTGGAGGCTCTTTATGGGGAGGGGTGTGTTAGTGGGAGTGCGCAGGGCTGGCTGGGCTGGGGGTGTGACCAGACAGCAGGCCCTGCTCCTCTCCTGGCCCTGTGAGGGCCTCTGTGTGCCCTGACTGTCCTTCTGTCTCTTGCCGGCCTGTCCGTGTCCGCAGGAGTGGAGGGGGCCGGCTTTGGCCCCGTGGTTGGCAATTACCTCTGCGACACCCAGGCCTGTGCTCTCAGCTGCCCCGGGGAGCAGTCGCCGTGGTCAGACGGAAACAATCGGCGCCTCTGTGCCCGTGTCTGTGGACAGAGGCGGCAGAAGCCGAGCGCGGGGTGGGGGGCAGCCCAGGCCCCGAGCACGCAGGACGCCCTGTTCTCAGTTTGGCCCTGGGGCTGGGGATACTGCCCACTGCCCACTCTGCCCTGGCTTGGCCATGTCGAGCAGTGTTGGGGTCTTGGCTGGAGCAGTGGAGGCCTGACAGCCTGAGATGAAATCTCCTCCAAGTTAATCGAGGCTAATAGCAGGATCGTGTTGGTTGGGTTTATGCTGTGGCCGCCCAAAGAGGGCCGACTTCAGTTTCTGGTATTTCTGGTATTTCCAGGCCTGAACCAGCACAAGTCTTTTGCCCCAAAGACCAAGGGGGGGAGGGAGGCAAGGCAGGAGATAGGGCTGATGGACTGGGGGGTGGCCTCCGTGCTTGGCCCGGCATGGTCCTTTCTCTGCTCCTCTGGGCTCTCAAGCAGCCCTCACCCAACCCTAGCTCTAAGGTGACCTCCACCCCGAGAACTAGGTAACATCCAGGTCCCCTTCACCCCGGCCTTGGGGGATCAAGGACACCCATGTTCTCCACTTGGAGCAGGCCCAGAAGAGGTTCTGGGAGGAAAGTAATAATAGCAAGCGCAAGAGCTTGCAGTGTGCTGGACACCAAGCGCTTTATACATCGTGATTTACAGACTAGTCACAGATACCCTTTAGTCCTCGTCGTACAGACGTGGAGACTGAGGCCCTGCAAGGTGAAGCCAAGAAGTGGTAGAGTCAGAACTCGGACTTGGACAGCCTGGCTCCAGAACTCGCGCCCTTGACAGCACTCAGCTTCCCGAGGCCGTGAAGCCCTGGGAATACACGCCGACCACCCACCTCCCGTACCGAAGCCCAGAGGGCTGTGCTCGGCCCAGGAGGCCTGAAGTTTTGGGGGTGTGTGCAAGCCTATGTGCCCCTAAACCAATGGCAGTGGCTCCTCCAGCCTCCTCTAACTGGCCCAAGGTCCCAGCCTCGGACTCCAGAGGTGCCCCTCCCCACCCCTTGCCTCTGCCTAGCCGCCCAGGATGGAACCGTGGTCACCAGTGCAGGGCCTGCAGGGCCTGCTCCTCACAGAGGCCACTCACACATAGACTCCTGTTCCCGGGAGTGTGGTGGCATGGAGGCGGGGACTGCTTCCTGGTTGCGGGTTTGCTTACTCCAGCTACAGGAGGACTAAGCCCACTTTGCCCTCGCCTGGGCCAGGTAAGGCGGACCTCTGTTCCTAAGGTGCCAGCCGTGCGGCTCCCTTTCTTTGCCGTCCTGCCATCTCCACCCGGCTCCTTTCTTCCTGCTGTTTCTTCTTCCTGGAGCAGCCGTGTTCCCTGGCTCTACAGGTCCACATCCTCTGTGTCTTCTGGATCTGACCTTGACCTCTGTTCCAAGGTGCTGGGCTGCTGGGGTTAGGGGCTCGTGCTGTCCTGCATGTCTGGTGACTGCTGTTTCCCAGTGCCTTCTACACGCTGCACATGCTCCTGACGGTCTCAGCAACCCACCCCCCACAGCTGTGCTCTAGGACAAGCCAGGCTTGGGGGCTAAACGGCAGAGTGGGACCTGGGGCTGAGGTGTCTTATTCGAGGCCTGTGCCCCCGAGCACAGCTTTGGCGGTCTCTCCCAGATGCTGAAAGGAAGGGCATTCGAGCAGGGAGGGTTTGGTGGCGAACCGAGACTCCTGGCATTTTAGCAGGAGGCTGAGCTGGAAGCAGCCATGGGCGTGGTGACTGCCGGGCATCAGGGCAGGTGTCTTGGTGGATGTCGGAATGGACTCAAGCGTCTCCAAGTAGACCCGGCAGGAGTCATGGGGCCGTGAGGTGGGCCGGATCCTGGGCTCCCAGGAAAGCCTTATCCCCCCATCCTCTGCCCTTCAGCTTTTTTCTCTCCTTGGACCTGCAACAGCCCGCCTGTTCTTCACACCACCTCCAGGAAGCCCCTTTGACTTTAAGAGACAGTGTAGGACTGGGAGAGAAGAAAGGCTTCATGGCCAGGCAGCTGGTGAGACCCGGCCTCCCTCTGGGCCTCACTCCCCAGCTCCAACATGGGGTAGCGGTGCCGCCCCGCAGGCCAGACCTTGCATTTCTCCTCCATCACCGCCCGAGCTTCCTGGTGCTCTCGGGCTGCTCGCCCCTTGCCAGCAGGATCGGGCCCTAGCCTGGCTTCTGTATGTCATGCCTATTTGTCTGGCCTCTGCAGCCACAAGGAACTCCGGTATGGGGGTGTCTCTGGGGACCCTCCTCTCCAAGTCCCCACAACTTATCTGATAGCATCCAGAGTCTGTCCAGAGAGGTCACTCGGAAGGAAGGCATGTTCTCCACCCTGAGTCCAACTTGATGCCGATATTAAAGACAGAAGTGAGAGCAGAGCTCAGTGAGGCACCGGCGGATTGTGTCAGTCAGTAAGGCATCCCTTGTGGCATAGGCACACGGGGAGTGAAAAAGCGAATGTGGGTGCAAAGCCTCCCTTTGTTCTGACTACTGCACCACACTGCCTCCCATCGTGGCCGGCAGAGCCTGCAGGGGCTCCACTTGGGATGGGGCTGATTGAGGACACAGAGCTCAGGCAGGAGGTGGCGCTTACTGCAGACAGGAAGATGAGAAGTGAGAAGGCACGCCCCGGGGGGTGGAATGGCCACACCACAATCCCTTCTCCTCCGTTCTCTCGGGGTTTTGGGGGTAAGCACACATACACACCCAGGGTGTTTTTCCAAGCCATAGGGTCTGGGACTCAAACCACTTAGTCAAGCACGTGGGACCCAGTGCCTTAACCACCATGCCACCTGCTGGCCTGAGAAGGGGTGTTCTTAATACCTTCCCACCTTCCTAGCCTGCTCAGGCCGGCCTCCTCAGACCTCCAGGCTCTCTACCCTCCTCTCACCATCAAACCTTTTCACTCATTCAACAAGTATTGGTTACCTGCTCTGTGCGGGTGCCGTCCAGCCATGGGATGACGCAGCGTAAACCCTCAGGTGCTCACATCTGGCCCTTTATGCCTCCTAGCCAGGACTGCCACCCCCTCAACTCCCACAGCCTGGTGGCTGTTGGACCTCCGTCACAGGCCGGGGCCCTGTCACACCCTGGTCTCATCCCTCATCTCACTTCACTGTTGTCCTGCTCCAGAGGCCTCAGCTACTGGGGAATGGGGAACTGGACTTGGGGCCTGTGAGACTTTGGGTCGTGCTGGCAGCAGGAGAGCCCCCCACCCCCGCCACCAGCCCGTGGGAGGGAGCGCCCTTCACAGACACCCTCTGAATCCACTAAGGGACTCCTAGGAGGTGGCCCTGCGATCCTTCCCACTTTATAGGAAGGAAACACGGGCTTAGGGAGGTCATGGACCTTGCCCAGGATCTGGTGCGCTCCCTGTCTGCTGCTGAGCCACCCCTCTTGGCTGTGACACGGGGACAAGTCAGCAGCGAGATGACCCAGGGCACAACAGCGCATGCTAGGACCTCAGCACACTGGGCTCCTCTTCTGTGATCGCTGCCTGGGTGCTGGGGGACCTGCTGCCTCTGTCCTCATCCACATCTGAGGCCACAAGCCCAGCTAGGCAGCTCCCGCATGTGGGCACCAGCCCGCATGCCAGGGCTTGGGAGAGGCTTGCCTGCACTGTTGGCGGACGACTCTCCACAGTCAGAGTCCACACAGAGTGCCTCCCCTAGGTTATGATACTGATCCCCGGTGGTGGCCCCACGAGGTCACTGACAGGGAGGACGCCGAGGCTCGGAGGGCTCAGGTCGCTGCCCAGGCCCTGCTTGCCCACGCTCTCCCTCCAGCTGCTCTCGACCCCAGATGGGCAGAGCCAGCCCTTTGCTCTCGGGTCTCAGGATGGACACATCTTTTCCTTTGGACTCGGGACACAAATGAAGAGTTTTCCAAAAGGGACATTACTAGGGAAGAAAACCAAACTGCGGAAGTGAGGCGGGCCGGCTCCATGGCCTGGTGGTTAGGGCAGCCAGATCCCACATGGCAGACTGCAAGGCTGGAGTCCTGGACCTGGTGGCCTTAGAAACATGCCAGGTACGTGTGTGCGAGCGCCCCAAATCCTGAAAAGGGCAAAATGGAGACGGGGTTGCGGCATGGCCATCCTCGATACGGGGGTGCTTTCTCACTTTCCTTCTCTTCTCTGTCTTTTTCTAGCAAGTACATAAACCCTCTAGCAAAAAATAGAATTAAAACAGAAATTATGGGGTCAGCAGATGGCGTAATGGTTACGTCACGGGACTCTGAATGTATGTGACTGCGGTTTGAATCCCGAACCCAGCAGCTTAAAACTCACACTGGACATGTGTGCGTGCTTGCCTAAAATCCTGAGAACAGAGGACAAGGGACTGGCATGGCCATCCCCCCGGGGGTGGTTTCTCACTTTCTGTCTGTCCCTCTGGTGAGTACACATGCCCTATCGCAAAAATCCCAACCCCCTCAAATTTAAATAAAATAAGAATGAGGAGATGGATGAGTAGGAAGAGTTTAGACTCCTTCCACAGTACTGGTGCCTACCTGCTGTGACTGGCCTGGCCTCAGGACACCTTGACTCCGTTTCCAGGGCACTGGCCACGTGGCTGAGCCACTCAGCCTTCAGTCCAGAGCAGGTTCCAGCCAGACCTAGGATTCTGTGCCCCCTAGAGCTCACTGAGCCGGGGCTGTGCCTCCCTGGTCCCTGTCCTGAAGGTGAGGAAGGCACTTCTCAAGGGGTCGAGCCCACACTCACCCACGTCGCCCCTTCCCTGCCTGCCCGGCTCCTTGCTGCCGCCTGCTCTTCATCAATGACACCCATCGACTGTCTCCTACGTGCCAGGCTTTACCATGCGCCTGGAGGCGAGTAAGTAGCCATCGTCCTTGTCTCTGGAGAGCTCAGGACTTACGTGATGGGGCGTGGGGTTGGGTGGGGAGACGGAGCTGTTCAGCCGGAGGTATAACGAAGCGTGTGAACCCAAATGGTGTGGACCACAACGTGTGCGTGTCTGTGTAGCTCCATGCCCATAGCCTACTCCATGTGTGTAAGTAGGAAGGCAGCCGCGCTCACCACTGTACCTCCAGCGCCACTCTGTGTAAACGGGATAATCAGGCAGATGGGTCAGAATACAGAGCTGGTTATACAACTGTCTTAGACTATTTTTATAGTGTTTTTGGTACGTTCTATCAAAACAAGAAAATAGAACACACACACACACACACACACACACACACACCCTCCAAATAAGAACAGAGAACTTTAGAGCCCTTCTGTAGAGCTGGGAAGGCTTCATGGAGGAGGGGCGTGTGGCGCGGGTCAGGGAGGGACTGGAAGTGCGCGGAGCCTGGCACGTGGAGCCGTGTGAAGCACGGTCGCCCACACCTGCTGTGTGTGAGGGGCTTCGGGGACCATGCAGGGCTGTGCCTGGGCCCTCGGTGGTGGCATCGGCTTCCCGCGGGATCCTCCGCCCGCAGTCTGCCCACTGGCCCCTGCTTGGTTTCCAGAGTGGCCAGTGTTCAGCTATGCTAAACAGGAGCGTGCCGTGTCGGCCCCGGCCAGCTCGCAGGAGAGTGGCTTGCAGATTTCTATTGCAGTTGGTTTCCAACAACATCCAAATGGTTCGCCACAAGCCGGGCAGCCCTGGCCGCCTGGGACCGCAGGTGCCAAGACCAAGGTTGGCCCAGGCACCCCTTCCTGCTGTCTGAGCAAGTCAAGAGCTCTGTCGCCTGTTGGTGGCCCAGAAGTGTCAGTTTCATGCTCAGGAAGTAGAAAGAGGGGCAGCTGGTTTGAGCACTTCCTCGAGGGCAGGGCTTGACTCGGTGACCTCTCAAGGAGCCTTCCAGTGCTCCAGGCCCTGGCCCTGTGTCCTTTGGCTTAATGCCTTCTCACATTTCTGTGTCAGCTGAGGGCCCACCTCCTCGGAAAAGCCTTCCCTGGGCTCCCCTGGCCCCTCATCATGGCTTTTTCTCACCCTGAGTAAGAGCGTAGACCCTGGAGCGGGACTGCCTGAGCTCAGGCCCCAGCTCTGCCACTCTGCAGTCCTCTCAGGTTGGATAGGTGACTTAACCCCTGCGTGCCTCAGTTTCTCACTTGCCGTGTGCAGGCCTACCTCAAAGGGCTAGATGAATTCATGTTACTTAAAACACTTTGAAGGGACCAGCAGTTAGCGTAATGGCTATGTCGTTGGACTCCCATGTATCTGACCGCGGTTTGAGTCCTGGACATGCCGGGCGTGTGTGCGTGTGTGCCCAAGATCCGGAGAGGAGAATTGAGGAGAAGGGATTGCGGCATGGCCAACCCCCCTGGGGGGCGATTTCTCGCTTTTTGTCTCTCTCTGTCTTTCTGGTGAGCGCATGCGCCCTATAGCAAAACAAAAAACCTCTCCAAAAAAAAGAAAACAAACAAACAAAAAAACACTTAAAAAGTGGGGGGGCAGCAGATGGTGTGGAGGTTAAGGTGCTGGATCTCATATGGCTGACTGAGCAGTTCAAGTCCCGGACCTGGCAGCTTGAGAAATACGCCAGGTTCATGCACAGGCGTGCCCCAAATCCCGAGAGGAGAATGAAGGGATTGCGGCATGGCCATCCCCCCTGGAGGCAGTCTTCAGTTAGTGTGACAGGCGTGTCCTCCACAGCGCCCCCCTGTGCTGTAGGTATGTGAGTACAGCTGTCACCCACTAGCTTGTGAGCCCCCGAGAACAGGAGCTGGGTGCTGTCCACGCCTAGATTTCAGGACCCGCCTCGCTGGAAGTGCTCAGTATGGCCTCAGGTGTGCCAGGGAACGGGCCAAGTCCCAGTACCTGAGCCAAGTGCCTGGTGGGGGGTCTGGGCCTCAGGTCCGAGTCCTGACTCTACTCTTCACCCTCCGAGGAGCCTGGGCCACTCAGTCCTGTCCCCTGCCGGAGTCTCAGTCTCCTCTAACACAGGGCGGTGCTCCTCGAGAGCAACACGGACACGCTACACGCTGGGTGCTGCAGGGCGCGAGGCCGCAGCGCCTCCTCGGACGGCCCGGCCTAAGCTCGCCTCCGCCTGGATCCCCCGCCTGCCACCCGCAGCGTGCATTTCCCGTGCCCTCACACGGACAGTTGTGGTTCTGCTTCAGAAACGACAGAACAGCCCAGACACCACGAGCACAGTGTTCCCCAGCACCGCTGGCTCCTCCCGTGCCCTTCCCTCACCTTGCGTCACCACCTTGCCAAACACGGGCAGGGAGTCGAGTGTGGAGCAGTTCCAGCGCCGGTTCCGGAACTGGTACTGGCACTCCTCGATGGCCAGCTGGGCGCCGCGGCGCACCGAGTCCATCACCTCCAGGTTCCTCTTGCACATCTGCACCTGCCTCTGGATCAGGCCCTTGAGCTTCTCACACGTCTCCTCCTCTGAGATGCTCCCCACCGAGGACAGCTTGGCCAGGTACCTGGGGAGGGGTGCAGTGTGATGTGGAGCCCGGCCCTGCCCTCCCGCACCTAGGCCGCCCTATGCCCGGCCTGTGTCTCTGAGTGTTGGCGTGTCCCAGTGACTGGCCCAGCTGCTGACTTCTGTCTGGACACAGTGACAGGCCCTCCTTCCTGGCTCTGGGGCACCAAGGGAGTGGACGTGCATGCTCCACCAGAAGGCCTCTGTGCCCAGCAGCAGCTTCTGTGGGAGGGCAGTGGATAGAGCCCCCATGGGACCCCTCTCTGCCTGGGTGGCCCTTGCACAGTGTCATGTCCTGGAGTTACCCTCCAGCTGCTCCCTGCCGAGATGCCCAGGGAGGGAGGGCAGGGATCTCGGAGACCAGGCCCACCTTCTGGCTGCAAGGCCAGGCTCACTTCCAACCACACCCCAGGGCTGTAGGCAGGACCAGTCATTGCCGCAGCACTTGGGAGGTGGGATGATGGGCAGTGAGGGTGGTCCAAGCTCCTTGAGTTTCTATAGCCCGAAGCTGGGGCCACAATCTAAATGAGATAATGTGAAGGCCCTCCAGGCCCAGGCACGCAGTGGACAGAGGCTCTGCATGCTTTGTCTGCGGGAGCCTGGCATGGGCACCGCAGCCCACTGGTCATTCGGTGCTGGGCATTAGTGCAGGCACTTCATCTTGTGTGGTCTCACCTCAAATCTATGAGCTGAAAATTATTACACCCTTTCCCAAGTGAAGGCCGAGAGGTGACATGCCCAAAGTGACACAGACAGCAAGTGCCAGAGCTGAGCTTCATACCCATCAGACCCTGGGCCGCCTTCTGGGGGACGGTCAGGGGGCCCCAGAAAGACTTGGCCTATCTGATAACAGACACCTTGTGGCCTGGTCCAGGAGGTATATGGGCCTGGAGTGAGACGAAATGCTCACTGGAAGGGAGCGGACAGGGCAGGGCCCTGCGAGGAACCTCCGCCCACTGCCCTTTCCCCCTCCCCTGCCCCGGACCAGAGTGTGTATCCACTGAGCACTCACTAAGTGCCAGGTTCCAGTTCAGAAAGGCGAAGTGACTGCTGGTCTGGGTGACCCAGAGCCCTGCCCCTCATCCCCGCCTTTCCCCGGTATCCAGCCAGGGCTAAGTACACGCAGTAGGTGTGCAAGTGGCCGCTGACCTGGTGCAGAGCTGAGGGGTGACTCTGGAAGCCCCTCCCCCATCTGTTCAGAGGGAGATGCATCTGATCGCCTCTGAGCACAGGGCTGCCTGGGGTCACACCTGTCCCCGATAGGTGGTCTGGGCCAAGCCCTCCTTTTCCAGGCCAGCGCAAGAATGGAAAGGGGCCTTCCATGTCCTTCTAGGAGGCAGCTCAGGCCCTGGCTCTACCTGCAGCCTCGGCCACCCAGGTGGAATAGAGCTGCTGCCTTGGAACTTGCAGTGAGCCAGGCCTCCCGGGTACTCACTCTGCAAAGCAGGTCCCCGTGGGTGGGGGCTTTCTCAGGGTGGCAATGAAGGTGCTCCTGCACCTTGCAGTGGCCCAGCTTTCCTGGCACCAGGGACTGGCCTTATCGAAGATGGTCCCTGTGCAGACCAGGGTGATCCAAGCACACCACCCTGCCATGCACCTATTTCCACCACTACACGTCATTCCAGTGAAGCAATCGCCCCACGGGGCATTCTCCCTCCTGTGAGAATCCAGTGCTGCCACCAGTCCAACAGGAGCAGCGCCCAGGCAGCGAGGCTAGTGAGGGGCGGCGGCTGCAAACGCTTGCTTCCCCGTCCGCTCCCTACTCCCTGCCATGCTGCCCTGAAGCCTGGCACGGTCCGTGGCCCATGGCCAATAGGCCATGGACGGGCACCAGTCCATGGTCCCGGGGTTGGAGACCCCTGTTGTAAGGGACACTGCACAAATTTATTCTCTGAGGAAAGGGAAGGGGACGGCCACTGCTTCCAGGGCTCAATCCTGTCATCTGTAACATGGGAAGGTACTGCTGGTTCTGCCTGAGTGGAAGCCGCTGTCGGAAGCCACAGAAATCTGGGCGTGAAAGGTGGTCTGACCCGGGCCTGAGCCAAGGAGGCAGGAACACCCATGTTGAGCAGTACATAGAAAAACCTATGACTGGGAAAGTCGGGGGCTAGCAGGTGGCAGGGAGGTTAAGGTGGCTAGATCTCAGATTGCTAACTGAGCAGTTCGAGTCTCAGACTTGGCAGCTTCGAAATCGCTGGGCGTGTGTGCGTACATGCCTAAAATTCTGAGAGGAGACTGGAGAAGGGACTGTGGTGTGGCCGTCTCCCATGGGGGTGCCTTCTCATTTTCTCTCTGTCTCTCTACCTCTCTGCTGCAGACACATGTGCCCGATGGCCGAAGCCTAAGAAAGGGTATTTAATGTGGATGAGCACGAGGATAGCTAACTTTTGCGGGACTCGGCCTGGGTCACGCTTTACATGATCTCGTTTGCCTCTCCGAGCGAGCCGGTGGGCACCTAGGACGGGATCTGCCTAGTGTGCAAGTCACCCGGTCTGTGGGAGGGGGCAGGACAGTCTGGCTCTGCCTTGGGTGGAGACTATTCCTGCAGGTGGCTCGCGGACTGGGACTGCCATGTGGGCGGAGGCTGGCTCCCTTCCTCCCCAGGTGCTGGCCAGCTCCCCTGCCTAGAGAAGGCAAGCGACCACTGTGGCCTGTTGCTCAGGCGTGTGTGGCCGTGCAGCGGAGCATCTCAGGGCCTGTGAAAGGTGGGGCTGGAGAGCGGTCCTGGGCCAGCCCTGGCGAGGGCTCCTGGCCCGGGCAGCTCTGGCTCTGAGACCACTCTCCTGTCACTCAGCATCTTCCCCCGAGATGCTTGTCGCCCCCTGCCTGTGGCCCGAGTGTGACCTGTATCTGTCCATGGAGAGGAGGGTCCCATTCCCACGACCCTGCTCTGTGGTGGCGCTGCGTCTGCCGTCAGCTGGTCACATCCTGGGAACTCGGTAACTGCGAGGCCCTCCCCGTTCCCTAGCAGACGGGCAGGTGATGGGAGGTGGGCCTTGGGCCTAGCAGGCCAGCCGCCCCTTGCTCCCTGCCCTCTCTACCCAGTCTGGCCCAGGGAGGAGCCTGAGCCTCTGGAGGCAGACAAGGCCCGAGAGGTGGCTGAGGGGCAGGGGGAGGCTCAGCTTAGAAGGGCGAGCAGCCTCCCGCCTCCTCAGCCCTGCCAGAGTGCTCCCCCTGCCTTGGCGCTGAGGGAGGGGCACCCATGGAGTCCCTCTCACCTGTCACTCTTGGCCTGCAGGGGGCGCCAAGAGCCCGGCTACTGGCGGTGGGCCAGGCCCACGTAGCGAGCCCTGTGTCCCTCAGTGAGGGGACAAGGGGTTAATCCCAACTACGGTTCCTTTCCTGCTCAGACCCAGGTCTGGCCTCTCAGAGGAGGGCAGAGACCCCTCTTCGTCTGTGACACTGGGCACGGAGCTCTGCTCTCGGCATCCAGCCAAGGGGCCAGGCGTGGCCACGTTGGCCTGGCCTCTGGAGAAGGGAGGTGTTCTAAGGATTCTCTGGGCCAGGGGGGCAGGCGAGGGAGGCCTACTGGGGGTCTGGTAGCCTTTCCGAGGACGGCGTCCACGGTCTCCCTCCAACTGGTGGGGTGGGGAGTGCCTAGGCCTCAGAGGCCTGCTGGCCCATGCCAGGCTAATGGATGGGGCCCCTGCCATCGAACAAGGGGCAGGATGGACCAGAGCCGCCCACCCCTCTCCGGGCTCAGAGCGCAGCCAGGGAGATGGGCTGGGACGACGGCGGCAGGGATGTGGGGGGTTGCTGGGCTGTGTGGCTGTGAGTCACCGGGACAGCCTCCAGGGAGAAGCCGAGAAACCGCTTCCGGCCGGCACCCGGGCCCGCC
>NW_006159616.1:1816052-1816801 GCF_000334495.1 Tupaia belangeri chinensis | reverse complement strand
GCGCTCGCCCCCAGCCCCTGCCTTCATCTGGCACAACAGCTGCCCCTTCCATGAACACGGAGCCCCGTTCCGCCCTCCGCTGCTCTCTCAGATCCAGGGTCTGGTCTGGGGAGGGCTGGGGCCAGAGCTGCGGAGGGGGCTGGCAGGGGCTGGGGGTGTGAGGACCTCAGGCCATCCGGGGGTGCCCACACGGTTTCTGCTTGCTCATCTGACATCTGGCTAGTGCCTGGCCTCTGACAGACGAGCACACCAGACCTAGACAGGTGAAGCGATCCCCCAAGGTCCCATGGGGGCAGCGCAGGCCAGACTCTCAGAGGCTGCTCCCACCCTCTGCACTCTCCCCTGTGCCCAGCTGTGGACCTGCCCCTAGGACGGCTGAGGGGCCGAGTCTACCCTCGCAGTCCAGTCTTACTCATGGCCTCCTCGGTGCCTTGCACAGCGAATGGTGCATAGAAGGCGTTCAATACATGCTTGGAACACGGATGGAGGGCCCTGTCCTGACCAGTCCTCTCTGGTCACCTGGCAGAGTACTCGGGACGGAGGGGCGGGGTAAGGATGGGGGCTTGGTGACCTGGGCCTGACACTTGGAGGGGCTGGGCCCAGCTGGTCCTGGGGGCCTCGGGAATCCCCTCCCAGCCCTGAGGTGGTGCACCCTCTCCCTCAGAGACACACGTGCCACCCGCTGGCCCTGGGCTGGGTTGGGCTGGGCTCCGATACCGACTGCACAGCCACTGCCGAGGAGCAGGCAA
>NW_006159616.1:1814468-1816031 GCF_000334495.1 Tupaia belangeri chinensis | reverse complement strand
CCCCGCTGCGCGAGAGGGCTGGTGGGGGGCTGGCGGCTGCCCCTAGGCGGGACTGGGGCTGTGGAGGGCCTTGGCCATCCTGCTGCCTCTCCTGTCCCGGGTGCATTGCCCCCATTAAGGCTCTTCCTGTCACCGCTGAGCTCAGGCTTAGCGATTTGCCACCTGCTGCCCTGGCCACCCAGGACCGTAGCCACGGCCGTGCCATCGATCAGGTTACCCTGCCAGCCTAGGCCGCCCCTGCTGCTGCTGCCAGCCAGCTCGTGCCCTGAGCTTCTCAACCGGGGGCTGCAGGTCCTTTAGGCTCCTCCCAGGAGGCCCTCCCGCGCCCGGCCCGTGCCTGCAGCCTGCAAGGCTGGAGGGCCCTGGCCCTGCCAGGGAGATCAGATCCTCTCGGCCACCTGCTGTTTTCATTAGAAACTAAAATTAGCTGGGCTTGTCCCAAGCTTTTCCAGGTTTGCTTGCTTTTTTAAAAAATATACAAATTCCTAGAGGAAAACCCACGCCCCCGAGACTCCTCCCGACTCTTCCTCTACGCGAGGAAGAGAGGGGACAGGACGTGGCTGGAGCATTTGAGAGGCCTAGCAGATCATGGCATGGGTCCTGGCCCGCGGGCGTCCAGGTGGGGGCTGGGACGCCGGCCCAGGCCTCTCTGCCCCCTCCCTGTGGCCTCCCTGCCGGCCTGGGCCACATTTAGAGCCTCCTCAGGAGCTGTCGTGCCTGCGATACCAGGAGGAAGGAGGCCAGGCCGGCGAGGGGAGCCGGAAGGAAACTGTGTTTGCTGAGCGAGCTGCCCTGGGAGACGGCCCCGTGGGCGGAGGCCAGGACACAGACCCCCGGACTGTGCTCTCAGGGTGGGATGGCTGCAGGGAGAGGCCCTCGGGTCCCCAGGGTCCCTGCCACACCCCTAGTCACTTCCCATCTTGACCCTTTCTGTCACCATAGCCCTGGTGTCCTGCTGTCCTCTTCCCCAGGGGACCCAGCCAGGAGCCCCTTGCCCTCTGCATGGCCTGCAGGGTGGGGAGGGCATGGCCACAGTGGCCAGAGTCTCGTCTGTGTCATGCCTTAGCATGTTCATCTGTGAAATGGGGACAGCGGCCACAGCAGGAGGTCTGATAGGCACTCTTCTGCTTCGGTACTGCCTCACCACCGCCATGGAGACGCTCATCCTCCTGCCATCACCACCTCCCTCCACAGCCTCTCCACCCCGCCAGCCTAGTCTGGATACCACGGCTTTGTCTCTCCGGTGCTGCACGTCCCTTGGAGACCTTTCTTAGCTGAGCACACCGCGAAGTGGGACCCAGTCCTGGTGGGAACTATGCTCCCCACCGCAGGTGGCTGATGGGCTGTGCGGAGTCACAGAGGGGGTGGAGGAGACTGGGAGCTGGGACACTAGGGTCCAGGAGGCCGGGACCGTGGTACCCGGGACCAGGCCGGGTGTGCTGAGGGGACTCGGAAAACACTGGGAATGATGGATGACCGGAAGCAGGGGACCGTCCCGACCCGTCACTCGTGCCGTCTAATCACAGCCACAAGACTCCAACTGTCCTTGCAGGCACGCGAGGG
>NW_006159616.1:1811151-1814457 GCF_000334495.1 Tupaia belangeri chinensis | reverse complement strand
CTGTTTTACAGAGGGGTAGCCTGAGGCTCAGAGAGGTGTGTGTTCAGGGTCATGCAGCCTGCAGGGGCGGTCACGGTTTGAAAACAGTAGTTTGTCACCTGAGATGGGCTGGGATACTGAGGGTATGAGTTTGACAGCCAGCAGACAGTGACGGGAGGGAGTCTTTCTAGAGCCCCCCGGGCAGTGAGGGTGTCTGGGTGCTTTCAGGAGTGGGGATTCTGGGGGAGGTGGCTTGCAGCCACCCGGACAGTTTAGGGCCTGTGGTCTCGGTAGCTACTGGGGCAGAAGTCGCTGCCCCTCCAGGGGACCCCAGCGAGGAGGGGCTGACCCTGGAGACATTTATGGTGGTATGTGGGTGCTGCCTCCACCCTCCTTTCTTCCCAGCTGAAGGCCAAGGCCTTGGGGCTCTCCCCCTTCATGTCCCCTGAGACCCCTAGGTGTCTTTACTTGCTATCTGCAGAAGCCCCAGCACCCCCATTTTCTGCCTTTTGACTGCCCACTTTCCACGACGCCCAGTCGTGGCGCCCCAGCCCCTGTTTGAGCCCCGACTCCCAGTCCCCTCCCACTGCAGGGTTCCTGGGCCCCTGGTGGCTACCTCAGGCCAGGAAGGGCTCACTTGGACCTGAGCCTGGACGGCCCCTGACTGGCCAGAAGGTATGGCCTGGCCTCCACGTGCTGGGCGGGGGTGGCCGCGGCGGGAGACGGCCCCGTGGGCGGAGGCCAGGACACAGACCCCCGGACTGTGCTCTCAGGGTGGGATGGCTGCAGGGAGAGGCCCTCGGGTCCCCAGGGTCCCTGCCACACCCCTAGTCACTTCCCATCTTGACCCTTTCTGTCACCATAGCCCTGGTGTCCTGCTGTCCTCTTCCCCAGGGGACCCAGCCAGGAGCCCCTTGCCCTCTGCATGGCCTGCAGGGTGGGGAGGGCATGGCCACAGTGGCCAGAGTCTCGTCTGTGTCATGCCTTAGCATGTTCATCTGTGAAATGGGGACAGCGGCCACAGCAGGAGGTCTGATAGGCACTCTTCTGCTTCGGTACTGCCTCACCACCGCCATGGAGACGCTCATCCTCCTGCCATCACCACCTCCCTCCACAGCCTCTCCACCCCGCCAGCCTAGTCTGGATACCACGGCTTTGTCTCTCCGGTGCTGCACGTCCCTTGGAGACCTTTCTTAGCTGAGCACACCGCGAAGTGGGACCCAGTCCTGGTGGGAACTATGCTCCCCACCGCAGGTGGCTGATGGGCTGTGCGGAGTCACAGAGGGGGTGGAGGAGACTGGGAGCTGGGACACTAGGGTCCAGGAGGCCGGGACCGTGGTACCCGGGACCATGCCGGGTGTGCTGAGGGGACTCGGAAAACACTGGGAATGATGGATGACCGGAAGCAGGGGACCGTCCCGACCCGTCACTCGTGCCGTCTAATCACAGCCACAAGCCTCCATCTGTCCTTGCAGCCACGCGCGGTTGGCCAGGCTGCTCTCTTTCCCTCGGTTTTACAGACGAGGAGCCTGAGGCTCAGAGAGGTGTGTGTTCAGGGTCATGCAGCCTGCAGGGGCGGTCACGGTTTGAAAACAGTAGTTTGTCACCTGAGATGGGCTGGGATACTGAGGGTATGAGTTTGACAGCCAGCAGACAGTGACGGGAGGGAGTCTTTCTAGAGCCCCCCGGGCAGTGAGGGTGTCTGGGTGCTTTCAGGAGTGGGGATTCTGGGGGAGGTGGCTTGCAGCCACCCGGACAGTTTAGGGCCTGTGGTCTCGGTAGCTACTGGGGCAGAAGTCGCTGCCCCTCCAGGGGACCCCAGCGAGGAGGGGCTGACCCTGGAGACATTTATGGTGGTATGTGGGTGCTGCCTCCACCCTCCTTTCTTCCCAGCTGAAGGCCAAGGCCTTGGGGCTCTCCCCCTTCATGTCCCCTGAGACCCCTAGGTGTCTTTACTTGCTATCTGCAGAAGCCCCAGCACCCCCATTTTCTGCCTTTTGACTGCCCACTTTCCACGACGCCCAGTCGTGGCGCCCCAGCCCCTGTTTGAGCCCCGACTCCCAGTCCCCTCCCACTGCAGGGTTCCTGGGCCCCTGGTGGCTACCTCAGGCCAGGAAGGGCTCACTTGGACCTGAGCCTGGACGGCCCCTGACTGGCCAGAAGGTATGGCCTGGCCTCCACGTGCTGGGCGGGAGTGGCCGCTGAGCGCGTGGGTGTGAGACTCGAGGTGCCTCCTGATCTCACCTTGTCCCCTCATTTGCCACCAGAGAGTCGTTCCTGTGCAAAGCTCCACCCAGCCCCTGTTCTCAGAGAGCTCTGAGCCCGAACCAAGGATCCATCCTCACCAGCTCGGCTGAGGAACCTGGACGGGCAGCAGGGAGAGAGGGGATGTGGCCATCCGGAGCCAGCGCTGGCCCTGGGTGATGCTCCGTGGCTCCAGGCTCTTGGTGAGTCCCTCGTCCTGGCAGGTCCCGCGGGACCTCCCTGGTCCAGCTGCTCCTGCCTGCAGGAACGACTGGCCAGGTGTGGGTTGTGGGAAGAGTCCCGGGAAGACCGTCGGGAGGCCTGGCATGGAGCCCCTGTCCTTCCATTGGCTGGTGCTGAGTGCCGATGTGGGCAGTGCTTGGCATGTTTGAGTGGGCATGCCGTGTGCTCCCTATGTGGGGGCTCAGTGTACCCTGGTGAGGGCTGAAGCTGAGGCTCCCTGAGAGCACCCCTAACTCCGATGGCTGTGATTCATCCTCAGATGGCAGCATGCCTGACTCAAAAGGAAACGGTCTGCTGCCTCCCGCCCTGGGCAGAGCTCCTGGGACCCAGTCCTGGGATGGCAGGGCTGGCCTGAACAGAATGAGGAATAGGGTCTGAAGGGACCCGCAAAGTCACAGCAGGGAACGGGCCCTTCCGGGCCCATCAGCATTCCCTGCGGCTGCTCTTAGAAGATTCTGTGAGAGGCCCTCCCCTCCCTAGGACACATCGCTCCCTTCCACCCAGCCACCTCCCTCCTGTTCTCCTCTCAGACCAGATCCCCTGGGCTGTGGGGGCTCCGACTTGGCAGGGAGCTTTTACAACAGTTTGGCTTCGGTTTGCCAGGGGCTGGGAGAGGGGAGTCTGGATGGGGAAGGGGGACCTTGTGGGGTCACAGCAGGGAACGAGCCTTCCCGAGGTTGGCTGAGTCGCCAAAGATGCAGTGCAGGACTCAGAGATAAAACCTGGCAGCTCCCATGGAAATCTGGGAGCACCCACAGGTCGCAGCTCTGTCTTCCAGCTGGGTTCACCGAGCGAGCCGACAGCGACTCTCAGCTCTCACAAGCTGGCTTGGGGTGGAGG
>NW_006159616.1:1805607-1810103 GCF_000334495.1 Tupaia belangeri chinensis | reverse complement strand
CTGGCGGTTGCCTCTTTGCCCAGCCTGTGCCCATTGGCTCAGCCCAAGCCTTTCTCCTCCAGAGGGAGGGACAGGAGGAGGAGGAGGAGGAGGCTTGGTGCAAACCCTCGGCTTCCCAAACGCACCCACAGGGCTCGAGTGGGGCGAGTTTCAACAGGTTTGGGGAGCACTGTCTTGTCAGATGCCTGCTGAGTTGCTCAATTGCTAATCCAGGGCTGAGGGAGAAAGTCAAACCGTAGCAGACAGCTGGGTCTGACTGCTGCCTGAGCGAAGCCCTCGGGCAGAACCTGGTCGTTGGGCCTCTCAGTGGAGGGGTGAGAAACGGCTTAGCCTGGCCCTGAGAGTGACAACAGCTCCGCGGGCGACAGGCACACTTCCTGACGCCCACTGTGGCCGCTGTGGTCTCACCTTCGCTCAGGGCAGTGGGCAAGGGCCTCGCTCCAACTCGAGGTCGGTGAAGAAGGGCTACTCTTTGATGACCCCCAGGACCTCTGCGGTGAACGAGCTGCCTTTATTTACCCATCAAATAGCGACAGGCACGTGCCAGGCGCCGCGAGGCTATGCAGGGTGTTTATGCCACAGCCTGAGCCTGGAGGTGTGCAGCCTGTAGAAGCAGCAAGAAGCCACACCGGCCCAGCTGTGTAGCAGGCAGTCGCTCTATAGGCAGGGGTAGGAGCCACGAGCTTTGGACACGCGAGAGCACGTCAGGTTTGAACCCTGCCTCTGATCTGCAGAATGACCTCGGGGCAGCCTCTGCGCACAGCCGGCCCTCCTCACCCAGGGGTTCCGCCTCTGTGGACTCAGTCCACCTCACGAGAATGTGGTGCCGCTGCTGACGTCCGCTGCCTGCGTAGGTAGGCCTGTGGTGGTGGGGTGCTTGCGTTGGCACTGAACGTGCACAGACTTCTGACCGGCCATTAGCCCCTAACCGACGCGCTGTAACAGCTCTGCACGTAGCACTTACGTTGTCTGGGGTCCTAGCGGGGAGCTCGAGATGACTGACTATCGGGAGGATGTGCGTAGGTCCCGGAGCAGCTGCGGGCTGGGTTATCTGAGGGAGTCCTGGAACCGGCCCCCGCAGATGCTGGGGGAGCACCACATCCACTCCTTGCCTCTGCAAGTGCAGGGGGGAGGCTGTCTGGTTTAAATAGGATAACAGGTATGAAAATGCTTGGCAATGCATCCATTCTCAGGGGGAAGGGGGTGTTTTTGCCTCCAGGGGACATTGGGTGATGTCTGCAGACATTTTTGTTGCTGTCTGGGGAGGTGCTACTGGTGTCTAGTGAGCAGAGGCCAGGGACGCTGGCAACCACCCTGCAGTGCACAAGGCGGACCCCGTAACAAAGAATTACCTGGTCCGAGTATCGGGAAGACCAAGGTCGAGAAATCCGGGTGCAGACTGTAACGTGCTGAGTTAGTGATTGCAACTCACTGTCCAGAGCCGTGGGAGAAGCTCTAAGGAGGGGGTTTTTACTCTTTAGAGGGAGGGAGGGATACTTTTTGCCAGGGGACACGTCTGGGGCAGATGGGCCACCTCTTTGCTATGGCTGGCTCTGCACATCTGGGCTGGCTCAGCCCCATACCTGGCTGGGGGGGGGGCACTGCACCATGCCAGGGAGTCACACCCCTACTGGGTGAGCAGACCTGGAGCTTGGCCCAAAGTCACACACCTGTGGGGATTCAGAGCCGGCGAGACCCGCATGCCTTCCTCACCTCCTCTGGCAGCACCGAAGGGCACTCCCAGGCACTCTGGCTAACAGGATTTGCTTGTGAACAAGGCTGGGTCTCCCTGGCTCCGGGGCTCTTGTGAAGGCCCTGGCGGAAGAGTGGGCAGGTGACAGCATCGGGTTGTGTCCATGTAAGATCACAGAAGCCAGACAGGCCAGTTTGGGGTTGGGAGCAGCAGCCTGAAGGCTCATTATCTCCATCATCGATAGACAGGGACATGACTCCCACCCACTGACAGCAGCCCTGGGCTCGCAGAGCTGCCATGTTTACCGTGGCCACCAGCGTGCCCAGCCCCGAGCCTGGCATGCTACATGCACGCTCAGTTCTTCCTCCCAACCACCCTGTGTACCATTGCACCAACAGGTCTTGTTTCCCAGAGGACGAACCCGAGGCAGAGAGGATAAGTGACCTGACCAAGGTCCTAGGATGGAACGTGGGCTCTCAATTGCAGAGACCCAGTCCTTGTCCACTCTGTTGGCCTGTCCTTGATTGCAGCATGGCTCCCTTCCTGCCCTAGTGGGCTGCAGCTAGGCCCCCACTCGGCCAACCACTGCTTCCTCTACCTTGGCTCTGCCATCCCTGAACTCCCCCTAAGCACTTCTATTTGGGGTTCAGAACAAGCTGCTGAAGACTGGCCCAGAGGGAGGAGGAAGAGGCCCGTGTAAGGCTACCCGGCACGCGGAGCGGAGCTGGGACTGGAACCCAAGTATCCCAGCTCTGGGCACAGCTCCAGGGCCAGGGGCACATGAGAAGCATTTCAGAGCCCAGTCCTTACAGGACAGAGGAGGGCAGAGCTCAGGCCTCCCACTGAAGGACTGCTTTTATCCATCCATCCCTCCCTTAGCTGTGGGAGCTGCCACAAGCTGTCATCCCACTCCGGGTGCCAGACACGAGTCTAATCAACAGCTTCTAGCTTCTCTGGGCTTGCCCAGGCCTCGGGCTGCAGAGCCCTCCCAGCTCCAGGCTCCGTCCTGCCCAACAGCTGCACGCAGCGGGACACCTGGCCTCTCCGCCAGGCCACCCGCCCTCCTGAGAAACAGGCTGCGGCTAACTGGCCAGCAGACTGAGCCTGGATTGAAGCCTGACTCCAGGTACCGGGAGGGGCGTGGCCACCTAGGCCCTGCCCTGGTCATCCTCCCTGCCCTGGGGGCAGACCTCCAGCACAGCTCACATGTGAAAAGACACAGCCAGCCACTGTGCCTGAATGTACGTCGACCTGCCCAAAGGCCTTTTCGTCTAGAGGCGGCTTCTGGCTATTAACTAGCCCAGCGCTGGGCAATTACTCTGTGGCCACCAGTCTCCTTACTGTAAAATGGGATTTCAGTGTGAGTGGGCTTAGTGCAGTGGGGGTCATTACACCGAATGCAGCCCCTGGGCCACGCCCTCCCCTGTGGCTCACGCTCAGCCTTCCCTCCCCAACAGCCACACAGCGTGTCCACTTGTCCCACTCTTTCATGTTTTGCTTGTACCCTGTCATTCCGCTCAGACCCCAGATTCCTTGGAAGCCAGGCTGTGACACCTATTTCCCCAGAGCTGGCCCCGTCCCTGGCCTGGGGATGGGTTGATAAGCACAGGCATTGACCAGGAATTGTGGGTCTCCATTGGGGCCGCTCTGGTTTTGGAGGGTCTGGGGCAGCCCTGTGTTCCTCCTGCCATGGGCTGAGCATGACCTTGGCTTAAAGCCCAGGGTGGAGCAGGAGTGAGCTGGGTCATCCAGAGACCTGCTTCATGGCAACCTGAACCATTGCCGCCGCAGAGAACAGGTTTGCCAACCTCTCTCCTCCCTCCAGGCCGCCCCCTCCCCGCCCCCCATGGAACCACTGAGCTGTTGGAATTCCCCGGGGTTTGTGTGACCCAAAGCCTTGACCGCCTCCCGGGCTGGGATTGTGGACGTGGATGTGGCTGAAGATGGGGGTTGATGCAACCTGGGCCGCACTGGCTCAACTCTGGGATCACTTCACGGAAGGGGGTGTAGTGTCACTGCCCAGGACTTTTCAGCTCTGGGTTTGGGCGTGAAGTTTCCTCTCTCTGGGCCTCACTTTCCTCATCTGTAAAATAATTCTGACGACTAGATGCTCCAGGACATGCCACTGCAGACGTCCCTGTCTTCCCTGAAGACCTGGGCCAGACCCTTGAACTGCCACTTTTCCCTGCCTTCTTGCAGTTCTTGGTGCTGGGCAGGTCAGACCTCCTGATGCTCCGCTTTGTTTCGGAGACAGCGGCCTTGAGCCCGTGCATTCGAGCCGGCTCCAGGGGTCCCGGGTCCCCCTGTCCCAGCTAGCTCAGCTCTTCAACCTGGGCCCCGCTCAGGGGGGTGGGCTGCAGGGGGGCCGTGGGAGGAGGTGCTAGTGCCCTGGTTTCTGTACACTCTGCCACTGCTCCTGAAGTGTTAATCAAATTAGGGTTCCAAGAAAAACAAAAGCTCTGCCGCCACTCTGGGCCGCCTCGGAGTTGCTCGCCCTCGGAACAGCTGGGAGAATTCCACATCACCTCCGTCCCCCAAGCCCTGGGTGGCTCTGACCCCAGTGAATGTATTCCTTGCAGCCTGCAGGGCCCTGGCTGGCCACAATGACCTCATAGCAACAGCCATTGGACACTCGGGGCAATTTCATGGGAGATATTTGTTCTTTGGTCTTGATGCAGAGAGAATTTTTCCCTCTCCCACTGTCTCCATGGAAACCCCAGCTACACTGTCGGCCATCCCCCTTCCCACCTCATGCTTTTCAGATCAATATTGGACCTTGGCTCCCCACTGGCTGGCCCCAGCC
>NW_006159616.1:1804716-1805415 GCF_000334495.1 Tupaia belangeri chinensis | reverse complement strand
TCCTTGATCCCCCGCGCGCTGCCCACAGCCGATGGCGGCAGTGCTCTGGGCAGGGGGGATTGGAATCAGGGTTAAGCTTGGGGCATGGGGAGCCGGCACAGACGTGGATGCAGGAATCCAGGGTCATCTCGCTGCTTGTTCCCCCACCCAGCTTCCTCATCCCTGTAGTCTTCCTACCCCCAGAGAACCTCTGCCTCTTCCTAGGGAGCCCCCCGAGCGTGGACCTGGTCAAGGAGAAACAGCCAGGACACCAGCAGTTGCCACCCGTCTCCTTAGTAGAGACCCGGGAGGTGGGGGCTGCTGTCCTTTTTAAGGGCGGGAAGGAGTTTCTTCTTGCCCCAGGGAAAACCACGTCCAGGCCAACCCCAGCCGCGGTCTCCCTGAGGCCCTGCGTCCGGTTCCCTTCCCTCCTCCTATCTCCGGCTCCCGCCCCCCAAGCAGAAACAGGTCCCTGCACGCCTCCAGCCCAGCCCGCTGCTCGGTGCAGCTCAGCGCAGGGACCTCGCGCCCGGACTGGGACTGCTCGGGATTAACCTGCTATTTTGTCCTGGAGCCCTTTCCCGTAATGGGCTTCCGCGGCGACCTGTCAGCCACGCTGGGCTGCGCTCCGCGCCAGACACCGCTCCCCGGCCGCCGCCCCGCACTCGCACCCTTGCGCCCCGGGGCGCTCAGGGCCGCCTGTGGATGCGGATGCCGCCA
>NW_006159616.1:1788579-1803897 GCF_000334495.1 Tupaia belangeri chinensis | reverse complement strand
CCCCCGACCCCTGGCCAAGCCGGGGGGCCCGACCCGAGCGGGCCGATCCGAGCGCAGCTGACACTCGCGCGCACCCAGGCGCTCGCGCTTAGGGCTACTTCCGCTGCGCAGCCGGGCACTCGGCGCCACCCTGCCACCCCTTGCCAGGCCCCTTCCTACCTCCTGGCCTGCTGGTCGTGCCGCTCAGCCCTTCTCTGGTGCTCATCGCTCTCCAGCCTTCTGGGACCCGGAGGGGGCCTCCTCAGGCGCTTTGGGACAGTCTATGGGAATCTGAGCTTTGGTTCAGGCTAGCGACCAGCAGGGTCTTGACTTTGAGCCTTCCGCTCTCATCCGAGAAGTGGACTTATGTCCCTCGGCCTGATGGAGGAGTTTGGGATGGTGTCATTTTAGCTCATCATCTTCCTTTGCCTTTCTGTCTTCTGTGTGCTTGTTTGATTTGTCCTCCCATACTGGGCTTGTTCAGCCTCTTGGTCCTTGACCCTCTGCCCCTAGCTCAGTGCCTGGCACAGGGTGTGTGCTGCCATGTTTGTGGGATGAATGAATGAATTAAATCGAATATGCTACAACAGCTGGCTGGGAGCCCAGTTCCACCCTACAATAACCATGGTGGTGTCTGTCTCTGCCCAGACTGCACCCTCTCTAGGTCACGGATCTGATCCCACAGCAACTTAGCTCAATGGGGGAAACACAGGCCCAGAGTCAGGGACCTCTCCCACCGTCCTGGGGTTGGGGTGGAGACAAGGTCTGGGCCTATGCTCTCACCCCTGACCCCGCCTCTGGCTGCTTCCAGAGCACCAGGTCTCCCTGTATGGAGATGGTCATGCCAGGATGCCGGGTGGTGTCTCTCCGTCCCTGGAGCTCCCTGCTTGGCCTGGAGGAGGGGCCTGGGAAAGACTTGGCGCTGAGACCGGGCAGAAGGTGGCAGGGATGTGTGGGGCTCAGCGACAGTACAGATGGGGTTCACATACCATATGTCTAAATATTTGCAAGTTAGAAATCAAGCTAATGAAATGCAGAGTGAAATATGTCTGTTTTTCTGTCTCGACAAGAACGCTTTTGTAACAGCCTGGAAGACCAGCTTGGATGTGGGATTCTCAGGACCTCGGACCCTGCACTGAAGCATGGTGGCACAGGGAGAGGAACCCCATCCCCGACTCTGCCCTGCCCTTCCAGGGCTCTTGTGCACACACACGTGAGCATCTCAGCCTGCCCATGTGAGCCCTGTCCACCCTCCCACCCCTCTGCTCCATCTGAGAGCTGCCCCTTGCCACCCTCAGGCTGAGGGCTGGCCATGCCAGCGGTGCAGTCCGTCCTCGGGGCTGGATCTGAGGGCAGACCCCACATAGGGCCTGGCAGCGCGCTACAGACCATCTGTGCAGGGAACCCAGAGGCCTGGATACAGACAGCGGGACCTAGTGGAGCAGGCACGGGTGCCAGGCGGGGTCTCCTGTCCCTGTCCCTGTGCTGAGGAAGGCCAGAGTGCAGGCCCTCTCTGAGAATGAGGAGCTATTTCGAGCCAACATATTCACTTCCTGGAGACTCAGTGTGGTGTGGTGGCAAATAATAGTAATAATAATAATAATAATGATACATTTAAATAGCAACAGGCAATTATTTTAGGGTGGCTATGTAAGGTTTTTCCAAACTAGGGCTTTTTTTTTGTGATAGGGCATACATGTATTCACTGGAGAGAGACAGAGAGGTGGAAAGTGAGAAATCACCTCCCTCCTCCAGAGGGGATGGCCACACTGCAATCCCTTCTCCTTCATTCTCCTTTCCGGTTTTTGGGCACACACACATGTGCCTGGCTTGATTTTCAAGCCCCCAGCCCCCAGACTCAAACAGCTGTCGGCCGTATGGGAGTTCAACACCTTAACCAGCTTGCCACCTGCTGCCCCTGCTGCTCCCCACCCCCACCCCGCCTTTTCTTTTTAGACAGGGTCTTACTGTGTCGCAATCCTCTTACCTCAGCACCTCAGCCTCCCAAGTAGCTCCCACTGTGACTGGCTGTTAAGGTGGGCTGGGGCCTGGGCCTGGGTTTGCCCTGTGGCCTCTTGCACTGGGCAGCACTAGTTACCAGCACGTGCTACTGCGCTGCCCCCAGGACATGCTTACGAGTAACAGAGGACTATCACTGAGAGGCTGCCGGGGTCTCGCACAGAAGTCAGGACTGTGCCAGGCGACCTAGGATGTGTCATTCACTAAAACATTGAGCCCTGCTGTGCCAGGCGCTGTCTTTTTTTTTTTTTTTTGGAGAGGTTTTTGCTATAGGGCACGTGCACTCACCAAACAGAGAGAGACAGAGAGACAGAAAGCGAGAAATCACCCCCCAGGGGGGATGGTCACACCGCAATCCCTTCTCCTCTGTTCTCCTCTCAGGATCTTGGGCACGGACACACATGCGCTCGGCATGAGTTTAAGCTGCCGGGTCTGGGACTTGAACCGCGGTCAATTACATGGGAGTCCAACGACATAGCCATTATGCTAACTGCTGGTCCTCGAGGTGCTGTTTTGAGCACTGTACCTCATCCATACTCTCAAGGCATTCAGGAAGTGGGTACCATCCCGTTCTGCAGACAGGAAACTGGGATGACTTGCTTGAGGAAGTGGTGGCCCTGGGACTCCAGGGCTATGCTCCCTGACCTTCGGGGAGCTGCAGGATTGTCAGCGTCTGTATCCATCAGGTGGGACAACATTCCTGACTCCCCTTCTCCTCCTGGGTCTCCGGAGGACACTGGGGAAGCTGGGGCTGAAACTGGGGGTGTGAGTGAGCCCTGTGAGCTGGAACGGCTGAGCCAAGGAGGGAGGGGCAGAACCCCTGGCCAGAAAGACTCGCCCTGATCTATGATAAGGGAGGGGAGGAGCCCTTTGGTCTGAGTCAGTGGAAAGTCTTAATGGGAAAGCCTATGAGGAAATGCTTCTTTAACTTTCAAGAACAATTCAACTGTGAAGAGCCAAATACGAATGAATTAAAAAGCACATCGTCGATAGCTCTTTGGTATCAGTGCTGAGTGTGCATCTGGAGCTTCCTCTGTGCCAGACACTGTTCAAGTGTTTCATCAAATTAACTCTTTTATTTATTTATTTTAATTAATTAATCTTATTTTCATTTACTTATTTTAGAGCGTTTTTTGCTATGGGGCATGTGATCATGCCAGAGAGACAGAAAGTGAAAAATCACCCTCCAAGAGGGATGGCCACACTGTGATCCCTTCTCCATTCTCCTCTCAGGATTTTGGGCATGCATGCACACAAGCCTGGTGTGAGTTTCAAACTGTTGGGTCCGGGACTCGAACTGCAGCCAGCCATGTGGGAATTTTAGTGCCTTAACTGCCAGACCACCTGCTGGCACCCAGATGAACTCTTAATCCTGGCCACAGCCCTAGGAAGCATTGGTAAGATTGTGGTTAGTCCCAGGTACAGGTGGTAGAGCCCACTGCCATTCCAAAGCTGTCACGCCCCGTAGTTAACAGAGCAGCTCACAAGGCAGACTGTGCTGTGAATTCCAGCCCTAGTGGCTCGGAAAGCATGTGTGTGTGTGTGTGTGTGTGTGTGTGTGCGTGTGTGTGCATGCCCCTGTCCTGATGGGATGGAGAAATGGCGGTGAAGGGAATGCAGTATGACCACACTTCACTGAGAGTCCTTTTTCCTCTTTCTGGTGAATGCATACACCCTCTGGCAATTTATCTTAAAAAAAAAAAAAAAGCTTTAGGGAGCCAGCAGGTGGCGTGGTGGTTAAGGTGCTGGACTCCACATGGCCAACAGTAATTTCAGTCCTGGACCTGGCAGCTGGCTTTCTCACTTTCCCTATCTCTCTGTGTCTCTGGTGAGTTCACCTTCCCTAGAGCAAATTAAAAAAAAAAGAAAAGTGAAATTAAGTTGAAAAAGACCAATAGCTCTATGCTAGAGGGACTGTCATTGTTTACATCTGGAAAAACTGAGGCACAGAAAGATCGAGTGGGTTGCCTAAAGTCACACAGTGGGTGTGTGGCACAGCCGGAGTTCAGGCGGTCTGGGTGTGGAACCATCAGCCACTACGTGGTTCCTGGACTTTCTCTGCCCCTCCTGGGAGTCACTGTGCGTCCTCAGGGCCTGGGAGGGAGCCCCCCCCCCCTTCATGTGCTCTGTGCTCAGCACCTTGCATGCCCCACACAGAAGAGAACCTGAACACATCTTCCTTTAAGGGATTGACTCCTTAGCTTTCAGAGTGGCCCATTTTTGGAGTGAGTTCTTCCTTTCTAACTGTGAAAATTCACCGAGGAAGGGAAACCGGCCAAGTTTTTCATCAGGAAGGATCACATACAGTGAGTCTGAATTAGCGCCAACTCTCGGAGTGTGTCCAAAGCAATGTGGTTGGATGTGTCTCCAGCCCGATCCAGGATGCATCCAGTAACGGAGTGGCTGGTCAGCTGGCGATGGAGATTTCTGGTCCAATATCGCAGATGTCTGAAATGGAGAAACCGAGGGCCTAGGCTTGGGGTCTAGAACATTCTTACGCTATTTTTCAAGGAGATAAAAACTAGAGATTCTTCCCTGACCCTAAGGGCCTGCACCATCCTGGGCTTGGCTGGGAGGATCTGCACGGCTGTGCACTCCAAAGCTGTCCAGCCTGGAACTCGGGTCAGGAAGGGGATGGAGACCGGTCAGTCCCAGCCAGCCATTCATGTCTGTGCGACTCCTGGCAAGTCCCTGCCCTCTTGGAGCCAGGCATTTGTTCTCTAAAGACCCTTGTAGGAATCTGGAGAAGCAGAGAAATGGAAGGTGGTTCTCAGGAAGACCTGTGTCTGTTTCCAGCCCCGCCAGACCTCTGTGCCTCCTCATCTGTTCAAGATCGTCAGATGTCCTATAGGGAACCAACGAGGACACGCACGAAGGCCTGCACACAGGGCGCGGCCTCAGTGAGTGCCGGGTGCGAGCCCTTCTCTCATCCTGTGGTCCGAACCAGAAGTTGCACCCTCTGGCGCACGAAGGCATCTTGCCTGGCCTGCTCAGGATCTCTACATTTATGAATTTGTTGATGACATTTCAAGAGTGAGAGAGTTCATGTGAGAAGCTGGATCCCCAGCATCTCTTGGAGAGACGGAGAGACTCGGCATCGTGGGACCCATCTTAGCCGGTGAGGGGAGAGTCATCTTCGCCCTGAGACGGGGCTGCATTTCGAACGTGTCACTTGTGTCCATTCAGCCCTTGACAGAGCCCTGTGGGAAGTGAGGGGCCAGTGTTCTCCAAGCACCTGCAGAGGCCTTGAAGAATGTGTATTATGAGAAAAATTGTGCATGAATTTCAAATTTTTTGCACCAAAATTAACTCGTACTTTGGGCCAGTCAGGTGGCTTGGTGGTCAAGGCACTGGATCGCACATGGCTGACAGTACAGCTCGAGTCCCAGACCTTGTGGCTTGAGAAACATGCTGGGAGCATGTGCGTGTGTGCCCAAATTCCCAAGAGGAGAATGGAGGAGAAGGAAGGAGAAGGAAGGAGAAGGGATCGAGGCATGGTCATCCCCCCACCCAGGGTGATTTCTCACTTTCCATCTCTCTCTCTCTCTCTGTGTGTAGCAGACACACATGCCCGATGGCAAAAAATCTAAAAAACAAAACCAGAAAACAACTTGTACACGACTTCTATTTTCCCATGAACATTCTGAAGTCCCCGCACTGTAGGTCCCCTCCTTACCGTGAATTGTTAGTCCTCTTATTTTGCCAATGCGGAAATAGAGGCTCCGAGAGGAGAGGTAATTTGCCCAAGATCACAGCGAGCAGTTGGGAAACCAGGGCTTCCAGTCGGGACCCCGTCATTTCTGTCCCGGGCTCTCTTTCCACCGCCCGCTGCACAGTGTCTCTGGAGAGACCTCGGATACTGCCCGCGGATGATCAGTAGGTGGCCTCAGGGGTGTGACGTCAGTCATCGCAGGCCTCACAGTTTACCTTCAGCTCTCTGGGAGATTGTGCTGTCAGGGCAGCTGTCCAGAATCACTGTGTGCACCTAGAATTCCTAGAATAAAAGTCTCCCTCCTACATGGAAGATGATTGCAGTTTGAATTTCTTTTTTATGAAAGTGTCCAAATATGCATAAGAGAAGAGAGTAGTCATATAATAAGTTCCCATATATATTGGGTTGTTGGAAGGGTCATGACACTTTTTTTTTTTTTTTTAGATATTTTTGCTCTTGGGCATAATGCACTTGCCAGAGAAACAGAAGGCAAGAAATCACCTCCCAGGAGGGATGCTCACGCCACAATCCCTTCTTATCCTTTCTCCTCACCGGATTTTGGGCATGCATGCACAAGTGCCCGGCATGAGTTTCAAGCTGCTGGGTCTGGGACTTGAACTGTGGTCAACCATGCAGAAGTCCAACACCTTAACCACTATACTACCTACTGGCTCTCATGATACATTTTTGCATAGAAAAATATGTCATGACTTCCGATGACCCAATACATCACCTACATTCACAAATTATTGATATTTTGTCCTATTTGCTCATCTGCTTTTGAAAGTCTTATTGAATTAAAAATATATGTATTATTATTTTTTAATTTGAAAATCTTATTGAATTAAAAATATATGTATTATTATTTTTTAATTTGACTGGAGAGAGAGAGACAGAGAGACAGAGAGAGAGGGAAGCGAGAAGGCAAGCTGCCAGGTCTGGTACCATGCTACCAGCCAACCCCAAGAAACTTACTGAATTGTTTTGAAATGCTTGTCAGATATCTTGTCATTTCACTCATGCATATTTCAGTGTCCCTTCTAAAAGTACAGTGGTGTATGACAGCCAGCGCTAAGGCCATGCATGTGCACATTTCTTCTGTGTTCAGTGACATTATGTTGACAGTTTGAAGTCAGCCATGGCGGTAATACTTACACCATGGAAATTGGCAGACACTACAAACCAGAAATCCCCTTGACCTCCCTCCCTCAGAGAGCCAGTTGTTAAACATTTATTAGTACACCACTATCTAAAACACGTGGGCAATTACTTATATGACTACCATGTTAGAATCTCACATAATGAGATTCACACTAATACCCTAATCAACTGTTCCCAGGAGTCTAAAAATTGTTTACAGATGGTTTGCCCAATGAGGACTAAGCAAGGTTTACTTGTGGAATCTGGTTGTTATGTCTCTTAATTTTTCTTAATCTAGAGCAGTGTCTCTTTATCCCCAACTTGTGGCTATTTTTGATGCCCTTGATCAACCAATCCTTGGGATTGGTTGATCCGAGTCTCCCCCATCCTGCCAGTTAACACGTTCCTCTGTCCCTGAATTTCCTGTATATGCTCTGAAGTCGAAATAGATTCAGCTCAACTCTTCCTTCCTTCCTGCTTTCTTTCTTTCTTTTCCTTCCTTCTCTTCTCTTTTCTTCCTTCTGCCAGAAGATGAATAAACTCACAAGGGAGACACAGAGAGAGAGAGAAAGAGAGAGAGAGGAGGGGAAGAAAGCACCCACCTTGGGGAATGGTCATACCACAAGCCCTCTTCCATTTCCCACCTTGTTGGGATTTGGGGCATGCACACACATGCACTCAGCATGTTTCGGAAGCCAGACATAACCACCAGACCTAGGCTGGCCCCAGCTCAACTTTTCTGAGGGAAGCATAGAAGACACCATGTATGGTACTGGGTTATACGATTCATTTTTCAATGTCCGTGGATAATTTTGTGATGAATGAGATGCAAAGTCTTTGAAAAATTAAAATTTAAAAATTTATAGTGGCTTTTCGTTATTCTACCATCAACCTATACTAAAAGCTCACTCAGTATGGACTCTTCATTCATCATGGAGAGGTCTTCAAACTCAGAAAGTGGGGCCCTTCTGATCGGGTCTCACTAGTCAGCGCAGGCCTTCCCACATTCCGGTCTGGTCTTGGGGATGAAGAAGCTACAGCTGCCTTTGGGAATTCACGTGAGCATTTTGTCATTTGGATGGCCAGGTATTCCTACCTAATGTCTAACTTCTGTCTTCTCCTCTTTGGGCAAAGCCCATCTTTCTGCCTGAAACCCTGGCATTCTCAACCTCCTCTCTCTTTCGAGTCTTCTAGTATTGCAAAGAGAATCAACACCAAATATCCCATAATTCCAAGATTCTTTCTAAAAAATAATTATTCCAGGGTGTATGTGCTCTCCAGAAAAATACTTAGAAAGAGATGAGAAATCATCCTCCAACAGGGTGTGGCCAGACCACAGTCCCTTCTCGTCCATTCCTCTGCCCTGTAGGATTTTGGACACACATATAAACCTGGAGTGGTTTTCAACTTCTGGGACCAACATCTGTACTGTGGTTGGCCATGTGGGATCCAGCTCCCTTAACCAGGCTGCAAGGCCGGCTTGCATGATCCCAGGATTCTAAATCCTTTACTTGAAGAGGTAATCATCTCCCCTGGAGTGGTTATAACCTCATGTTCCCAGCCCTTGCCCCGAGAGGTTGTGCTTACCTTCTCCACCCACTCTTCTGTAAGAGTTCTCGTAGATCCAGGCAACAGGGCGTTCACCTTTGCCTGGGGTCCTGGCTGGCAGGCCTGGGGTCCTGTCTACCCACTCAGCCTCAGTCGTGGTTCTGACTCCAGTTCTTGCCTGGCCTTCCCAGAGGACTGGATCCTGGAAGCTGATTCCTTCCAGCCTTCATCCTCTTGCCATGTCTCTGCGTCAGCCGGGAGCCCACTCTTCCCATCCAGAAACAGAGAGCTGTGGTGGACACACGTCTGACCACTGAGCGTTTCACCTGGCTCTTGGAAATGGCTTGAGCTAGAGAGATGCTGGCTCCTGCGGGAAGCAAAGCCTCCCAAAGGAGAGGGCCCTGGAGACCCGGTTAGTGCTGTGCTTTGAGCCAACAGTTTGACTGTGTTGAAGCTGCTGTTGGGGGACTGGGAAACAAACCATTTGGGGTGGGAAGACCCTCCAGACCCCTCCCCGACATGGCAGTAATCTAAAACAGCTCACCGCCTTGAAGGGGACTTGATGGGCAGAGTGGACTTGACTTTTCTCGAAGGTGATTCATATCACCTTCAAGGGAGGGAATGAGAAGCCAGAGGCATTGGCCCTGTGTCACGTGACTGTCCAGGAGGCAGTCAGGCTGGAAGGCCTCAGACACCCACAGTGCTGGGGTCTCAGAAGAAGGTCCGGCTTGTAAAGGGACGTTCAAGGTAAGTTAGAAGAAGCATTCTGGGGACCAGCAGATAGCATAATTGTCACGTTGCTGGACTCCCACGTGGTCAATTGTGGTTTGAGTCCTGGACCTGGCAGCTTGAAACTTATACTGGGCACGTGTGCATGCATGACCAAAATCCTTAGAAGATACTGGAGGAGAAGGGATCGCAGTGTGGCCATCCCCCTTGGGGGGTGATTTCTCGCTTTTGGTCTCTCTGTCTCTCTGGTGAGTGCATGCGCCCCATAGTAAAAACCTCTCTTTAAAAAAAAAATTAGAAGAGGTGTTCTGTCAAGCTCATGGTAACAGGGAATGTAACTGACCGCTAAGGATTCCTGCAGAAGGTGTCAAATGACTCTTGAATATTGATTGTCTTGACTTTTTCTTTTCTTCTTCTTCTTTTTTCTTCTTCTTTTTTTTTTTTTTAAGATAATGGGTTGCTAAAGTGTTTTAATAAAGGAATTAGGGCCAGCCAGTGGTGTGGTAGTTAAGGTGCTGCATCCCACATGGCCAACTATGTGGTTCGAGTCCTGGGCCCATGGCTTTAAAAGCCTGCTGGGTATGTGTGCATGTGTGCTCAAACTCCTGAGAGGAGAATGGAGGAGAAAGGATTGCTCCATGGCTACCCCGCTGAGGGGGCCACTGTCCCACTTTCAGTCTCTCTGGCAAGTGCACATGCCCTCTAGCAAAGTATAAACAGAGAGCAAGGACTTCATTTTCTCACCTGTCCCCAAGCAGACTGAGTGATGGCCGTCTGGATGTGGTACTCATACCTGAGTCCAGCCTCCTGGACAAGGGGCAGTTGTGTGGCAGCCCTTCGTGGTGTCCCCAGCAGCAGCCTGATCTCATGGCGGAGAGGCAGGAGCAGGGGCCCTGGGGCCAGCCGCCTGACGTCTGACCCAGGCCTGTCTCAGTGGCCACATGGCTTTCAGCAAATCGTGTGTCCTGTCCTTCCATCTCTCCATCTGCGTTCCGGCCTTCGCCCATGCTGTTCCCTGTCAGGAGTGCCCCTCGGCTCGCTCTGTTCTGGCCTCTCCCTTGGGTGTCCACTTGTGGGTCACGTCTGAGAAGGCTGCCGTGGGCTCCTGGCTGCATGCCCACCTCAGCTGCGGGCTTTCCTCTGAAGCACTGTCAGCCTAACAAAGACGGCGAGTGAACAGCCACTGGGAAAATCACGTTTAATGTCTCATCTTGGACCATGGTCTGCGAGAGGGCGGGGACCGGGCTTGTCTGGCCACTGTGCATCCCTGGTGCCATGGTTGCCTGGCACAGGTGGGAGCCCAGTAACCAAGTGCCGAGTGAGTGCATGACGTTAATTCTCCAAGCTGTGGCACCTTCATCCAGACAGCGGGTGTAGGTGTCTCTCCTCTCAGTGGGACAGACACACCTGACAAATGCTAGTTTTTTCCTACCTTCGTTCCTTGCGAAACACTCAGAAGAAAAAAATGGTCTTTTGAATTGTTAACCTGAAATTGCGAGCCCCTGATGCAAGGGATCAAACCCCAAGTTGGAATTAGACTGATTGAGGCGCCCCTCGCTCCTGCAGTGGGGGGTGGGCTACATGGCCCTTCAGCCCTCGAAGGAGTCCTCTCTTTGGGGGATGAGCGTGCTGGTTTGTCTGTGCGTTCAGGGCCCAGGGCTGGGCTGAGGAACCCATGTAGAACGGTGGGAGCTCGCCGCGCCCCTGAGCGTGACTTCCAAGTTTCTCCCTGGCCCAGCACATCTGCTCCTTTATACTGGTCAGGGCCACTTCCTGGAGGAGGTGACCTCTAATGGCCTGAAGGATTAGTTATTTTGGCAAGTGGGGAGAGGGCAAGTGTTGTAGGCTAGGGGAACAGCATGTGCAATGATCAGGAGTAAGGCGGCAGGGTGTGTCCGAGGGACGGAGGGCGTTCAGAGGGGAGGCCGGGCGGGTGAGGAGGGCTCGAGCCACTTGACGAAGCTTGTAGAAGTCAGCAGGGCTGTGGCTCAAGCAGAGAGCAGCAGCCAACGCCTGAGGGAAGCCCCGAGGAGCTGTGGCTTGATCCGTGTGCCTGTGTATGTGCGTGGGGCAGGGCCAGCGCCTTCAGCCTGCAGGCAGCAGCCGTGCACACAGATGCCCAGCCGGGTCCCCACAGATGCAGACACCCCGGCACTGGAGTGTCGGAAACCCGCCAGGGAAGGAGCAGCTGCTTCTAAATGAAGGCGGAAGGCGGCCGGGTGGCCGGCGGGCTGGTTTGCTGGCTCTGCCCTGTGGGCTGGTGTGGGGGCAGGGACGGTGGGGGGCTCTCGGGCAGGGCCTCTGGGCCCGAAGGAGCTCGGCTGGTTTGGACAAGTTTATTTTGGAAGCTGGGATGATTTAAAATTAAGTGGGGAGGAAAAAATAGATGAGGCGGCCGCGAGGGTCTGTCTGTGGCCGGTGGGGCTGTAAGCGCCCAGCGAGGAGAGCGGGCTGGGTAAACAGATGGGGACGGCCGCCTCTCTGCACGTCCGCTAAAAATACCCCGCAGCGCCGCCCCTTCGGGCTTTCCTGGCACCGTGGGTGTGGAGATCAAGGTGCATGGGCAGGGCACTTCCGGAGTGGCAGAGGGTGGCCGGGGCACTGCTCAGGCCCCAGAACCCTGGGGGTGCGGTGGGCACAGACAGGGAGGGAAGCTGAAGCCCTGGGCGGGGCAGGAGGCGCGCCCTCGGCTGACCGGCGGTGGCTCCCAGGCAAGGCCAGCTGGGCCCGTTTGCTCACTTGTGGGGGTGGGAGGGTAAAACGAGGCAAAGAAGGCGTCGGCCAGAGGCGAGGCAGGCACCCATGGACGCTTTGGAGATGCTCTCTGTGACTGGACCTAGGCTGTGTGACCTGGGTGGCTTTTCTCATCTGTCCCAGTCTCAGTTTCGTCGTCTAAGACGGGGAGAAAGCTGTCTGCGAGGCTGCGGCGGCCCGGGCGTGGCAGTGGGCCGCAGTGCGAGCGGTATTTCAGGGCAAGCTGTGGGCAGGCCCACGCCCTCCCCCAGCCCTCTGCGGCCCCACGGGGTCGCCCTCGTCACCGTGATGACGGGGACAGCCGCCGTACCTGCTGCTGGCCTTTGACGACTGGGGGCTTTGCAGACCATGTCGTCTAAGTTCTTTGTCATCTCAGTTCATTGCCCGGCCCTCCCACGTCACAGATGACAGCTGAGGTCAGGGAGCAGGGACTGCGGAAGGGACAGAGCTGCTGGGATCCACAGGCTCCTTCACTCAGCCAGGGAGTCCCATGGAAGGTCAGCCCTGCAGATTGGTGGGGATCAAGGCAGACCCGGTGTGCATCCCCAGAGCGCTCAGCCGGTGGGGAGGACGGGCCCACGTTAGTGAGCAGAGAGCACACTGCCAAGTGTCCAGCGTCCAGCGTCCTGCATGGCTGGACACCTCTGTCCTCCTGCGCCTGCGACTCATGTGTCCGTGCACCTCCTGGGACAGAGGGACCTTGTCCAGTCACCCACAGCACTGGCCCTGGGCCGGGCTGGTACCTGCTGAAATGAACTAAGGAGAAGTCAAGTCCGTTCTCGCCAGCCCTGAGCACTGCTCCCAGAGGGCCATGCGGGCCTCTGGGCTGCGGGCTGCTCAGGAAGGAGACGGAGGTGGCTTTCTCTGCAGCTGGAGGGCCCGCCAGGTTGGAAGGAACATTTGTGCTCCTTCCCAAGAGCCGTCAGTGGGTTAGGAGGGCAGGTGTCGTTGTCCCCATGGTATGGATCAGGAAACTGAGGCCCAGTGAGGTGAGGTGCCCAAGGACGTGACGCAAAGGCAGGACAGTCCTTCCCCTTCCCAGCAGGTCTTCCCCTGCCGATGTGCCGCAGGAGAGCTTCGGGGAGCCCCGGCTGCTCTCGAGGACCACAGTTGCAGGTCAAGTTCAGCAGTGGGCCCCGGCCAGGCGGAGGGCAGGCATTCCTTTCCCTGTGGCCCAGCATGGAGCGCCGGCCTGCAGCTGGACCGTGGATACCGCTATCTCTCGGAGCCTGTCTCTCTGTAAATAGAGCTCGTCTTGATCGTCTCCGGGGGAACATTTCACTTGGATGCCCTGTATTTCCCCTCCAGGGTGTCTCGGGGCCTGTCCTTGGGTCCAGGAGGGTGTGGTCAGAAAGGAGGATCTGTCTGAGGCTGGGCCAGGACAAGTCCCCACTGGGAGACATAGCTCCTGACTGGCCTGACGTCTCCACCCACAGCAAGCAGGCAGAGCTGGGCAGCTGAGGTGCTCCTCGGGCCACTGGTGTCCCTGGGATGAGGGAACGGGGCCAGGACCACCCGCTGTTTCCCCTCCCTGCCCAGCCCCTCTCCCACGACTCAGGGACAGTGCCCTTAGGCAGCCAGACGGGGACGGAGCGCGGGCTGCTCACCGAGGCCCGGCTCTCTCCTCCCAGCACCCTGGGAGGGCTGCTCTTCCCACTCCCTTGGTGTCAGGGGTGGCCGGCGAGATGTGCCAGCACCTGCGACTAGGGTCCTGGGTGAGGATAGGGCAGGGCAGGGCCCCGGTCCCACTGTGAGCGAGCACTGGGTCTTCACCTTTCCAACCCCGATGGCTGGGGTCATCAAGGCGACAACCCAGTGTGTCCTGACGTCCTGACCGTCCTGCCTGCCCGCTGTGGAGGCGCAGACCAGGCAAGAGAGAAGAGCCTGGGATTAACGAGCTAGTCCTAATTAGCCTTCCTTCCCCTCCTCCTCCCGCTTCTTCCCTCCCGCTCACCCTTCTTTCTGCCCTTCCTTCCCCCACACACGTATTTGTCTGCCCACCTGTCTGTCCGTCCACCCCTCCACCATCTGTCTGTCCATTGGGATTTAAACCCAGGCCTGTCTGTCACGAGAACGGACGCCATCCCTTGTGCTGGGTGCCTCTTTGGAGAAGAGGCTCTTCTCTCCCCTGCCGGAATCCTCTTTGTCCATGATGCCTACTCAACCCTCTTGCCTCCAGGAAGCCCTTCCTGACTGCTCCTAGACTCAGAGTGTGTAGGGCTGGAGAGACCCATGGGCCCTGAGCAGTAGCAGCCAAGTCGCAGTCTGGAAGCACAGCCACACCATCCAGGGAGAGCCCGGCGTTGTGGCCAGCAGCAGTGCGGGGACCCTGGTCCCAGTCCATGGTCTGGGGCCCTCTTCCTTGGCAGGTCTCCTGTGCCTATTTGGGGTTGGTGAACGTGACCCCCAGCCGCGTGCCCAGTAGGACAATCATGCTCTCGGTCCCTGCAGAGTTCAGAAGAGCTTTGGGCTCCATCCTGGCTTTGAAAGTAAGGCAGTGGAACCCTCCAGCTTAAGCTGGGTTTTACAGAGTGTCCAAGGCAGGTTGGTTAGGGGTGCCACGCTGTCCTCGGCTGTTTCCTCCAGAGGGCACGACTGAGGCTCAGAGAGGCTGAGGGACTCGCTGCTCGAGGTACAACAGCGAGTACAGAGTGCACATCCCAGCCAGACCCCTGCCCGCCCCGCCCCAGGCTCCTCCCTGCACAGGCAGTGCTCAGGTCTCCATACCGGTTGCTTCCTCCAGCGCCAGCCGAGGGCCAGTACCAGCCTGAGCAGCTCTGGCAAAGCATCTCGCTGCCGCAGGAGGTGAGGCTCACCCTGGGACTCAGCTTTGGCGGTGACCCGGCCTGAACGTGTGCTCAGCTCTGCTGTGGGGTGATTGGGTGCAAGGAAGGAGGAAGGAGGTGGCCATAGGCAGAGGGGCATTGGCCCTGGGGCGTCGAAGGCTGCATCCAGCTGGTCCTCCCCTTCGGGACCCTTTCCTCCCTTGCAGCCTCTCCCCAGGGACAGTGGCACCTTCATGTGATGCGCACGCCTCTGCGTGGTGGCCCAAGGGCCTCTGGGTTTGATTGGAGCCGTACTCCCCACTGCAGGGCTAAGGAGCGGAGGCCCAGGCTCAGAGACAGAGCCAGAGTGCAGATCCCAGCCTCCCTGCTCAGGGCTCCTTCCCTGTGCACCTGCCAGGACGCTCTCACTTCCCAGCAGGACCCCAGGTGGTTCCACGAGGCGGGAGCAGAGGCTCGCCCATCAGGGCTGCCAAGGAACTTCGGGGCATGCAGTCAGCACGCCATGCCGCACGATGCCTCCTCCTCCAGTCCCCAAGTGCGGGCACATGCGTCGCTTCTTCCGGAGTGAGGTGGGCAACACGTAACCCGCCCCCGGGTCCCGTGGTGCGGTCAGGCGTGGTGGCACCGGGGCAGGGTCGGGGGCATTCCGGG
>NW_006159616.1:1785643-1788548 GCF_000334495.1 Tupaia belangeri chinensis | reverse complement strand
ATGACGACCTTCGGGAAAGCTGACCAGAGCTCTGCGCCAAGCCGGCCTCCTCCAAAGACTGCTCTCTGCCTTCCTGTTGCGGTTTTGACTCTGGAGAAATACTCCGGCCTTGAACTCATCGAGGGCCGGCCCCATGTGAAGCTTGAAGTTTGTTCAGCCGTTTTGGGCTCCTGGTGGCCGAGAGCTCGGCCTTAAGCAAAGTCCAAGCTGACCGCAGGTTTCCAGGGCGACTCCGGAGCGGACGGGCCTATTTATATGTGGTAGTGTTATGTCACCACTTCCCTCCACGCTCAGCTTTTCTCCGGGTGGAGGAAGCGTCTCTTTTCCACCATCACCCTCACTTTTCCTGGCCCCTCAGAGCTGGGGGAGCTGACCGAACTCAGGGAGGCTCTGCTGCCTAGTGGTTAGGGTGCTGACGCAGGCAGACCCGGCTTTGAAACCTTTATGTCCCAGCTCAGCTGTCTCCTCCTCCGAGAGGCCTTCCCTGACCGCTCTGGCCAGCGTTTTTGTCCTCATGGAATTCACCGCTCTTGTCATACGGTTCCAGTCATGAGTGGCCGTGGACGTCTACAGCAGACCACGTACATGGTGCTGGTCCCACGAGCCAGGACAGGCTGTGCCCACAGCCAGGGCACGCAGGAGGTGCCGTCAGCTGGTTTGTGGATGCTCTCTCCACGATGCCCCGTGATGGCGACGCTGCTGTAGATGTGCTTCCTGGGCTGTATCCCGTTGTCATGACACGTGACTGCATTTGGCTCACAGCTCCCTGCGGGGATGTCGGGTCCCTGTGTCAGGGCGCATGTCCATGTGCAGATGTGTCCCCAGTGCCTATAACAGCGTCAGGCACACAGAGGGCTCGGTGGAAGGACGCTGCATATGTGCACCCGCGGAGGGCTCCTAGAGCGCTGAAACGCCCTGGGGTGCTCCTTCACCAGGGGGTCTGACTCGGCGGGTCGGGGTGGGCAGGAATCTGCCATGACCCTGGGCCCAGGGCCCGAGTATGGCGGACCTGGTTAAGATGTGGGTGTGACTCCCTAAACACCCCGTCTGGGTGTCCTAGGAAGGGTCCCTGGCAGCAGGAGGTCCTTGGTGGCCTCAGCTGGCTGTCGGAGGGTGGCCCTCTCTCCTCTCTACTCGGGTGAAGCCAGGCTCTCCACAGGCATTTGTATCAGGATCCCGGCTTCTTAAAATTGGGTTTAATGCCTACTCTTGCTGCTGGTAGCGCACAGGACAGGGACCCAGCCAGTCTGTCACCACCCTAGATCTAGGCAGGCGGGGCTCTGGCCTTGACCCTCTGACCTTTGGTCCACACCCATCCCACAAGGTCAGAGGGCAAGGGGATGCACCCCCGACACCTCTTTGTGGGCCACACTGAGGCCACTAGACCAACCTGCTCTGAGGCCTGAGCCCAGTCCAGGACCCGTGAGGACCCCTTCTCCTGAGATCAGACGTCGCTGCCCAGGAGTGCCGTGGAGCCGACACCGGGACCATGGACACAGCTTGGATGTGTGGGCTGGGGTGTCCACGTCCACACTGATCCTGGGCTGGGAAGAGAAGGGGGAGGTGGTAGGTGGGGCCTCTGTGGGCTCCTGGGGCCTGGCTCGCTCTCTCCTCACTTCCCCCTGGGCTCGCTTGCTTTAAGCCTGTACCCTCTTAGGAAGCAAGCAGGGGAAGGACTGGACGGCTGCAGCTGTGTTCTTTCCTCGTCGCGTATCTGTCTGTCCGCGCTGCTGTAAGAACACTGCCGAGGCTGGGGAACGGATGAAGAGCAGAAATGCATTTCTCAGGGTTCTGGAGGACGGAGAGTCCACCAGCACGGCGCTGGTCTCGGTCAAGGGCCTCCTTGTGATCTCACATGGGGAAGGTGAAAGGGCAGAAAGGAGAGGAACCCTGTGTCTTCACGCAGAGGAGCAGAAGGGCGGGGACCTCCTCCGCGAGCCCCTGTATAACATCATTAACCCCTGAGGCGCTGCCCTCATGGTCTCAGCACCTCCCCAAAGGCCTGCCTTCCCAGGACCATTGCTCTGGGGTTTAAGATTACAACACGTGAGCTTAGGGAGGGGACACAGCATTCGAACCATGGCCGCACGTGTGTTCACCATGTATTGCAGGTTTGCTGCTGTCCAGACCTTCCTTAAGTCTCCATGTTTAATCCTCCCAGTGTCCGGAGGTCTGGAGTGTTGTACCCATCGAAGACGATTGCTCCTCCAGCCGAAAGGCCAGAGCTCCCAGCCTGAGTACAGCACGTGGCTGGGTGCAGAGGCTGACGAAGACCTGTTCCTAGCGTGGCGACGAGGCCGGGGTGGGGGTGTGCTCAGACGCTTGTCCTAGAAAGGAAAAGACGGTGGCCACTGCGGTGTCACAGGGTAGAGGGACAACCTGGACGTTCCTCAGGCCCCAGACCACCATCAGACCCACCGGAGCTTCCCAGATAAATCCTAGGCAAGTTCAGAAGGGGGCTGGCCACGCCAATGCGGCATCCACTCGAGCTGTCCATCTCCCTCCCATCTGGTGGCTGTCCCCAGGTGGGGGGACATCGTGGATTGCACGTCCACTGCTGCCAGTGAGCTGGCCGGGGGCCCCAGGGAAAGGAGCAGGGCCTCAGCATCCCCTGGGATGGGGTGAGTCTCCGTCTTCCCATGGGATGGGGGTGAGGCCTCAGTGTCCCCTGGGGATGGGGGTGAGGCCTCAGTGTCCCCTGGGGATGGGGGTGAGGCCTCAATGTCCTCTTGGGATGGGGGTGAGGCCTCAGTGTCCCTTGGGGATGAGGGTGAGGCCTCAGTGTCCCCTGGGGATGGGAGTGAGGCCTGTGTCCCCTTGGGATGGGGGTGAGGCCTGTGTCTCCTTGGGTTGGGGGTGAGCCCTCAGCTCCCCTCGGCATGGGGCGAACCCCCGAGGCAGGCCC
>NW_006159616.1:1774710-1784801 GCF_000334495.1 Tupaia belangeri chinensis | reverse complement strand
TCCTCTTGGGATGGGGGTGAGGCCTCAGTGTCCCTTGGGGATGAGGGTGAGGCCTCAGTGTCCCCTGGGGATGGGGGTGAGGCCTCAATGTCCTCTTGGGATGGGGGTGAGGCCTCAGTGTCCCTTGGGGATGAGGGTGAGGCCTCAGTGTCCCCTGGGGATGGGGGTGAGGCCTCAGTGTCCCCTGGGGATGGGGGTGAGGCCTCAATGTCCTCTTGGGATGGGGGTGAGGCCTCAGTGTCCCTTGGGGATGAGGGTGAGGCCTCAGTGTCCCCTGGGGATGGGAGTGAGGCCTGTGTCCCCTTGGGATGGGGGTGAGGCCTGTGTCTCCTTGGGTTGGGGGTGAGCCCTCAGCTCCCCTCGGCATGGGGCGAACCCCCGAGGCAGGCCTGGGGTCAGTGAGGGTTGCTCACATGCTGGGCACTCATTCGCCTCACCTGACTTGAGTGTCACAGCAGCCCCCCGGCTGGTTACGGCTCTCGTCCCAGGGCTCTGCCTGGGTCTCGCTGGCAGAGTGGACAGAGAACAGAGAGGAGTCCTAACTCCAGCCCCCTTGGCTCCTGGACTGACCAGAGGGGAATGGGTGGCGTTTGGGGCTGTGGGGGCTGGGCAGATGGGGGCAGTAGGGGAGGGGCACGAGGAGGGGAGGAGATCCAGCCTGGCGAGGCCAACCCCGGCAGGAAACACCTTTGCTTGTTCGGTCGGGCTGTGGCCAGAGGGCAGCTGTGTGGGGTGGCTGCTGCCACCAGCCGGAGATGGTTTCTAAGGGCAGAAGGTAAACAGGCACCTTGGCTACTTGGGTGTGCCACTGGAGGGGGACGGATCAGCTCTGGAATATTCTGGGAAGGGAAGGAGGGAAGCTGGAGGCCTCGGGTTCTAAGTGAGGTGGAGGACATGACCTGAAGGGCCCTAGAGAGCCTGTCACAGAAGCTGCCCAGCCGGAAGGGCTGGGAGGGCAGGATGGACTCCTCCCTGGGAGGAGGGTTCCAGCCAGGGGACATCAGGGAGGCGTCTGCTCTGGTTAAGCTGGCGGCACGTGTGAGGAGGAAGGCGGCGTGAGTGTCCTGACACGCACGTCTCCGATCACACACTTTCCACGTCCTTCATCCAGCAAACCGTGCACAAGCCAGGCTCAGAGCCGGCCCGGGGGCGGAGCGGTGAAGGCGGAGGGGCCCCTGTCTTCAGAGCGCGCATGGTCTAGAAAGGTTGATGGCTCTCCTCGCTGCTTTGGTTTGCAAGGTGGAAGCAGCTTAAGTGAAACAAAACAAGACGAGACGTACTACAGTGTGGAGGGGGCCGCTTCATCGGGGAAGATTTCAGGCATGGCTGGCTCCAGGACAAATGGGCGCTTCCGGGCTCAGCTGCCCTCTCTGTCCCACCCTGCTTTCCCTGTCTGAGGCTTCGTTCCCATCTGGGCCTTCTCTGCCAGTCAGGGAAGGTGGCTGCCGTAGCCCATCTTGCTATCAATTCCCACTTATTCCAGCTTTTTATTTACTCATTTTTTTCATCTTAATCCAGACCCTCCTCTGGGACCACCGGGTTGGCGAGAAATCGTTCTCCTGAGGAAGGGAAAAATAACGTGTCCACAGTTGGAAAGACAGACAGGCAAGGACCGGTTTAACCAGTACTTACTTACTGGTGCTACAAGGTGACAGGCTGAGAGCAGTAAGCGGGGGCTCAGACCTGCTGTGAGAAATCAAGGAAGGCTTCCTTGAGGAAGTAGCCTTTCAACAGAGATTTGAAGCATACACAGGAGTTAACTGGCCTAAGCTGAGACAGAATATTATTTTTTCTTTTTTTTTGGAGAGGTTTTCGCTATAGGGCGCATGTGCTAGCCAGACAGAGAGAGACAGAGAGACAGAAAGTGAGAAATCACCCCCCCAGGAGGGATGGCCACGCCACAATCCCTTTTCCTCCATTCTCCTCTCAGGATCTTGGGCATGCACGCACACGCGCCCAGCGTGAGTTTAAGCCACAGGGTCCGGGACTCGAACCATGATTGACCATGTGGGAGTCCAGTGACATAGCCATTACGCTAACTGCTGGTCCCGAGACAGAGTATTTCAGGCAGAGGGAACTGAGTAGCACTGAGTTGGGTGCAGAGAACCTTAGGGAGGGGGGATGAGATGAAAGGGCAGGTGGCCAGCAGGGGCAGCCCCTGTGGGGATGACAGTGACAATTTCGGAGTTTCCTTGCACACATTTGGGGGCCATTGGAGAGCTTCACCTGGGGAGGGGAATGGCAGCGTGAACACATGCTCCTACCGCTGCCTCTGGCTGCTCTGCGCTGAGGGTCAGCAGTGCCCAGAGGCCAGCCGGCGGCTCCACTGTAGACAGGCAGGAGACTGTGGATAAAGGGAGTGATGTGGGACAGAGACAGGTGAATTCCAAACGTGCTTTGGAGGTGAAGAGAATAGGCCTTGGTTCCCGGTAGGCTGAGGGCTGGGCTGGGAAGCCCGTAAGGACAGCCTGTGAATTTCGGTCTGCCCGGCAATCCTGTGGCGGTGGGCAGGCCTGGAGACTGAGGGCCGCAGGCGGAGAGGACTTGCCCGAGGTCACACAGCATGTGTACGGCCGAGGCTGCACTCCAGCTCGGGTCTGCCTGTCTTCACACACGTCTCTTCCACGGCTCTCCCTTTGCCCTTATCTCCTCCATCGAGGCTTTGAGAAGTGAGGGGCAGGTTTAGAGGGTCGGGGAACCCAGTAGCTCCCTGCTGAAGGTGCTCTTGAGGGTTCTGGGGAGTCCACGGCTGGGAGCCCAGATCAGAGGCTGGTTGGAGGGAAGTCTGTGGGAGGATGACTCAGCAACATCTCCCCAACCCCGGGGCAGGGCGTGCAGAGCTGGGGGCGTGTGTGTGCGCGTAGCCCTGGGAAAGTTCGGTGTCTCCAGACAAGCAGGGGTTCTGAAGTCAAGCCTGCAGGTTGAATCCTGGCCCCTGACTTCCGAGCTCTGTTCTCTTCAAGGCTGATTCCCTGGTTGTAAAATGGTGCCTGCAATACCCCCTCACAGGGTGATGGCGAGGCTCAAGTGGAGCCGTGGTCCTGAGTGGGGCCTGCAGGCCGTAGCTGCGAGCATTCTCTGCGCTCACCTTGAGTGACTCGGATAGCGTGAGCGGGATCCCCAGGGCAGACTGTGGGACGGGAATTTCTGGAGGTGGGATATTGCCAAGGCAAATCCCCAGAGCCTTGTGCAGGTTTGCTCTCCAGCTCAGCTCTCCAGAAAGCCTTCTCTGCCCACACCAGTCCACGGGCCTCCCCTGCCGTAGGCCCCAAACTCTCCCGGGCCGGTACCTGACATGGCTGTCTTCTTCCGGAGCAACCTTTCTGAATGACCCCTCTGCTCCCAGAGTGTGAGACCAGGTAGAGCTGCCCAAGCAGCTGAGTGACCTGGAGATACTCAGCCTTGCTGTCCCTCTGTGGACCCAGGGGTCTCCCCAGAGCCTGCAGCGAGGGTGCCGAGACCACGTGTGTGACCTGCCCATCACAGCTCTAAATGGGGCTTCCTGGGCTGGCACTGCGGGTCATGGTTGCACTTCTGGCCCAGGAGCGCATGGAGGCAGGGATTACACCCCAGCGATTTCCGCCTCCTGGAGCCCTCCACGTGCCCGAGTGTGGCGGCTTGGGGAGTAGATGTGCTCCTTCTCCTGGGTTACCAGCCGCGGTCTCACCTGACTGAGGCAGGACGTAGCAGAGGTTGGGAGACAGGACTCTGGGGTCCCCAGACCTGGCTTCTCATCCTGCCTCTGACCCACTCGGTCTACGATGCTGCAAGTCACTTCACTTAACCTGCGTCCTTATCTGCAAGCTCAGATGACCAGGCCACCTCCCAGGACTCTGTGGCGACTCCTTAGCTCGCGTACCTCACACGTGGGAGTGCGTCATGCAGCGCGTATGGGAGCAGCGTTGTGATGGTCGTGGCGCGCTCATGCCCAGCACGGCAGACCTGTGTGAGCTCTGCCTGACCTCTCCTGACAACCTTGACTATGGTTTGGGGAGCCTTGTAGTTCCAGGGACTGTTTCCTTTTTATTTTGGAGAGGTTTTTGCTATAGGGCGCGTGCGCTCTCCAGAAAGAGAGACAGAGAGACAGAAAGCAAGAAATCACCCCCCCCAGAGGGGATAGCCTCGCCTCAATCCTTTCTCCTCCATTCTCCCCTTGGGATCTTGGGCACGCACGCACACGCGCCTGGTGTGAGTTTAAGCCACTGGGTCCGGGACTCGAACTGCAGCCGACTACATGGGAGTCCATAGCCATTACGCTAACTGCTGGTCCCAAGGACTGTTTCCATTTTTGCTACCAGTGAGGGGCAGGACTAAGTCAGTAAGTGCATTCTGACTCCCTGGCTCATTCAGCGACTGGGTTAGCGTTGGGCACGTGACCCAGCACGGACCTTGGGGCTTTGGCTGGGAACTCCAGGACAAGGATGCTTCTTTATACCCCAGCGAGCCTGGGGTGGTCTTTGTCTTGGGAACTGCCAGCAGGTGTCTTAGGATGGGCAGGGGAGCCAGTATTGAAAAAGGCAAGCCAAGTGACAAAAAGAAACTGGGTCCTTGCTGGCACTGTTAAGCTGCTGGATCAAGCTTTTCCTGAAGGACTTTTCAATAATGTGAGCCAATAAATTGCCTTTAGTGCTTAAGGCTGTTAGAGTTGAGTTCGCTGTTCCTCGTAACCAGAGTCATCCTCAGGGACCCAGCCCATACATTCCTCCACCTTGTGTAGCTGTCACTTCCTTTCCATGGGTGGGGTGACATCGGCTCAGGCCACATTTCCTCCATGAGCACACAGGCTCTGTGAGAACCAGCTGACGCTGCTGCCTGTTGGAAACCAGACCACCCAGGAGCCGAAAGATTATGGAAACATAAAGAAAACCAGAGCAGGGAAAAACCAAGCGAATGCTTCCAGAATAACCAAAGTGAAAAAAGAAGAAGAAGAAGAATTGGTGGCAACTCTAATAGCAAAATAATTGACCACCACCCTCAAAATGGGTAGGGTTCTGATTGGGGAGGGTGTGCTCTGGTCTCAACCACCTGAAGGGTGGGTCGTCCTGCAGGGAATGGCCCTTGCTTCTGGCTCCCAGCATGCACTGCCCTGCAGGCCAGCACGCTGGCTTCCTTTCCTGGGATTATCTTAGGGCCCACCTGCCGTTAGCTGAAGGTGGGCTAAGGAGAGACGCCTTCAGTGAATCAAGTCTTAAGCTATGGGAACAGATCCCTCCATCCCCGAGCCAGGATGCTCCCCATGTTGTTCTTGCTGAGAACCCAGGTACCTTCTGCGTCCTCATCTTCTGCTGCCCCCACTCCTGCCCTGGGCACCCTGAGCTCCCGGAACCTTCCCATCGACTTCCTGTTGATACAGTTAGTGAAGGTCATGTCTGGTGCTCGCAGGCAGGGCCCTCGGTGATACACCTGCTGAAAGGACTGCGGCAGGCGGGCCAGGAGTCTGCTCATCAAGGAACTTGTCAAACACAGGCTGGGGGAGAACAGTAGTTAGCGTAATGGCTATGTCGGTGGACTCCCATGTAGTCGACTGTAGTTTGTGTCCCAGACCTGGTGGCTTAAACTCACGCCTGGCACGTGTGCGTGCGTGCCCAAGATCCCGAGAGGAGAATGGAGGAGAAGGGATTGTGGCATGGCCATTCCCCCTGGGGGTGATTTCTTGCTTTCTGTCTCTCTGTCTCTCTCTGTCTGGCAAGCGCACGCGCCCTATAGCAAAAACCTCTCCAAAAAAAACCACAAAAAAACAAACAAAAAAACAGGCTGGGGGATTCCCCACAAAGCTCGTGCTATGCATTCTTTCTGGTTTTAGTTATTTCTCTATAGGGCATGCATGCTGGGCAGAAATATATAGAGAAAGAGAAAGGGAATGTGAAAAGTCACCCCATCAGAGGGGACAGCCACGCTGCAATCCCTTCTCCTCCGTTCCCCTCTTGGGATTTCGGGCACACACGCACACGTGCCACATGATTTTCAAGCTGCCAGGTCAGAGACTTGAACCATGGGATCAGTCATGTGAGATCCAGCTGCCTTAACCTCCATGCCGCCTGATTGGCCCTCACGATGTCTTCCTGGAAAGGCCAGCTAGAGTAATTATTAAAGGCTCCCCAGTTAGGGCCAGCAGGTGGCGTGGTGGGTAAGCCCTGGCTCCCCTGTGGCTGACCACGGCTCAAGTGCTGAACCTGAGAATCATGCCAGGCACATGCATGTGCATGCCCCAAATCCCAAGAGGAGAAGGGATTGCAGGGTGGCTATCCCCTTCGGGGTGGGGATGGGTCCTCACTTTCCCTCTCTCTGTCTCGCTCTGTAGCTCTCTGGCGAGCACACTCACCCAGTGACAGAAACTTAAAAAAAAAACCATAAATAAATGGGTCCCCAATTCATATTCACTGGGCTTCTGGCATTGTATACAATATGCAGTAAATGTAGAACACATACATAGACGAGGAAATGGTGAATAAGATACAAATCAATTGCAAGGAATTCCTGCCCACAGAAGATTTAAGAACATTTTCATCGGCGAATTCCCCACCTGACCTGTTCTGCATGTACCACTGCGTGTTCACACGGAGCAGCTCTCCTCCCCTTGAAGACGGAACTGCAGCTAGGGCTGTGATGAGCAGGGCATGCCCTTCAGGACCGCAATGGTCATCTGTCCTTGCGTCCTCTGGGATGGGCACAGACAGACGCTGGGACACCAGCAGCTCCCCTGCCTGCTTCTGGGAAGGAGCTGGGCGCCACGCCTGCAGGGCTGAGCCGCTAAGCGGTGCGGGGTCTGCGTGCCGACGGCGAGGGGCCGCGTGCGGACGCCCGTCTGTGCATGGAGCCTGCACAGGGAAGAGAGGAGCCAGGCCCCCAGACCAGGGTGGGCCTCTGGGCAGGCCCTCAGGCTCAGCCCATCCTGGGAGCCAAAAACTCCCCTGTTCGCTCAGGCCACTCAGGGGCCCCAGCAGGCACGTGGGAGAGGCGATGCGAGGTCTCTGACTCAGTCAGAAAAGCCACTGGTCGTCAGCCCCAGAGGGTGCTGCCTTGTGGAAAAGGCACCCAGAGCCCAGCAGGGGCAGAAGTGGCCGGCGCGGCAGTGACTCCCGAGAGGAAGCCCTCCTCTCCTCACTCCTGCTCAAGGAGTCCAGGTCTGCAGCTCACGACCCGAGACAGCTGACTGCACAAGGCGGGCAGCAGTCCGGGCCAGCGGCCGTCACTGTGACTCACGGAAGGAGCGAGTGAGGCCTGAGCAGACCCCATGCCTGAGCTCAGAGGCGGGACGGGCCGACCCAGCTGCTGTGAGGCCTGGACTGGATGGAGGTCTGGAGAGAGGCAGTGGGGCCCTGAGGGCCCATGGAAAGGGGAGCCAGCAGGGGGAGGCTGTGGCAACATGGCTGCAAGACCCAGCAGGGACTGGAGTGGGGCACGCGGAGGACAGCGGGCATGCATGGGGGCCAGCTGATCGAGAGAGCACCCGAGGCCGACTCCAGTGCTGCCGTTGACCACTGCCCCCAGCCACCCCACGGCCCTGCTGACCCGGCACACCCTGCTCCTCGCCATCCGAAGTCCTGGTGCTCAGAAGACATGTCCAGGTCCTAGCGACGGCACCCCGGGACCTGATGGGGGCTGATGGGCTGAGCAGCACCGTAGCACCGGGCTGGCCGGGGCCTGACCCCACCGCACCCACACAGCTCCGGGTCCACCGTCGGTCCACTGAGATTTGAACCGCCGCGTTCTCAGGTGATTTCTCCCTGCTGCTGCCTGCAAGGGCTCAGAGTGCTGGGGGCCGTGTGGAAGTTTGGCTGACGCCTCTGAACTACTGCCCTTGGCTGGGTCCTAAGCTAAGTCTCGGGGCTCCAGAGATGACCCCGCTCTTGAGGACCCCCGATGGAGGGAGGAGGCTCCTGAGGAGTGAACGCGGTCTCTCGGTATGAGGAGAAGGGGCACTAGGTGAGACACAGAGCAGGGACCATGCAGGGCTGGCTCCTGTGATTGTGAGGTCCCTGACCACCAGGCTGCCTTGCAGGGGAGGAAACAGGCTGGGGGTGGCCGAGGGACCTGCTCAGATCACGTCGCTAGAAAGTGCCAGACTGAGGGGCACATCCCGGCATTCGGCTCCAGAGGCCTTGCTTGGACGGCAGAGCCCATCTGTGGCCGGGGTCTGGCCCGAGGCCCAGCAGTTTGTGGCCCTGGCAGGTGTGGAAGAGAAAAAGAGGGCCCGGGCAGAGCGCCCCAAGGAGGAGGAAGTGTGGTGAGCGGCCGGCAGGCTGCTGCCAGCGGGAGCCCGGCGCCCTGGCCATCCGTGGTGGCTCCAGCAGCTCGACGACGTCCTCGGTGGGGCCGCCCGGTCAGTGGAGCTCCTACGAGTCCTGGCAGGTCCCCACTCGGGGCTTCAGTGGTGTCCTGCGGGCCCTGGCGACACTGGGTCTGCTGACCAAGATGCCGCAGATAAACGGGGCTTGCGTGCTGGGACCGGCGCAGCGGGGCGGGCGCAGCGGGGCAGGCTGCAGGCTTTGTTTTTGCAGTGACTCAGGACAGGTCATCCCCTGGGGTGGTTCCAAGGTGGAGTTTCCTTGGAGGCTGGTCTGGACCCCTGGGGGCCGGCTCCACAGTCACCTCATCAGGGAATGTTATCTCTCCACTCTTGGGGGGCGGGTGGAGCTGGGGGCACTCTGCGAAAGGTAGGGAGAGGACCCAGTCGGCCGGGTGCACTGAGGAAAGCGGCCATTTGCTGTGGGGCTCCTGGGGGCGCTTCACGCTCACTCCCTTTGGCACCTATTTCTACATTTCCATGATTCCCATTCCGACGGGTCCACGTTGTTGTCTCCATTTTACAGATAAGGGCGTTGAGGCTCAGAGAGGCGAAGTAAACCTTGGCCCAAGTTTCGTGGCTTGTACACGGAGCTGGGTTTACGTCCAGGCTGCGGCCTGGCCCTTTACCTTCACTGGATATGCCCAAGGCCCCTCTCGCCAACCCCACCAAACCCTGCCCACCCATTCCCAAGGCTGTCCTGCCTGTCAGGAAGGGCTCTCTGTGCCCTGGTCACAGGCACCTTGGACAGAGCTGACCAAGAGGTGGGACCCTGCAGGGGCATGTGGGCCTTCGAGCAGGTCAGGTGCAGAGACATCTGTGGCTGGAGACTTTTTTCCTTAGGTTGGTATAGGGCACATGTGCTCACTGGAGAGAGAGTCAGAGAGACAGAGAGAGAAAGTAAAATCACCCTCCAGAGGGGATGGCCATGCTGCAATACCTTCTCCTCCATTCCCCTCTTGGGACTTTTGGGCACGCACACAGGTGTCCAGCGATTTTCAAGCTGCCAGGCCTGGGATTCGAACTGTGTAGTCAGCTATGTGGGATCCAGCTGCCTTAACCTCCACTCCCACAGCTGGAGATGTTTAACATACTGATCAAGTTGTATAATGTATCGATGGCTACTAGGTCAAGGATCATTTTAGTTGCACTGAAAATAAGAACAAAGTTATCTGCTTTTATCTAGCTAGAAGGCAGTGATTACTTTCTAGTTCGTTTTTGGCTCTATCAAGGTAGCTTAAAAATTGGGGCCAGCAGGTGGCATGGAGGTTGGGGCAGCTGGATCCCACATGGCTGTTCCTGTCCTGGATCTGACAGCTTGAAAAACATGCAGGCATGTGTGCGTGCATGCCCAAAATCCCAAGAGGAGAATAGGGGAGAAGGGATTGAGGTGCGGTCATCCCCCCGGGGGGGTGATTTTTCACTTTCCTTCTCTCTCTTCTTTCTGTCTCTGGCGAGTGCACTCACCCTGTAGCCTACTTGGGGAAAAAAATCCACATTGCTGTTTTTCCCTCCACTAAGAGCTCCCTTCCATCCCCTCTGCTCAGACCCATGTCTGTTGCCCAGTCCTCATGCCTGTCTGGGACTGCTAGGAGTGACTACGGCTGGGCCCTGTGACACTCTACCAAATGGAGGGTCTGAGCTTGGGTGCCAGGCAGTTTTCTGGATGAGGACCCTGGGTCCAGGCAGGAGGGTCCCAGTTTGGGGCTTGGGCTGGGTAGCAGGTGGCTGGATCCTGGGCCCCTGTGGGAGGAAGGAGGCCAGGCCAAGCCACAGCAGCTGCCCAGTCTTCAGTGAGAGGCCC
>NW_006159616.1:1770630-1772817 GCF_000334495.1 Tupaia belangeri chinensis | reverse complement strand
CGGCCAGCGGGAGCCCGGCGCCCTGGCCATCCGTGGTGGCTCCAGCAGCTCGACGACGTCCTCGGTGGGGCCGCCCGGTCAGTGGAGCTCCTACGAGTCCTGGCAGGTCCCCACTCGGGGCTTCAGTGGTGTCCTGCGGGCCCTGGCGACACTGGGTCTGCTGACCAAGATGCCGCAGATAAACGGGGCTTGCGTGCTGGGACCGGCGCAGCGGGGCGGGCGCAGCGGGGCAGGCTGCAGGCTTTGTTTTTGCAGTGACTCAGGACAGGTCATCCCCTGGGGTGGTTCCAAGGTGGAGTTTCCTTGGAGGCTGGGCTGGACCCCTGGGGGCCGGCTCCACAGTCACCTCATCAGGGAATGTTATCTCTCCACTCTTGGGGGGCGGGTGGAGCTGGGGGCACTCTGCGAAAGGTAGGGAGAGGACCCAGTCGGCCGGGTGCACTGAGGAAAGCGGCCATTTGCTGTGGGGCTCCTGGGGGCGCTTCACGCTCACTCCCTTTGGCACCTATTTCTACATTTCCATGATTCCCATTCCGACGGGTCCACGTTGTTGTCTCCATTTTACAGATAAGGGCGTTGAGGCTCAGAGAGGCGAAGTAAACCTTGGCCCAAGTTTCGTGGCTTGTACACGGAGCTGGGTTTACGTCCAGGCTGCGGCCTGGCCCTTTACCTTCACTGGATATGCCCAAGGCCCCTCTCGCCAACCCCACCAAACCCTGCCCACCCATTCCCAAGGCTGTCCTGCCTGTCAGGAAGGGCTCTCTGTGCCCTGGTCACAGGCACCTTGGACAGAGCTGACCAAGAGGTGGGACCCTGCAGGGGCATGTGGGCCTTCGAGCAGGTCAGGTGCAGAGACATCTGTGGCTGGAGACTTTTTTCCTTAGGTTGGTATAGGGCACATGTGCTCACTGGAGAGAGAGTCAGAGAGACAGAGAGAGAAAGTAAAATCACCCTCCAGAGGGGATGGCCATGCTGCAATACCTTCTCCTCCATTCCCCTCTTGGGACTTTTTGGCACGCACACAGGTGTCCAGCGATTTTCAAGCTGCCAGGCCTGGGATTCGAACTGTGTAGTCAGCTATGTGGGATCCAGCTGCCTTAACCTCCACTCCCACAGCTGGAGATGTTTAACATACTGATCAAGTTGTATAATGTATCGATGGCTACTAGGTCAAGGATCATTTTAGTTGCACTGAAAATAAGAACAAAGTTATCTGCTTTTATCTAGCTAGAAGGCAGTGATTACTTTCTAGTTCGTTTTTGGCTCTATCAAGGTAGCTTAAAAATTGGGGCCAGCAGGTGGCATGGAGGTTGGGGCAGCTGGATCCCACATGGCTGTTCCTGTCCTGGATCTGACAGCTTGAAAAACATGCAGGCATGTGTGCGTGCATGCCCAAAATCCCAAGAGGAGGATAGGGGAGAAGGGATTGAGGTGCGGTCATCCCCCCGGGGGGGTGATTTTTCACTTTCCTTCTCTCTCTTCTTTCTGTCTCTGGCGAGTGCACTCACCCTGTAGCCTACTTGGGGAAAAAAATCCACATTGCTGTTTTTCCCTCCACTAAGAGCTCCCTTCCATCCCCTCTGCTCAGACCCATGTCTGTTGCCCAGTCCTCATGCCTGTCTGGGACTGCTAGGAGTGACTACGGCTGGGCCCTGTGACACTCTACCAAATGGAGGGTCTGAGCTTGGGTGCCAGGCAGTTTTCTGGATGAGGACCCTGGGTCCAGGCAGGAGGGTCCCAGTTTGGGGCTTGGGCTGGGTAGCAGGTGGCTGGATCCTGGGCCCCTGTGGGAGGAAGGAGGCCAGGCCAAGCCACAGCAGCTGCCCAGTCTTCAGTGAGAGCCCAGCTTCTTGGCCTGGCATTCCAGGCCCCTCCCAGTCAGCCCCTGTCCGCCCCTCTGGCTTCCCCCCATGCTCTGTGCTGCCTCCCGGGCAGGGCCGTTGCAGCTCCCTCTGTCCCTCAGCTCTGCGCCTTTGCGCTGTTGTCTCTCCTAGTAGGAAGGATCGCCTTTTCTTGCTCGTGGGACTCGCCCGCCCCGCCCCTGTGCAAGAGCCCCGAGTTAAACACATCCCCTCCCTTCCTCCCTCCCTCCCTCCCTCCCTTCCCTCTGCATGTGGAATCACCCTCCCGATAGGCAGGCTCTTTTTTTTTTTTTTTTTTTTTTATTTGTCATAGAAGACTCGACGT
>NW_006159616.1:1768736-1770346 GCF_000334495.1 Tupaia belangeri chinensis | reverse complement strand
TAGAGGTGGTTGCTTGGATTCTGGCTGTCCAGCACCCAGGATCCTGGGGGCCTCCTCTGCCCACTCGTAGCCCACCTGTTTTGGGTGAGGTTCCTCCTTAGAGGTGGAACACATGACCTGTGCGTACCAACCTCGTCACTGTGTCCCCTCAGCCACAGGGATTGGTTCAGTTGGAACTAAGGGGGTGTGACCAGATGCTGGCTTCCCCTTCTCCTGGGCCTGAGTGGACCTGGTGCTCCAGCCCGCCCCCCTGCAGCCCTCCACAGCCACTGTGCACGCCCCGGAGAAGGAAGCCGGCTGGATCCTGTTGCTTGCAATGAAGGGGTAAGGGAGATCTCTCAAACCCACAGATGTCCTCCCCAGCTGCTGGGGTAGAGGATCCCAACTTCTCTCCGGCTGCTGCTGGTGGAGCTGACAGCCAGGCACCAAGCGGGAGGGGAGGGAGGTGGCGAAGGTGCCTGGAGGGAGGGGAATCCCTTCGTGGTCCTGGACGGGACCACAGCGATCAGCTGCTTTGACCCTTGCATGCTGCCCAGTGCCCAGCCCCAAGGGCAGCCTGGGCTGTTCTGCCAGAACTTGGCCCAGAGGAGTTCCCGGTCCCGAACCTCATCCTTTCTGCTGAGCCCGGGAGTGAGGACAAGGGGCTATCTCTTGCAGGCTGGCGCTGGACCAGAGCCACATTCCAAGCTGCAGGGTCTCCAGGTTCCCAGAAGCGAGCCCATGAGTGGGGAGGAAAGAAGGCCCTAAAGCTGGTAGGGGCAAGAGGGAGAGGCAGGCCTGGGCACTGGCCCCGCGGCCACACCTGTCCTTGCCCTGCAGAGGAGGGGCCCTGGGGAGGAGTGGGGAGAGCACTGGCTTTGAGGGCCGGGTCTAGGTGAGCCCGGCACGTTTCCCTGTCTGTGGACTATCCCTGCCCCTTCTGGATTACGGCGCAGATGAAACGTGACAATGCGGGGCGGTGGCGTCCAGCAGGGCCTGACGTTAGCAGGGAGCACAGACGTTCGCTCTCCCTGTCATGTTGAATAGGAACCTGCTTCAGCCAAGTTGGGTCAGTTCCCTGAAGGGCCGATCTTGGCTGCGTTTCCCATCCGAGCTGGGGGACCCCGGGCCGCCGGCTGTGAGCGGATTCTTTGGGCGTCCATTCGTGCATCCGTGAATTGGGGATAATAGCAGTTCCTACTTCAAGGCTGGCTGTGAGGACTGGCCTCACACGCTAAGGTCCTTAGCACCGTGCCCGGCACACAGTAGGTGCTCGGGGCGTGTCGGCATCCTCCTCATGCCCCCCCCTTCGCCCTGAGTATGGGAGAGCTGTAGCTGTGGGAGCAGAGGACCCCCCGGGGCAGAGAACTGGGTTCTGGTCCAGGCTTGGCACTGAATGCGGTTTCCTTTGCTGAGAGCCTGACCTTTGGTCCCAGCAGCCTCTTCCCTGTTGGGTGATGACACGGGACTCGATGGCGTTGGATCTGAGGTTCCATATTGAGAGGACAAGAAAGCACAACCTAGAAAAGCCACTGCTACCTAAATGAAGGCCCGAGGGCAGGGGCTCCTGCCTGCGTGGGCTGTCGTGGAAGGGGCTGTGCTTTCGCTTCGGGGAACCCCCTTTTGGTTCA
>NW_006159616.1:1764048-1768714 GCF_000334495.1 Tupaia belangeri chinensis | reverse complement strand
GGGCAGGGTCCCCCATCCCCCGTATTAGGGCCTGGTCCCAAAGGAAAAGGACGTGGCCGAGTGAAGGGCAGGTTGGCGGAGTGAGGAGTGGTGCTGGGGAGTTACCGCCGGCAGCAGCCACGGAGTGAAACCCTGGTAGGTCCAGGAGGCTCAGCAGAGCGGTGACCCAGGGGCTCCTCGTGGAAAGGGACTCAGGAATGTGGGCAGGGTAGACTCGCGGAGCGGGCTTGCAAGGCCAGAGTGCTCTGGGTGGTGAGTGGGCCTGCTGCAGACGTTGCTGCGGGTAGGTCCTGACTTGCTCTCCCTCCCCACAGCTCAGCAAGTCTCTCATACACGCGGCCTTTGTGGGGCTTTGAGAGTGAGGGGATGGGGGCAGAGAGACAGGGTGCAATGCAGAATCGGGGTGAAGGGAGACAAGGCCCTTGAGTCCTTGCAATGGTGAGGACGTTGGACTTCCTGCACAATGGGCATGGGTTGTGAACTTTTTTCTTTTCTTTCTTTCTTTCTTTCTTTTTTTTTTGTCTTAGGGCAGATGCAATTGCCACAGAGAGACAGAGAGAGAGAGAAAGTGAGAAATGACCTCCAGGGGAGAGGGCCATGCCACAAGCCTTTCTCCACCATTCTTCTTTCTTCTTGAGGATTTTGGGCATGCACACACATGCACCTGGTGTGATTTTCAAGCCGCCAGGTCCAGGACTCAAACTGTGGTCGGCCATATGGGAGTCTAGCCCTTTAACCACCACCTACCTGCTGGTCCAGATTTCAACTCGTTTTATTCATTGTAACTATTCATTGAAATAAAGGACATGGAGACATTGGGGTTGTGGTCTTATACTCGAATCTGGATCGGCAGAGAGGGAAGGGCATTTGCCTTTGGTTGGGGGTGGCGGGGAAATGCGTGACTCAGGGCCTGGAGTCAAGACAGCATGAAGCTGTAGAGACGGGCTTGAGGGCGGTGTCGCTGCAGAGGCTGAGGGGCCAGGTCACGAGGGCCTGGTGTGTGAGGTAGGGACTTGTGGGGAGCCATGGAAGACCTCAGAGCAGGAGAGGGACAGGAGCAAGCTGGCCGGGGAAGGACGGGCCCAGCAGTGCGCGGAGGATGGACCGGAGTGGGACCGAGGGACAGGCAGGGAGGTGAACGCGGTTGGTGTGGAGGACGGTTCTCCATAGAGGGTTTGTTGTGGGCAGATCAACACAGGCAGGTTACCGGGGGCGGGTGCCTCGCAGCCTCTTGTGAAAGAGGGCATCGTGCAATGGTCCCGGAGGCAGCCCCACTTCACCTGCCTCCGTCTCCGCCTCCCGCCCAGTCTCCACTTTCCGTGACTCAGCCCCCCCAGGACCCAGCGCGAGGTTGGGGGAATTCTGGAAGTTCTATTGTTTTGGGATGACTCAGTTACAAGGGCAAGGCTGGCGGAAGAGGATCTCTTACCCCAAATTTTAGTGCGGTCCCCAAATCTGCCCGGGTCACAGCTAAGGTTTCACCGCACCAACCGGCCTCATTTCCAGCTGGAAACGGAGGCCCACAAGGGAGAGAGGCTCGCATAGGTCCGAGTGGCCAGGCCTGAGTTCAGCTGTGACCTGGGTGGCCCTGGGCAAGCCCCCTCTCTCTGGGGCTCTGTTTTCTTATCTGTAACATGGGGCAACCAAGTCTGCCCTAAAATCTCATCTTCTCTCACCTCTCAGTTCCCTGCGTCCCTCCCCCTTCTCACGGACATGGTCCTTGCTGAGTCTTCGGCTATCTACAGGTCCTGTCATTATCTTTTAAATAATTATTTTAGTTATCATTATAAACTATATTAACTTTTTAAAAAAACATTTAAAAACATTATTTTATTTAACTTTATTTATTTATTAATTTGACCAGCGAGGGAATGAGAGAGAGAGAAAGTGAGAAAGCAAGCTACCAGGTCCGGGATTCGAACTGTAGTCGGCCATGTGGGAGTCCAGCGCCCTTATCCACCATGCCACCTACTGGCCCCATTATTATAATTTTTAAATTTGCTATAGGGCACATGTGCTCACCAGAGAGACACAGAGAGAGCAGGAAAGTGAGAAAGCAAGTTGCCTGATCTGGGACTTGAACCATGGTTGGCCATGGGGGAGTCCAGAGCCCAGCAACCATGCCACATCACCTATTGGCCCATTTGTTTTTAATTAAAATTTTTTATTCCCAGAAGGCATATATACTCACTAGAGAGAGAGAGAAAGAGAGAGAGGAGGCTCCCCCCGGGGCATGGTCCTGCTCAGTCCTTTTTCCTCCATTCCTCCTCCCGTCAGGATTTTGGGCACGCCTGCACCTACACCTGGTGTGTTTTCTTAAGCCGCCCAGGCTGGGATTTGAACTGTGATGGGCCACATGAGATCTGGCTCCCATAACCACTGCACTATGGGGCTGGCCCAGGTCCCGGCTGTCTTTATAGCTCTATTTTTCTTTTTTTGGAGAGGTTTTTACTATAGGACGTGTGCACTTGCAAGAAAGAGAGAGACAGAGAGACAGCGAGAAATCACCCCCCAGGGGGATGGCCACGCCACAATCCCTTCTCCATTCTCCTCTCAGGATCTGTGGCACACATGCACACGCACCTGGCATGAGTTTAAAACACCAGGTCCGGGACTTGAACCACAGTCGACTACATGGGAGTCCAGCGACATAGCCATTATGCCAACTGCTGGTCCCTGTTTTTATAGCTTGCAGAAGCTCCACCACCTCCTCAGCCTACATGGCCCTCCATTCCTAGGACTCTGCCGTCCTCAGGGACTGTCCTTCCTGACCCTACCAGGCTCTGCCAGGCTGGGGTCTTCCCCGTGGCTGTCCCTGACACCTTCCATTTCCTTGAAGATGACTCAGTGTCCTCCCCTCCAGGCACCCCACCATCATCCTGGGTGACCCGTGAAGCACCCTGGACACATGCTTCCTGGACCGGCTCAACTCCAGTGACCCCACTCCCTTCGGCTGCCCATGCCTTGGCCACCCTGGACCTGGCTGTCCCCAGGCCTGCCCCCCCTGATGGGACCAGCTCCTGTCCCCATGCCTGCACCAAGACGAGACCTCCGGGCGGCCTCTGACCAGCTCTCCTGAGCACTCTCCCCTCCCTGGGGCTCCCGGGGCTCTCTCACCCGCAGGTCAGCCCTGACAGCCTCACGTTCCCCTCCCTGTAGCACAGCCCGCTAGGTCACGGCCAAGCAGGTGCACAGCTTCCTGCTCGCCGGCCTCGGCCGCCCCAGCCCTGTGCTTGTTAGGATGCACCCTCCCAGGCCCAGCCCCTGTTCTGGCTCGCCCCCTCCTGGGCCCTGCTGCTACTCGCCTGCTCCAAAGGGCAGGTGCCTCGGGCCACCTCGTCAAGATGCCAGGCCCTTGGCGGGACCGGCCATGGCTCCCACTTCCACCAGCCACCCACCAGTGACCCCTGTGCTCTCTCTTCCCCTGCCAGGCTCTGGTCCTCAGGCTCAGGGCTTGAAAAGACCTACTGGCTTAGGAACCAGCAGTTAGCATAATGGCTAGACTCCCATGTAGTCGACCGCAGTTCGTGTCCCAGACCCGGTGGCTTAAAACTCACGCCGGGTGCGTGCGTGCCCAAGATCCCGAGAGGAGAATGGAGGAGAAGGGATTGCGGCATGACCATCCCCTCCTGGGGGGTGATTTCTCGTTTTCTGTCTCTATGTCTCTCTCTGTCTGTCTGGCGAGTGCATGTGCCCTATAGCGAAAACCTCTCCAAAAAAAAAGAGACCTGCTGGCTTGAAAAAAACACAGGGTGTGTGTGCCCAAATCCCGAAAGGAGAATGGAGGAGAAGGGATTGTGATGAGAAGGTATGGTGTTTGACCATGTCCCATGGGGGGTGGGGAGTGTGTTCTCACTTTGCTGTCCTCTGTCTCTCTCTAGTAAGGGTATGCATACTCTGGAAAAATTAAAAAAAAAAAAAGAAAAAATTCCCACATTTCTCAACCTTCCTTGCACCTGGAACAGCCAATGAGGTATGAGTACAAGCCGTGGGGAAGGGTGGAAGAGGGCTTCCAGGAATGCACTTTTTAAGAGTTTGGGCTATCTGGGCTTCTGCTCCTGTTTCTTCCTCTTTTTTACTGCTGGAACATAAATGTGATGGCTAGAGCTACGCAGCAATCTTGTGACAAGGAAGCGACCATGAAAGTGGGAATCAGGGCTAAGATTAGAAAACCTAGAGAGAAAGAGCCCAAGTCTCTGATGATGGTGGACCACCTCCATCCATGCTTCATTTACAAAGGATGGGAACCAGCAGTTAGCGTAATGGCTATGTTGCTGGACTCCCATGTAGTTGACCACAATTCATGTCCCGGACCTGGTGGCTTAAAACTCACGCCGGGCGCGTGTGGGTGCATGCCCAAGATCCTGAGAGGAGAATGGAGGAGAAGGGATTGAGGTGTGGCCATCCCCCCTGGGGGGTGATTTCTCGCTTTCTGTCTCTGTCTCTGTCTGGTGAGCCCATGTGCCCTATAGGGAAAACCTCTCCAAAAAAAAAAAAACAAAACAAAAAACCCAAAAAACAAAGGAGAGAATTTGTACCTTTTATTTATTTATTTTTTTGGAGAGGTTTTTGCTATAGGGCACGTGCACGTGCCAGACAGACAGAGAGACAGAAAGCAAGAAATCACCCCCCTACCACCGGGGAGGGGCCAAACACCAATCCCCTC